>NC_056735.1:298281461-298632792 GCF_019279795.1 Protopterus annectens
TTGTGTTGAATGCTGGAACTTCCACTCACAGTATTATTTCAAGACCCGAGGCAGGTTTATGGCTGCAATATAGGTAACAGTTTAGGACTGAAACTAAATATATAAATATTTATATATATATATATATATATATATATATATATATATATATATATATATACACACACACTCACATAAACTTTAATACATTTTTAAAGAGCATATGGGTGTGGTGTGTAACAGTAAAAATCAAGCAATAGTTTTGGAAAATTGAAGGATATAGAAGAACAAGACGGGCATAATTTGCAGGAGTACAAGTGCATTCAGGGAGGGGGATGGTGATAGATGGATGAACTGGAGACTGGAAGGGTGATGAATGGATGTGAGGCAGAGAGAAAAGAGCACTGGTTATTTTAAGGTGAGTGGGCTTGCGCACAGTATGGAAAGGAGGTCCATGCACAAATTGCATAGTACCCAAGTGAAGCTAGATGACAAAGGATGGAATCTGGAGGTGTGAGGGGCAGGGGCTCATAAAACACATGTAGGGTAAGTATGTTTGGGGAGAAATTTGTTATACAGACTGCCTGAATGCTATCGCCCAATATACAAGTATATATAGGACTCCTCAGTATGTACATAAAATTTGAAGGGTAAGAAAAACTGTTTGGCAGGGGTTGAAAAATACATTTGCATTTCTTAAAACACAGGGTAATGTTGAGAATAGTGAACTGTTCTAAGGAGAAGGGGAGAAGTTATGTTGTGCAGTTTGATGTTGTTAGATAAGCTAGTTATAAACACAAGAGGATGTAGGACAAACAAGAACCAAAAAAAACATGAAGGCCATGAGTTGGGTGAGTAGAAATTGGTATGGTTTAACTGGGCAAGAGGGCAAGTCAAGCACTGTGTGTGTAAGGTAGTGATAAAGAAACTTCTCCTGATATCATTTCTCCTCACTTTGGAACTGTAAGGCAACCACAAGGATATGCATTGGTTAGTAGTGGATAGGAGAACATGGTAATGTTTTGACAAAATATGGTAACTGTACAAGAATAATGAGAATCCTCTTAAATGTAAAAATTCAAAAAATGTGATTTTACAGTAGTTACATTTCAGCATTGTATATAAGACAGCAAAGTATTAATCAGCTGCTAAATTATTTGTTTACAGATTATGTACTGTTCGAGTTTGCCTTAACCTATAATTGAATATAATTCTCCCTTTTCTTGTAGTACAGTGACATTTTTGTGTAAAAGTTTTGTAAAGGAGCTATGCCAGCAGTCATCTTGGTATGGCTGTTTTGACGTACCACTGATCACTGGATCTTAATGTGCCTACGACAGTGGTATGTAATCAATTGTTTAAATGTTTTTACAGAGCAAACCACAAAATTGCATACTCTCGGAACTAACAAAAATGTTTTAGGGCAGAAGTCTCCATGTATACCCTATAGCTTCAATTTCCCTTTACCTTGATTCTTAATATAATGAAGACACAAGTGAGGTGCTTCCTTGATGGTGGGAGAACTTCTCGTGCAGCCTTATATCCATTCCCACAATAGCATGGTTTTCATACTGTTATCCTTCAGGCAGCTGTTTTCATGACCTACTCTCATTCTTAATTTCACTACTATTAATTACAGACTTCTCAAATGTAAACCTATCAAAACATTTAGAACTTACCATGAGACTCCATTTACTGCGCCATTACATGTTGAACATTCAGCCTTCTGTACAAAACAGCAGAAATGCTAGTGACAAGTTCACTCTTGTATACAACAGCACTTTCAAAAGAAACAAATTATCTTATAATCATTCTCGTCTCTGCTACTTCATGTTAGATCCGAATGTAGACTTGACTGTTTTAAGTCAAATTTAGACATCTAGATGCATAATTTTAAATTCTATTACCAGCTATCAAGAAATCCTCATGACAGGAATGTTAGTAAGGTGAGGAAGTATAAATAACCTTCAGAGCAGTGCACCCATTGTGTTCTTTTATTCAAAGGAAATGTAATTTAATCCAAAGTCTGAATGTCATTCGTGTAGAAAGCAAAACCAGTGGGCCAGAAACACCTAGCTCATCTCTTTTTGAATTACTTCTGTGGAATAAGGGGCATATATTAAAGAAGTAATTCGATCGGCAGCAGTGTATGGATTGTGCATGATTGTTTCAATACTTTCAAGCCACATTAATTACTTTGCTATGACATGATATCACTATAACTAGCAGAGGTCTTTATCTTTTGTGATTCCATGGCACAGTGTTTACCACTCTGCACTGTAAATCCAGCAATGTGGGGTCAAATATCAGTGGACCTTACTAGTCTTACGTCTGGCAGTAAACATAGTGGATATTGGCTATGAGGTATTAGCCAGCTCCTTATTGTACCGCACTCTTTGAATCTCTCATACTCCATTTGCTTGATGAGTAGTTCCAAACAGATTTCTTAATCAGACCTACCAGGAAATTAGCCTATGTTTATCAGTGGTCTGCAGGTCAGTTGCTACTTATGAACCTATAGTACTTATATTTGCCACAGCAGTTTGTTTTATTTTTTTGTTATTGATTTGCAGTTCTGTTATTGTGTGAGTATTCTTCAAAGTGAGAACAGGCTGGAAGTGCCTTGTCAAAATGTTGACCAGTGGGTGAAAATGTAGTTATGAAAAATGTTAAATTGTGGTAGATTATCTTGTGTATATCAACTATAACCAGTTAAATTTGTGTAAATAATATTGATCTGAAGACTATGCTTTTGTCATAATTTTTTGTCTTGATTTTACTTTTATAAGACTAGAAAATATTATCACTACATTTATTTGTTCACAAACTGTGGAAAAAAAATGTTGCATGTAGTAATGCAACATAAGAAAGTCCATATAACATGCTTTGTTGGCTGACTAAAATCTACAGTGCTGCAATTCATGAGACACAATTTGTAATGCGAATGCTTCTGCTACTGAGTGTATCACTTGCAAGATTGTATTAGCAGAATACTCTATGTTCTGAGGTACATAAGACAAGTAGAAGATGAGCAGACTATTCTAATTAAAACACTGTAGAATTCATTACCACCTCTGCCATTCACCATGACTTTAATTTGATAGTATCATTATTAAACTTACCTAGATGTTAATGTTGTGTGCTGTGCTGCACTTCATCTTTGTGGCTTTCTCTTGCGCTGCTCTCATATTCTTTCTATTTGGAATTGTAAAAAATGTTAGTCATACTTAACATAAAGCAGCTTACAGCATCAGACACATTTATTATAGTGCCATTTACTATGAAACCGTGGAGGCTAGTAACTAAACATTGCTATAAATGCGTTTTTATTGAGAAAAAGTAAATAAAAAGTATGTTTTGTGGTTCAAAGTGATGCACAGTGGATGACTATATGCAAATGATAATTAAATCAGTAATGCATATGAAATTTTCTGCAGTTATATATCTAATAGTTATTGTTAATCATTTTATTTGATAATGGGCTATAGCTCTTAAAATAGAAATGTGCTTGAAATATTTCTCCTCTTGAAGTATTTGCAAGGAAAATTGTCAACAATTCAACATGAAAAAGAGATGCCCATAGACTAAAAATATGATTCAGTAATAATTGTAAACTTTAAGTAAATATCAGTTAGGTTAACAGATTAGCCTATCTATTCATTTTATTATTTAAGGATCAGATTAACTTATGTCAGTGTTTGTCAAACATGCTGTAAAATCATGCATCCTGTTGTACATCAGGTAAGTGATAAAAATAGTAATTGAATAAAGCTATAATGTTACATTTCGGCACTCCTTAGATTCATCACACGTCACAATGTGACTGATGAAGCCAAATATTTTTGAGTGCTCATCTATGTGTTAAAATTAGTTATAGGTAACCCAGAAGATTAATATCCAATGCACAGAGTAGTATATGATAATAAGAATGATAATAATAATATAGATTCATAATGACAGACTGTGGGTAAGCTAATTTATTTTATTTTATTGACATTTAATTACTGGGAAAGTCTGACTGAGTAGGGGCTCATTTTCTGTAGAGGTCCAAGGTGAAAAGCTCAAAAGTATTACAAAATATTTTAAGAACAGTAATTTTACAATCTTTAAAAATAATACAAAACACAACTACAGTTTAAATAATCATCCCAAATTAGACATAATATGAAAACATTGGATAAGAATAGATACTTGCTTCTTCTTCTTCTTTCGGCACAGGGGTCGCCACAGCGGATCACCTGTCCGCTCATGATTGGCAGTGGAGTTTTACAGTGTCAAGTTGCCAGCCCGGTGCCCAACCTTCCACAGAAGGCACACACACACACGCACTCACACCTAGGGCCAATTTAGAGTGTCCAATCCACCTACTGCATGTCTTTGGGATGTGGGAGGAAACTGGAGCACCTGGAGGAAACCCACGCGACCACAGGAAGGACATGCAGACTCCGCACAGAAGGCACCCCAGCTAGGGATCGAACTGGAGAACCTCTTGCTGTGAGGCGACAATGCTAAGCACTGCACCACCATGGTCGCCCAAGAATAGATACGTGCTATATATGTATAATTGATTGTTATTGATATTGATTATAATAGAAACTGTATTAGAAAATCTCTGCTTAAGGATTAGCTGTGAATCAGAAATGCTAAGAACTGAGTTGATAGCAGTATATCCAGAAATTAATGTATTATATGCTTAATTTTTATTTGTATTAAGTAAATTGCTTAGGTGATGGGAATATATATATCTGTCTATGTATATTTATATACATGTATATCTATATATTTTTATTTTATGACTCATTGTTTACTTGCCAAATGGTCCTTACTGATTACACAAAAGTTTTTTTTTCTGACGGTCTATAGACTGTGCCATAATACAACACTGTCATTTTTTTAATTATCAGCTTTTGTTTGATTTATTTTATAAATCAAATAAAATACATGCCATACAAGTAAGTGTACTCAACTTTTGAATTAATTTGCACAAAGTCTCACAGAAAGGCATTATTAAAGTAGCCTAGCCATCAGCAATTTAACAAAAGTGGCTGAGCATAAACTACAAGATGTAGTAATGTTTCTTGCTTTGTTCAGGAATTCATCTTTATCAGACAGGTGGACTGTAAGAGCCTTATCTAAAATGTATATCTTATTCTGTCTGCAAATAAATTCTGTATTCATGCTGTTTGATGGGACTGATGTCAAAGATGGCATCTGAAGAAAGGATCCTTTAGAAATACAACAAGGTATGAACTGATTTTATTCTGGTCAGCTTATGGGAAGATTCACTCACAGAAATGATTTATTGCAGTGCATATAGAGCCAACCATTTAAGCTACTTATGTCTTTGGGACTTTGGAACTGAAAGTGCCTGTGAGGTACTAACTGGAATTAATACATTAGAGGTGTTAGCTCATAAACATCTGATAGATGGACAACGGTATCTGATAGATACAATCAGTACAATAGAAAAGGGACTTTTTAAATTAGAGCATAAGGGTATGAGTGGTCAGAATAGTAATCCTGTGACAGTTAAAGCATGTATGGGAAGATGAGGTGCTTTGTTGTCTTGTTGGACATCCCTTTGTTATTTGAAAATGTGTCTGTTGGTTATATGTAAACATTTTAATTGAATCCTTAGACATGATTATTTAAAAAAGAGACTAAATTGAATATATGTTGTACTGGGCCTTGAAATCTACCAAGATGCAGAAAATAAATGGATTAAGTCTAGTGCTTGCACAAAATATGAACAGAACTATTAACTGTTACCATTTATTTTGCTAGTTTATGGTATCTATTGAATATATGTGAAACCTTTATCTCTCTGTGTGCAGCAATACAGACCTACTTTACATCTAGATTATATTTGTCCTGCATGTACTAAACTGTTTTCTAAAATTGCTTCAGAAAGCAGAGAAGGGTGGGCCTGTATGGTTCTGTGGTCCTTGGTGGTACCAGTAGTGGTACGTGACTGTAGTCAAAGTGACCTGTAATACTTCCGGCTTCAACTAAAGTGCTAAGGTATTCTTGACTGATATTAGTAAAGTAAAAAATTAACAAAAAATAAAAATTCACTGAGCTCATTCTGTAGGCTTATTGCTTCAGCTGATTGATCACGGATGTTGAGATTAAAGAGAAAGGTGGTGGAGCAACTCAGAACATGGTTTTAACATTTCTGTTTAATGGTATAGATAGCTTTGCATGTATTTTGCCATATGACCGTATGTATAGTTATTGAATTAGTCCTGTTCTTTCAGAGAATTGTAGCAGGTACTGTTAAATTTGATTGAGGCTGGTTTGTTGTTTTCATCATGCTGCTATATAGTTAAGAAGTGCATAAAAAAAGTTTTGTTGTTTTTTTGCAACTTATTTGAAACTTGTATCAGCCATTTAGCCTTTAGATTCCATCTACTTTACTGTACATGACACAGTATTCTGCTTTATTAGAATTTTATTTCTTATAATCTGAAGGCATGCAATATAAACTGCTGAAACCATTTGCATCATCGTGTGTTGGGACAAATATATTTTTAGAAAAAGACTTGGAACTTAAATACCCTTACACCCCTCCTGAAGGTAGGAATAACACGTGAATATGTTTTATCTGTTTTGTCAGCTAGAATTTAGTAGAGACCTTTCTTAGATGGCAAATTGAAACGGAGGGTGTACTAATTTTAGTCCACATAGGAAAACAATTCATGCAGTTTCTGTCTCACTGAAGAAAATGGTTGGTGGGCAATGAACCTGAAGACCAAGACTGTCATGTGGGGTCTACAGAGGAGGGTGGAATGTAGATCAGGCACAATATTGCTGAATAAATGAAGGTATTGCACTTTGTGATTTATAGATATAGAATTACCTCAGTATCGGTTATTTATTACTTACTTATGGGAATGTATGTGGAGATGGCAGCTGTGGGCCTTCATGTTCTTATCATGCTAGGTTTTGTAGGACTATTTGCTTCTGTAACCATGAGAACAGATCAGACTTATACCAGGCTCAAAAAAAGTACAAAAGTCAGCAGCTTTCATGCACGGTTGTGATCACGAGATACAGCTCAGTAGCATTCAGATGGAGTAACCCACTGGCAGTGTACGTAGTATCATCGCTTCGGCTACTTTCAACAAAAAATTTAAACAATGGTTGTATGTTTAAACAATTTTAGAAGCTGTCAAGTTCCCGTTATTAGTATCTTGCTGTTTTTTTTCAGTAGTTCTAAGCATCTCTCCTTTTGAGTAGCACAGCTATTATTCAGGTTCTGCTGTTATGCAGCAGCTTTGAGTAGGCTTGCATCGTGTTTGCATGCCTAGTTGGATGCACAGGGTACTAAAATTCTGGAAAGCTGTAGAACGTGCTCATCAGTAAGCTTATTCCCCAGCTGGATATTTGTAAATGAACCATGAGTTATTAGGGCATAAATAATCTAAACTATGATACGAAACTGAAATATTCAACAGAAGGCTAGTGATGAAGGGATACATTACATAAGCCTCCATGGGTTCTGACAACATCCGCGGTTGCCTCCTGAGCATTTTAAAATATGACCTATCAGGACAACTTAAAGCAGTCTTCAATTACAGTCTTAAAACAGGCTGCATTTCAAGTGAATGGAGTACTGCAACAGTCATCCCCCTGCACAAGGGCGGACAGTCAACCAATCTAAGGTACTACAGACCCATTAGAATAGCAAGCCTGATTCAAAGATGGCCGCCATTCTGTAGACACTGCATATCTACAGCTCTTCAAATATCTGGAACAAAATCTAACCCTGAGGATATACCACAAGTTTTGCTACATTAATTTTTGGCTAAAATTAAACCACTACAGTTAAATATCACTTGAGAGGTGAAGGAACTTGAGGGAATTAAATTAACAGGATTAGAACTGATTGACTGACTGACTCTGAACAGAGTACTAAACAAAGGAACTGTCTGATCAGCAAACTTGGCTTATTTACTATTCAGTTATAGTAAAGTCCTGCTTCACTTTACAATGTCAAAAGAAGACAAAAGTATGGAAACAACAACAAAAAACAAATTATCAGAACTTCAATCACCAGAAAAAGATTTAACTTCAAAAAGGCAGAAGATTACAAAACAGCAGGAACTTCTAAAATCTGGAATGTAATATAAACCGGATCAACTGGCCAATATGGAAGATATTAAAACTGCTCTGTTACCCATCCAAGAAGCTTTGAAAGAGCTATCTAACCAGGTACAATCTTTTGCTACTACATGCGGTCAAATTCTCGAAAGGATGGATAAAACAGAAGCCAGAATATCTGAGAATGAAGACAGAATAACACTGCTTGCTAAAAAAACAGACATTCATGACCTAGATATTCAGTCTATGCAAAATAAAATTCTGGATTTGGAGGCACGATCCAGGAGGAATAATATAATTATTAGAGGAATACCAGAATCTACTCAATACAATGATTTAATTTCAACTATTACACAAATACTTGAAATGTTGTTCAATGACTCTGATATGGCTAAACAAATAGTTATAGAGAGAGCTCATAGAGCTCTCAGAGAAGCACAAGCCTCAAACATACCTAGACCAGTATACGTCAAAATACTCAACTACCAAGACGTAAACAAAATAATACTAACTGTAAAAAAAAAACGGAGGTTATATTATGTGGCACAATAATAAAGTTTCCATGGCTCAGGATTTACCATTACAAATAAGGCAAGCTAGACAAGCATTATCTGCATACTGCAAGGTTCTCATCGAAAAGAATATTAAATTTCAAATGAAATACCCTAACACATTAATTTTTACAGTTGATGGTTCCAAATATTCCATATCTACAAAAAAAAAAAGCAAAAGTTACCTTTCTGAAGATTTTTAAGTCTCTTCCTGCTTCGGAAGCTTGATTTGGCCATCCAGTCCGTTTGCAGCAATGTGGATGCTGGGATTCTCCTGTTGCTATGTCTCGAGGCTTATAAATCCTTTGTTTGTTTTTTTTTGTGCACCAGGCCTCTTGGAAAGTGGTTATCTAGTTTTTTTTTACAGCTCCTGATCGTTTGCGAAGATATTCTGAGATTTTATGGCTTTCACGAACTGAGCTCCTTCACGAATCAACAGGAAGTCCTTCGGGTGCTGCTGAGGGTCCGTTTTCGAAGTGGCGCATCCGGAAGTCCATCCGCTTAATGGTTCCCCGCTGGTTGAGGACAAGCTTACAAGCTCAGAAAGCAGGAATTTCTTTTTTGAAGAAGGGAAAAGTTAATTAGACTGCAATACTAACATTCATGGACATTTAAAGTACGTAAAATGTATTTAGTTATCCAAAGGAAACTTTGAATTCATTCCGGTATGAAAAAAATTTAGTTAATGCTGTAGCAGCTTAAAATGTGTTAATTAACTGATTGTTTAGAGGAAATACAGCTTTACCACAATTATAATATCTGATAATAGATTAGATGTTGGTAGCATTCAGTTTTTTTTTTTTTTTTTTTTTTTTTCTTTTCTTTTTTCTCTTTTCCTTCAGGTATATTATGATGAATGTTGATGTTGCTGATAAGCTTGTATAATATTTTATTGTTGCTATGTTCTCATATTGCAAATGGCTAGATAATGAGGTGGTTTAGTGATGGGGTACTTAGTAGGTAAAGAGACCGTAAGATATTCCACTGTTGGTTCTCCAGGAATGTGAAGGATGCTTTGGTTATATATTAACATTTGGTTCCGACTATTTTGAGGGTTTTGTTATTTAGTCATTATCTTATAAGTTTAATCATATTAGTCATTAAAGTGAAGTTTGAGCTCTAGTTTCATTCACCTTACTTGCTGACATTAAAATCCTAGATCATTTGGGCTTTACAAGTAAAGTCAGATCAAAATATAATACTCAAGTGTTAAGTATTTACTTTCTCTGTAGTTTTTCTCTCAATTGATAGTACATATGGTGAATTATCTTTAATTTAATAATTCTACTGTTTAACATGGGTTAGTGTCTCATATTTGATTACTCTAGGTTTAAATGTGGATGTTAGATAACTTAATGAGACACAACCAATTAGTATAAGTAAATAAACATTTGAGATTTATTAGTGAGGAATGATAGTAACTATATGTGTAGTTAAGATCATTTACTTGATATGTTTAACTAAACAGTTTGTTCAAGAGCTGTAGATATTTATCAGTGTTTATTAGGGAATGTTTTGGTTAGGCTTTGTAGAGTTATATGTAGCTTTTATAGGTTTTTTGCATGCTTTTGATGTTATATTTTGTAAGGTAAAGATTAGATATTTAGTAAGGTTATTTACCCATAAAATTCTTAACATTGTAAGAAACCTATGTATGTCCTGGTCCAGGGGAATAGTGGATAGGCACTGGTATGGGATGGGATTTCAAGATTGCTTCCAGACAATATATATTGTGCTAGTATATTTGAATTTAGTACAGTTTCTCAATTTTAAAGTATACTTAAACAAATTAAAGATCTTAGTATGTGGATAATAGATTCATGGAATACTAAAGGGCTCCAGAACTTGAAAAAAGGAAATTATTTCTTCATTTATTTCTCCAGTCAAAGGCATATTTTATTTTACTACAAGAAACCCATTTGACCAATGGGCTGTTATTAAGGCTAAGAAATGGATTAGAGAGGTTGTAGCTTCAGAAGGGACAACTAATAGTGCAGGAGTTGCTATTATTATTAAAAATCAGTATCAAGAGAAAATTCTAGATTCTAAAATAGACAAAGAGGGAAGATGGTGTTATGTGATTCTTTCATCTACCCTTTATGATAAACCTGTCTTCTTAATATATATGCCCCATGTACCAGTCAACAACTTTTTATAGCATCACTTTATTTTATCCTTAATCAATATAATAATTGTTATATAATAATAGGAGGTTGGAATACGTATCAAGATCCCAAATTGGATAAATCAAGTTCACACAGGTCTTTTAATAATCAAGCAGTAATAGCATTATAGGAACTTAAAGCAGATTTTAAATTATATGACCCTTTTAAATATACAAACAATCAAATAAATACACATAACTTCACATTTTATTCAAGTTGTCACAAAATGTGGTCTAGGATCAATTTTTTCTTGATTTCAGATGTACTAATTAATTTAGATCCCTGTGTATCTATACAAGCTCGACACTTATCGGATCATTCTAGAATCACATTAACTTTTAACAAAGACATTAGAAATAGTATACGTCATAGAGGTTATAATTGGTCTCTAAATCCGAATTTATTAAATAAAGAAGATATAATCCATGAAATTCAAGAGACCTTTAGTCTTCTACTAGTTAACCTTTCCAAACAGCGACATCCACCTGATATAGAATGGGCAACAACCAATGCACAAATAAGAGGAATCTTTCTTCAAAAAGCTACTTATTATAAGAAAATACAAACTAGAGACATACAAGAACTGGAATCTAAAATTAAGCTATTAGATCAGGATTTAATTGGGAATTATAACAAACAAACTGAAACGGAATTATTAAAATGTCAAAAGGATCTTTTTTTGCTACAGAATAGTAGATTGTCGCTTCATGAACATAAAATACTGGTAAAATATGCTAATCATATTCAGACCCCATCAAAAGCACTAGCTCGTATCATTAATCAATCGAAAATACCTTCTCAAATTCCTGAAATACAGTTTAATAATAAAAGACATATTAATACTGAAGATATTATGAATACCTTTGAATTAATATTCTCTCAAATGTATGGCGAGCATCAGGGATTACTTACAAATAAGATTAATAACGATTTTCTGCAGAAGATTATCTTTCCAAAATTGGTGATGAATCTCATGTGGGTTTAATTAAACCAATTTCCTCTGAGGAGATAATAGATACAATTAATAATTTCAAACCTCATAAAGCTCCAGGACCGATGGACTGACTACAGAGTTTTACAAAACTTTTTGTGATATGTTAGGTAAAATACTTTCACATGTATTTAATTATATAATCAACAATAAAATTAATGATCCACACTTTAATGCTTCGAAAACAATTCTTATACCTAAAGAAAATGCAGATCTTCAAAACCCGGATAACTATAGGCCTGTTTCACTTATAAATATAGACATAAAAATTATGACATCTATTTTAGCTAATAGATTGAAGAAGTTAATAAATTTAATAATATCTAATGAACAAGCTGGCTTTATAAACGGCAGACAAACTACTGATGATACGTTATCACTTCATACACTAATTTCTTATGCTAGTCATAGAAATCTTAATGTTTACGCACTCATAATTGATGCACAAAAAGCTTTCGATTTTTTTGTTTGATATTTTACCATACTTCAATATACCCCAAGACTTTATTTTAACATTAAAAAAACTATATAATAATCCTTATACAACTTTATACATTAATAAAAACTTTTCTAAAAGAATACAAATTAAGAATGGAACCCGTCAAGGCTGTCCGTTATCTCCTATATTATTCAATTTATACTTAGAACCATTATTTTTACATATTAAGCAAAATACATATCATAATGCCCCAATAATATATGGTATTAAAATGTCCATGGCTGCTTTGGCTGATGACCTTAATATTTACTGTATGACGCCTGTTTTAGATACCAAGAAAATACTAAAAGCAGTGGAGGAATTTGCAGAAATATCTAATTACAAAATAAATTTTAAAGAAACCAATTTATTTCCTTTAAAAACACCTAAACCATTTTCGCTTTTACCATTGGTAGGTCAGTTAAAATCCGAAGAAAAAATAAAATATTTGGGTATTGTTTTTTCCACAGATAATAGAGATTTCTATGTGAATAATGTTAAGCTGATTTGGGATCATATATTGTCTGATTTAAAAAGATGGAATAATCTGTAATTACCAACAATGGCAAAGGTTTCAATCATTAAAATGAATGTACTCCCCAGAATATTATATATTTTTCGAGCTACTCAAGTCTCAATTTCTAAGAAATTCTTTAAACAAATTCATACGGAATTAGCTAAATTTGTATGGGAGCCTAGAAAGACTAGAATATCTTATGACAAATTGATGACTCCGAAAAATAAGGGAGGTTTAGACTTACCTAATTTTGAATTATATTATTTAATAATAAACTCTAATAGAATTTTAAGAGTGGTTAATTTTGACATATCCAGTAGTAAATGGTCACCTAAGTGGTTGGTTCTGAATTATAAACATGCTGTTAGGTTGGGTATTAACTCTAAGGCATTACCCTTTTTAAATAAAGATACCTTTAAATTGTATGCTTTGATGGAGCATATTAGATTATATATAATATCGTTACAAAACCTGTTTAAATCATTAAATCTCTTGCAATATATGATGACTTTCCAACCCTTTCACAAGAATCTGAATTTGAAAATCGGTAATCAATTGATAGATCTTAAAAAATTTCCACTTATAGTTGATTTAACCGTACTTGATCTAGAAAAAAAAAAACTTGAAAAAAAAAAACAAAAAAAATACTCTTGTTTTCCATACTTTTCTAATAGTTTGTTCCAGTGATCAGATTTTGCTGATCCCTGGGCTTTGTCTTGGTTCCTGTTTTCTCCATTTTCCTTGTTTGGTCAAGGGGTAGTTTCTTTACTCACTAGTGGGAGTAGGGAGTACTGAGCTGCCTGTTTGTCCTCAGAGGAGTGGTTTAAGGCAGTAACTTGTAGTTTATTGGCCATTTTGGGTCATTTCCTGTCTTTTCCAGCCCCCTGCTATAAAGCACGCTTTGAATTAAGCCATTAGCTGATGAAAAGGAGCTGCCACTGTTGCACACTAGGGCAGCCAGTTAAGCAGGTTTAAACTATTCGGGCTACCTAAAAGTCCACTCTTCAAATTTTCCCATAAAACTACCTTCCTCGAACTATACCACTGATCAAATCAGCGTATCCTATAACTTAAAAGATCATCTCTACTTGACTCCAAGTAGACTATTCTCTATCTGTTAAACCTAGCACTTGCTCCTACAGTACTTATTACCTTGATACCGCACTCTTGTCATAGTTAGCACCCCAAAAAAGGCAACCCCATTTCTCGGTCACCCACGTCCCCGGAATCTTTTTTAAAGTTTTTGTCTATCCTTCTAGCATGTCGAGGGATCAGTTGCTAGTGTCCTCTCCTGCTCAGCTGGTGAACCTGGGAATATTGAGGCAATGTTACAATTGCCTCATGTGCACAGACAACCCTCTCCTCCTCCCACAAAACACAAATACATGCGAGAGATGCAACTATCTCGCCAAACTGGAGGCTGAGCTCTCTCAACGTAGGACTGGCAAGACCAGTCAGGAGGGGAGAAGGTTACCACACACACTATAGACCCAGTCTCACATAGTACCATTACAACCTCAAATCATACACATAAACACACAAAGACATACTCGGAGGCTCTGATCAAAAATCTACCAAAACAGCAGAGGCCACCAAAGCAGACACCCAAACAACCACCACCTCAGAACACAACACCTGCAACACATAGACCTCACAGTCAGAGTGTCAAACAGTCACAGCCCTTAAACTAAAACACAATGCCAGACACACTAGTCATTGGTGACTCCATAGTCAGACACACTGATGTCCCGCTCACCAGACTGAGTAAGGAGAAGGTCACAGTAAGCTGCAATCGGGCTAGAATCCGCCTGTACATAACGCAAGCACTCAGGTCTCTCAACAGCAGGTACAAATATGACTCAGTCATTGTCCACGCTGGTGTAAAGCGACCTGAGACATACCTCCTTGGACTACATGAAAGAGACATTGAGGAGCTCTCTGATTATGTAGCCCAGGCAGGTATGACCCTGACCTTGAGCAGTATCCTACCTTCACCAAGAATGATGCCACAATACAGAGATAAGATGATCAGCTTTAACAATTGGCTTAAACACTGGGTGTCATTCAAAGGGGATCCAGTATCTGTCTGCCTGGGATGACATGCTGGACAAGCCACGCTTTACAAGCGAGGGCGGCTTGCACCTGTCACCCCTGGATTCCGGATATTGGCAAGGCTCTTGCCACCCCTCATAGTGCCTTTTAGGCAAGGCTCAAATTCTAAACCTACTACCCTAGAACACAAAAGGAAAAAAACTAAGGGTAATGCTGCTCAATGCCAGAAGTCTAAATCTCAAAATGCACGCTTTTCGAGGCCCTTCTCAGTATGGAGAACACCATGTCTGTGCTGTGACAGAAACCTGGTTCAAGGCTCCTGAGAGCACCCCAGCTATCAGGTTTTACCTCATATCATGTATCAATTCCGAAATACAAATTAAATGAGGGAATACCCTAACACATTAATTTTTACAGTTGATGGTTCCAAATATTCCATATCGAAAAAAGGAGCAAATTACCTTTCTGAAGATTTTTAAGTCTCTTCCTCTTGAAGCTTGATTTGGCCATCCAGTCCGATTTGCAGCAACGATTAAATCACCAAAAAGCAAGCTACAAAGCAGAAAGCGAAATCTCTTCCAGAACACAAACCTGAACACTGAACTAATTCAGAGTGTAAAATCACAGCCCTTAAGCAAAAATGCCAGAAACTAGTATTGTGACTCTGAAAAAAAATAATGTCAGCACACAAATTATTAAGAAAGATAATAAGCAAATGCTGGCCAGAATGAATATACTCAAGATAAGGTTAACAGCAGGTCAAATTCTCTCATTTCCGCTGTGTAAGACTGATGCATCTTAATGTGATAACTTGAAAAAGTTACAGTCATTTTCAATTGCAAGTGGTAACCCTGAGCATAGTGCTGTTACCAGTAGTAAAAGACAATAAGATATGTTAACACTCTAAAGATGTGTTTAAGAAGTACCCGGTCTGCTACTGGGGTTTTGTTTTTACATTCTTAAATAAGGTTATGTCATAACCTGTTCCTAGTTGCAACTTAATTGCGGCATTATAGCCTTCAAAATGACATTTTAAACGTCATCAAAATAAACAAGTGTAAACTAATTGCTCTATTCCTCTAATTTAAATAGTAATTCCTTCAATTAATAATTCTAGTTTAACCGTGTGTACATAAATATACTAGGTTCAAATGGTTCACAAATATAGTAACGCAAACAATAGATAGTAACAAACATTTGGATTTAAGGTAGGATCCTAGTCAATAAGTTAAGATCATTTACTTGATATGTTTAACTAAACAGTTTGTTCAAGAGCTGTAGATATTTATCAGTGTTTATTAGGAATGTTTTGGTTAGGCTTTGTAGAGTAATATGTAGCTTTTATAGGTTTTTTGCATGCTTTTGATGTTATACTTTGTAAGGTAAAGAATAGATATTTAGTAAGGTTATTTACCCGTAAAATTCTTAACATTGTAAGAAACCTATGTATGTCCTTGTCCAGGGGAATAGTGGATAGGCACTGGTATGGGATGGGATTTCAAGATTGCTTCCAGACAATATATATTGTGCTAGTATATTTGAATTTAGTACAGTTTCTCAATTTTAAAGTATACTTAAACAAATTAAAGATCTTAGTATGTGGATAATAGATTCATGGAATACTAAAGGGCTCCAGAACTTGAAAAAAGGAAATTATTTCTTCATTTATTTCTCCAGTCAAAGGCATATTTTATTTTACTACAAGAAACCCATTTGACTAATGACCAATGGGCTGTTATTAAGGCTAAGAAATGGATTAGAGAGGTTGTAGCTTCAGAAGGGACAACTAATAGTGCAGGAGTTGCTATTATTATTAAAAATCAGTATCAAGAGAAAATTCTAGATTCTAAAATAGACAAAGAGGGAAGATGGTGTTATGTGATTCTTTCATCTACCCTTTATGATAAACCTGTCTTCTTAATATATATGCCCCATGTACCAGTCAACAACTTTTTATAGCATCACTTTATTTTATCCTTAATCAATATAATAATTGTTATATAATAATAGGAGGTTGGAATACGATCAAGATCCCAAATTGGATAAATCAAGTTCACACAGGTCTTTAATAATCAAGCAGTAATAGCATTATAGGAACTTAAAGCAGATTTTAAATTATATGACCCTTTTAAATATACAAACAATCAAATAAATACACATAACTTCACATTTTATTCAAGTTGTCACAAAATGTGGTCTAGGATCAATTTTTTCTTGATTTCAGATGTACTAATTAATTTAGATCCCTGTGTATCTATACAAGCTCGACACTTATCGGATCATTCTAGAATCACATTAACTTTTAACAAAGACATTAGAAATAGTATACGTCATAGAGGTTATAATTGGTCTCTAAATCCGAATTTATTAAATAAAGAAGATATAATCCATGAAATTCAAGAGACCTTTAGTCTTCTACTAGTTAACCTTTCCAAACAGCGACATCCACCTGATATAGAATGGGTGACAACCAAAGCACAAATAAGAGGAATCTTTCTTCAAAAAGCTACTTATTATAAGAAAATACAAACTAGAGACATACAAGAACTGGAATCTAAAATTAAGCTATTAGATCAGGATTTAATTGGGAATTATAACAAACAAACTGAAACGGAATTATTAAAATGTCAAAAGGATCTTTTTTTGCTACAGAATAGTAGATTGTCGTTTCATGAACATAAAATACTGGTAAAATATGCTAATCATATTCAGACCCCATCAAAAGCACTAGCTCGTATCATTAATCAATCGAAAATACCTTCTCAAATTCCTGAAATACAGTTTAATAATAAAAGACATATTAATACTGAAGATATTATGAATACCTTTGAATTAATATTCTCTCAAATGTATGGCGAGCATCAGGGATTACTTACAAATAAGATTAATAACGATTTTCTGCAGAAGATTATCTTTCCGAAAATTGGTGATGAATCTCATGTGGGTTTAATTAAACCAATTTCCTCTGAGGAGATAATAGATACAATTAATAATTTCAAACCTCATAAAGCTCCAGGACCGGATGGACTGACTACAGAGTTTTACAAAACTTTTTGTGATATGTTAGGTAAAATACTTTCACATGTATTTAATTATATAATCAACAATAAAATTAATGATCCACACTTTAATGCTTCGAAAACAATTCTTATACCTAAAGAAAATGCAGATCTTCAAAACCCGGATAACTATAGGCCTGTTTCACTTATAAATATAGACATGAAAATTATGACATCTATTTTAGCTAATAGATTGAAGAAGTTAATAAATTTAATAATATCTAATGAACAAGCTGGCTTTATAAACGGCAGACAAACTACTGATGATACGTTATCACTTCATACACTAATTTCTTATGCTAGTCATAGAAATCTTAATGTTTACGCACTCATAATTGATGCACAAAAAACTTTCGATTTTTGTTTGATATTTTACCATACTTCAATATACCCCAAGACTTTATTTTAACATTAAAAACTATATAATAATCCTTATACAACTTTATACATTAATAAAACTTTTCTAAAAGAATACAAATTAAGAATGGAACCCGTCAAGGCTGTCCGTTATCTCCTATATTATTCAATTTATACTTAGAACCATTATTTTTACATATTAAGCAAAATACATATCATAATGCCCCAATAATATATGGTATTAAAATGTCCATGGCTGCTTTGGCTGATGACCTTAATATTTACTGTATGACGCCTGTTTCAGATACCAAGAAAATACTAAAAGCAGTGGAGGAATTTGCAGAAATATCTAATTACAAAATAAATTTTAAAGAAACCAATTTATTTCCTTTAAAAACGCCTAAACCCTTTTCGCTTTTACCATTGGTAGGTCAGTTAAAATCCGAAGAAAAAATAAAATATTTGGGTATTGTTTTTTCCACAGATAATAGAGATTTCTATGTGAATAATGTTAAGCTGATTTGGGATCATATATTGTCTGATTTAAAAAGATGGAATAATCTGTAATTACCAACAATGGCAAAGGTTTCAATCATTAAAATGAATGTACTCCCCAGAATATTATATATTTTTCGAGCTACTCAAGTCTCAATTTCTAAGAAATTCTTTAAACAAATTCATACGGAATTAGCTAAATTTGTATGGGAGCCTAGAAAGACTAGAATATCTTATGACAAATTGATGACTCCGAAAAATAAGGGAGGTTTAGACTTACCTAATTTTGAATTATATTATTTAATAATAAACTCTAATAGAATTTTAAGAGTGGTTAATTTTGACATATCCAGTAGTAAATGGTCACCTAAGTGGTTGGTTCTGAATTATAAACATGCTGTTAGGTTGGGTATTAACTCTAAGGCATTACCCTTTTTAAATAAAGATACCTTTAAATTGTATGCTTTGATGGAGCATATTAGATTATATATAATATCGTTACAAAACCTGTTTAAATCATTAAATCTCTTGCAATATATGACGAATTTCCAACCCTTTCACAAGAATCTGAATTTGAAAATCGGTAATCAATTGATAGATCTTAAAAAATTTCCACTTATAGTTGATTTAACCGTACTTGATCTATATCCTTATCTTGGTATCTCAATACATGACACGTTAAAAGAGATGAGCCTTCCTAACTCTTATTTAATTATAATGAGACAATTAAAGGATCTTTCCATAAGTTATTTTAGTAATTTCAAAATTAAGGAAGAAGATTTAACTAATTGTTCAAATCTATGGAAAACTCTTATGCAGGACTCTAAATATATAATGTCTTCATATAATCTGGTAAAAGACGTGAAATATAAAAACCAAATACTTTTATCAAAATACTGGTAGGATAAAATATTACTGATTGATGATAATAAAATATTAAAAGCAATTAACCTAACCTTAAAATCAGTATCTCTTCAAAAGTTATTATTTACTCAGCTGATGATATTTAACAATGCTTATTACACTCGTCTCAGTCTGCATAAATTCAACTCCAAAAATTCACCTAAATGTCCATATTGTATTGATCAAACGGCTGACCTTTTACACATGTTCTGGAGCTGTAAATGTATATTTAAACTTTGGAACTCTTTAAAAATTCAATTACAAAAAATGGGTTATCAACATTCCACACTTTCCTGGGAGTTTATGATTCTTCATATCCCTCCGAACAACTTGGACAGATCCCAAATGATCACACTTATAAATATTTTCTTGTTAATGAAGCTTTATATAGCTACAAATTGGCTGAATCCATCTCAGACTTCATGGGAAAACTTTAAAAGTGTAGCAATAAAACATATTCTAGCACATAAATTATTAATCAAAGATCATAAGAAAAATATAAATAATCCGAAAATATGGGAGCAAATCTTTAATATTGTGTTGGCTTAATGTTCTAAATCCAGTTATCCCCTGGAAGTACATACTTAATTTGCAAGTCAGTATTGATAAGCCTGTATATTGATACTAGATCTTTTAATACTCTTTTTCAGAATTTTATTTCAATATATAATGATCTCATTTAACTGTTGGAAGCATTCAGATATATAATGTATATATATTGTACTATTGTATTAACAATTGGAAAAATAATAAAGATTTATTATTGAATAAAAAAAAGAATAACAAGCCTAATATGCAAGGCCATGGAATGAATTATGACTGCAATGATAAACAAGGATATTGGCAATCTACAGACACTGAACCCATCTCAATTTGGTTTTGTTAAGGGAAGGTCATGCATACTTAACCTGGTAGACTTCTTTGAGACAGTCACCAAGGCATTTATACAATATGCTCTGAGCTAGGTGTAAACCCTTACAAAATGTGCTGTATTGCCAGATGACTTATAAACAGGACCCAAGAAGTCAGTATTAGTGAGACCACCTCTACTAAGAGACTGATCATTAGTGAAGTACCCCAAGGCTCTGCACTGGGGCCGATCATGTTTGACATCTACTTCTTGAAAGTCAAGGTTATCGTTAAAGGCCTCTTCCTCACCAAGTTTGCAGATCAGTGTAAATTGGGGGCTATTATAGCTTCCCCCAAAACACAAACATCTTTAACTTGGGTTTAACACAGATACATGACTGGTGCCAAAGCCAAAAATGCATTATAATTCCCTTTGGGTAATTTACAATGCAAGTTAATTATTCCTTCAATAAAATTCTCCTAAGAATCAACCCAGTAGTAAGCGATTTGAAAACATAAGTAGACAGCAATCTTGCTTTCGACCAAACTATAGCTAAGGTAATAAGAAAATGATTCTGTGTCACCCAACTTGTATGTAAGGGTATGGCATCCAAGTCCAAGGAAGTTATAGCACTACTCTATTTATCCTTTATCAGGCATATCATTGAATGCACTGCCCCCTTCAGTATGAATCTACCCAGACACATGCAACAGCTGGAATGCCTACTGATTGCCTAAAGGCTCTGTCTCTATATTCAGTCTCCTACAGGCTGCTAAGAGGGGATTTTTGCCTGGCTTACAGGGCTTCCCCAGACCCAGCTGTCATGGATCTGTTGGACATGGGCAAATCAAACAGCACCAGAAACACTAGCTCCAGGGATCCGACCTTCACTTGTGAAATAAATAGAATGTGTTGAATAGACAGTTATGTATCCCAGCAGATCCCCACACTATGTAATAGGTTCCCCATCCATGTAGAACAGAATTTATCCCTGACCCTATTCAAACAAAACCTTGAAAAGTGGGTGAGAAATTGTAAATTTACCCCTGGTCTGGCCCCATGTCCCTTATGGACAGAGGCTATCGATAAGAAAAGTATTATCCTAACGAACACCCCCTCCTTAAAAATCCATAGCTAACTGCCTACTAAAATGCTCCCTACCTGTATGATCTGGAAACTGAATGGTGTCAGGTGTGCAGCTAGGCTATTAAGGGCCCTAGTGGTTGTTAGTCAAGTATGCACCTAAGAACCCGTGAACCTATGTGAGTCCTTGTTCTAAGCTTTAGGAATACCACTAGTGCTGTATGAGTAAGCCCACCTTAATACTATCTGTTAGAAGAGGTCTGCACTAATTGGCCAATGAGTAGGAGGGTGACTCTACTGTGGTCGTAGGTGAATCGAATAAGAGAAGGGTTTATGGCCAACACTGAAAAACTATTAGGACTGCCAGGGTATGAGTTATAGCAGGGGAAGCTACAATTACTATACATCGTCCAATAGGTGTGACTCTGTACAGACTAATGTTTAAGTGCACACGTGAGAACAAGATTTCATTAGTGATTTCTGATAAAACTTTTGGAGCAGTAGACGTAAGCAGAAAAGTGAAGTGAAACTGTTTGCTGATCATAAAAACATGTAAAGGAAAACTGTTTTGGGATATGTGCAACAGAACTGATGAAGCAGTTTATATAAGACAGGCATTTCAGTTATTTTTGTAAACCTTTTCTAGTCAAGAGTATAAATGGTCCCATAGTTACTGTATCTGGGATCAGAAAACCACAAAATTGCTACATAAACTCATTTGTGACTATGACTGAGCTAGACACCAGAACTAATATAAAGCCTAATAACATCAAAAGTGTTGCTAGAATGTTTAATAGTATGATTCAAAAACCTGTTACATGTAACTATAACAAGATGTAGGAGGTTTGCAAACATGGAATACTTGGGCAACTGTATTATAGACAGGATTGCCTTAGAATGTAAAGGTAAATTTTTAATGTTGCTTTATGATTTCAATAAATTATTTTCATTTTCAGTTTTCTGTTTTTTGTAAATAATAGTATAAAAGGTAAGGCTGCACTGGAAAAAAATTAAAACGTACGACTGCAGCAAGGTGAGCAGTATATTGGAATATGTAACTCCCTTTTTAAGCAATGATTGTATTTGTCAAAATATGGCAATATACATAAAAATAGCAGAATGTATTTCATTAAATATTGTGATCATAGTTATCAAAGGAGTTTGATTCTGTAAAACAGTTGATTGTAGAGGGTAAGACCATAAGCTGAGCTTCATATTTGTAGTCGTGTGTTTAGAGTTCCTTATTCTACATTTGCCTGCTGCATGCCTCTAACCTCCCCAAAAGCAGTCCGTGGTCACCCCTGAAAAGAAGTTCTTATCTGCAGTTGGATTTACCTTGTTAAAAATACTAATAAGTGGGAGGCTGACAGCTAGACAGAGGTTCAGTGAACACACCATTACTAAGAGAGACTACAAGCTGGTGTCTGCTTTGGTTGTGTCTGCCTTGGTTATGTCTGTAATATGTGAAATAGCACAGTTGTGTAAATAAGGCAACTGCAGCAGTAATCAATGCATGAATATATGAGTAACAGCACTAAAGCAAGATACTTTTTTTGTCAGCATAGGTAAAATGTGTTCTGTTGAAAGTACAGCTGCATAAGTACAGATTACCTGTAACAGTAGATGTTTGTAGGACACACTACCTTACTAGCATGTTGGTAGTAGTGCCCTTCTACCTTCCCTTTGTTAGTCTGTCAAAGCTCAGAGCTCCTCCAACTACCTGTCTGTGGGTGTGAAGGAAAATCACCTGGCAGAACCAGGACTGCCCTTCAAACCCAAAAACGGGACCCTTACAGTTTTCAAGGCTCCAGTAGGAAGAGCAGGTGAAAATGCTAGCTTTGCAAATATCTACTGTTCCAAACCAAAAGAGACACACAAAACAATAAGGCTGCTGAACAAAACTCAGTGGCAACTCCAAAAATAAATAAAATATAACACTGTATACATCCAAGAAATGGGGGATGGTGGGAGGATACTAAGAGTAAGGCAATGTGCTCTGTGAAGATCTAATGTTATGGTACAGTTGCATATGCTCTACTTACCTGTGTTCAACAAACACACAAACTTACTGGCATATGAGTAGATTCCCATAGCTTACCCATCCTGGGAGGAGGAAGGATAAGTCTCCAGCAGTCCCTATAGAATGATGCTTGCAAAGCTGCTCTTGATTTAGAAAAGGCATCCAGATTATAGTGCTTTGTAATGGTGTGGAGGGAAGACCAGGTTGCTGTCTGTAGAATACTTCTAGTGTCCACTTCTTTCCTGTAGATCATAGTATAAAGTGTGTGCTTTATCTTTAAGAAGCTTGCGAGGCTGTACATGCATGTATATAACCCGCACACGTGCATCCCCCTAGTGCCATTTTGAAGGAGAAGCCAGGGAATGAGCATGCATGATCATAGTTACTAGTTGTATACAAGTTTGCTTAAGTTACAGTCAGTAGTTAACAATAGTAATGTGTTTGTACCCATGAAGTCTCTTGATTCGTGTCCCAGACACGAAAGCGACATGGTGTCAGAACCGGGATGGAAGAGAGAAGAATGTTCGGAGCCATGAGGTGCAGAGATGACAGTGAAGGTAAAACCAAAAGAAAAGTGCACAAACCTAGCCAGAAAGAATCAAAGGTAATGCTTATACAGATAGAGATGCATGCACAGGGCATTCATTTTGCTAAACCTAGCAGGGTCAGAGGCTATAGAAAGAGAGCATTCACTTGTGTATGCACCAGCAGTGTATGAAGGTGAAAGTGTGGACAGCCATATAGTTGTACAAGCTGAATCAAGGGAAGACCCCAAGTGCTTGAAGTGCAAGTTTAGAGAAATGTGTAACCCACCAGCTGTGTATGAAGGTGAAAGTGTGGACAGCCATATAGTTGTACAAGCTGAATCAAGGGAAGACCCCAAGTGCTTGAAGTGCAAGTTTAGAGAAATGTGTAACCCCCAGATGAATATTACATTAGAGAGGCATTTGTTTTACCAGAAACCAGGGGAAACATTTGCAGCTATATAAATGATTTGAGAAACAGAGCTAAAATGTGTCGGTTTGGTGATTTAAAAGATGAGTTGATAAAGTACAGGCTTGTATGTGGTATTAACAGTGCTGCTGAGAAAGATTTTACTTCATGACGGTGATTTAACGTTGAGCAAGGCCATAGAGATTTGTCAAATTCATGAGGTGACAGAGAAACACACAAGTATGCTTGCGAGTGACGAAAGCATGGTTTCAGTTGGCTCCAGAGCTCATGTAGATAGTATGCAATACATGGCAAACAAGAGCAGGCCTAAGCACATGGCGGCTCAAGTTTCCAAAGAAGCCACAAGGTTTAATAGAAAGTTCCAAGAAAGGCGCAAGCTCCAGTGCCAGCTCAGTGCAGTACAAGCATGAATCAGCAAAACGCAAATCTAGCTTTATTGTTAACTGTCACATCTGTGGTGCAAACCAAGTGTCTAAAAGAGAGAAGTGCTTAGCATTTGGTCAGCAATGTCATAAGTGTAAAAAATGGAGCCATTTCCAACAGTTTTGCAAATCAAGTAAACCTTACATAGTTGTAAAGAAAGGTCGCACAAAAAAAGCAACTTGATCAAGTAGAGCCGAAGCAGTCAGCTTTCTATGTAGATGGGTATCATTACTTGGTGAAAGAGTTGATGCAGTGAATTTATTAACAAGAAGTGAAGTATTTTGTACTGCCTGGATTAATCGAAGAGCTCAAAGTAGACACTGGTTCAAAGTGCAATGTTATATCAGCAGACACATTTGCTACTGTGAGAACTAACAACTTAAGGTAACCAGTAGTGCGGGACTTGTTGCTTATGGAGGAGAAGAAATTCAAACCGAATATTCACTGATACTTTCATGTTATTTGGCTGAGAACTGTTGCAATTTGTTATTCTATGTAGTCTGAAGGCCAGTGCAGTCTTTATTGGGTCTCATAGACAGTTTAAGAATGAATCTGCTTCCTTTTGCTAAAGTTCATCACATAAGTGCATTTCTGCATTCTAATTTTTCAGAAGCCATTTTCTCAGAGTATGCTGATGTTTTCGATGACAAGTTAGGCAAACTTCCAGTTGTGTATTCCATGAAGTTAGACCCAGAGGTCACTCCAGTAGTCAGACCAGCAAGAAGAGTTCCTATAGCTATGCAAGATAAAGTTAAGGCTCAGCTGGATAAAATGGTGCAGCAAGGTGTGATATGTCCAGTCACAGAACCAACTGAATGGGTTTCGTCCATGGTAGCCACTCACAAAAAAAGGTTCAGATGAAATCAAAATATGCATTGACCTAAGAGATTTGCACAAAGCAATAAAAAGCCAGTAACATCCAATACTCACAGTCGAAGAGGTTGCAGCTCTAATACCAATTGCCACTGTATTTTCTGTTTTAGATGCAAATAGTTCATTTTGGCAAGTGATGCTAGATCGCAAATCATCATTGCTAACTACTTTTGGTACTCCGTTTGACAGATACAGATTCCTAAGGATGCCATTTGGAATACATTATGCAAGTGAAGGCTTCCAGCGTGCAATGGAACAAATTTTTTCAGGTTATCCCTGTGCCATAATAGTAGATGATTTATTGGTTGAAGGCAATGGTGAAACAGAGCATGACAGAAACCTCAAGAAAGTTCAAGACAGAACACATGAAGTAAACTTGAAGCTCAATCCTCTGAAGTGCACATTCAGACTTCCAGAAGTTATGTATGTAGGACATTTGTTTACAAGTACAGGTTTAAGACCAGACTCAACCAAACAAGTAGCTATTCTTAAAATGTCAGCACCAGATAACTTGCAAGCTTTACAGTATTTTCTAGGCATGGTCAACTATTTAGGCAAATTTATACCGGATTTCAGAGAGATGACAGCAACTTTAAGAGAGCTCACACTCAAAAATGTTGCATGGTCATGGTTGGAACAGCAGCAACAGAAGGCATTTGATGACCTTAAGCGGAAAATTGCCACCCCACCTATGTTAAGATACTATGATGTGAACAAACCAGTTGCTCTTTCCTGTGATGCTTCAAAATTTGGTCTAGCCACAGTTATACTTTGAGGGCAGACCAGTAGCCTATGCATCTAGAATGCTAACCCATACTTTGAAACAGTCTGCTCAAAACGAGAAGGAACTTTTGGCAATAGTATTTGCATGCTCCAAGTTTCATGATTATATTAATGGTCGACTTATTCAGATTGAAACTGATCATCAAACTCTAGTTACTATTCTAAAGAAGCCTATGCATTCTGATCCAGTGAGATTACAAAGAATGATGCTCAAATTGCAAAAGTACAATTTCAAAATGGTCTACACTAAAGGCAAATTGCTCTATCTGGCTTATACGTCATCCAGATCATCCAGGCTTACAACAGAACAGCTTAACACAGAAACTTTTGACTTTGACATGTTTTCAGTGCATAATTTTCCACCACTAGACTTGATAAGTTAAGAAATCACACACAGACTGATCTAATTTTGCAGAAGCTCAATCACTATATTGATCAGATGGCCATCAAAGCAATCTAGTGTATCACCTGAAGTGCAAATGTATTTTCCTTACATAGATGAATTGTTGATGGATGATGGCATTATTTTCAAAGGTCCTAAAATTGTTGTTCCTGCTTCCTTACAACAAGATTATATCCAGATTTTGCATTGTGGTCACCCAGGGTCCACATCCACTAAGAGAAGAGCAAAAAAATTGATATTTTGACCTTCATTACCGAAAGACATTGATAGAGTTCTTTCTTCTCGTTCGGTATGCAATAGTGCCAGATTGCATTTGCAAAGAGAACCACTTCAGCCAAGTCAAATTTCTGAACTACCTTGGTCTACTGTAGCAACTGATATCTTTAAATGGAACAATCAACACCACTTAGATCTGGTAGACTCTTATTCAAATTGGTTCGAGATTGATCTCCTACGTAACCTAACCTCAACTGCTGTTAATTACAAAGTTGAAACGTCATTTCTCAATTCATGGTAGTCCACACAAACTTTTTTCTGACAGTGGTACTCAATTAACTAGCCAGGTGTTTCAGAAATTTGTGAAAGAATGGGACTTTGTACATGTCACCAGTAGTCCTGAATATCTTCAGTCCAATGGTCTTGCTGAACAAGCAGTGCAGAGTCCAAAGCAGTTACTTGAAAGGTCAAGGTGTGACAATACCGATGTGATCTTGAATTTGCTTAATCTAAGAAACATACCCCATGATGACATTCTTGGCTCACCTGCTCAAAGATTACTTTACAGGCAAACTAGAACTACGCTACCTACTTCTTCAAGTTTGTTGCAGCCTAAATCTAAGCAAACTAAAACCATCAAGGCACTATTGTTTTAAAAAGTGTAATATCCCAAAATCTAGTTACAACCGACAGAGCAGATTACTTTGTCCATCGAGGGAAAGAGAGATGGTACGAATCCAGACAACAAAAGGTTTTTATCAAATAGGACAGATTACAGGCATCAGTGCTGAGCCATGATCTTACATGGTAAATTCTAAAGGAGTGGCATATAGGAGGAATCGCAAAATCGTCTTCCTGTACCAAAATCAGCATAGTCATTGCAATCTCAGCATTGTTTTTGTGATGTGGACTCTAAACTGAAGAGTGAGTCAGACACTTTCCAGACCAGAATGTGTTCAAAATTCTGACCCCATTCCAGAAAGTAATTCGAACATTCCACAAGTCAACCATTTTACAGACAATATTCCATTTGCTAAATCTAATAACCAGTTTTATGTCACATGATATAGATGAGTGTCTAAACCAAGTGCAAAATACGCAGCAATGTGGACTTGATTGTACATAACCTATATATTTAATATTGTATAATGCATGACTATGGGTAACGTGATTTCTGCATGCCAAACAGTCTCATGACAATTTCATGGTCTATTTCTCAAAGAGCGGCAATGTAGATTATAGTATAAAGTGTGTGCTTTATCTTTAAGAAACATGCAAGGCTGTACATGCATGTTATAACCCACAGATGTGCATCCCCCTAGTGCCATTTTAAAGGAGCAGCCAGGGAATGAGCATGCATGATCATAGTTACTAGTTGTATATAAGTTTACTTAAGTTACAGTCAATAGTTAACAGTAGTAATATGTTTGTATGAAGCTGCTTGAACAAAACCCACGAAGACTGTGTCTATTCATATCTCAGTCATGAAAGTGACATTTCCAATATGCCACTGAATAATAAAGGCCTTGGTTGAATGTGCCTTTACCATGCCTGGATTCACCTTGCTATGGTGGTTGTAACAAAAAATAATACCGGAGGACAACCGATGTGCAATGGTTTGCTTAGAGACAGGCTGACCATTCTTTACTACCCAAGACGGAATTAAAAAGCCTTTTGACCTTCTTAAAGGTTATTTTCTCTGTCAAGGTAGTACATGAGCTGCTGAAGCCCATCTAAAGTATGAAGTATCTTTTCTCCCTTATTCTTATGCTCTGGAAAGAACACAGGGAGATTAATAGACAGTAAATTATTAGACCCCTTTTGGCATGAAAGAAGGAATAGTGTGTAACACAGCTCTATCCCCATGAAAAAATAGGTAAGGTAGTCCCACCATGAGAACTTACACCTCAGAAAGTCATCTTACAGATATCAGAGCAATAAGCAAAACAGTTTTTCATGTAATGAACTTGAGGTTAGCTGTGTTGCTAGTTTGATGGGTGGTAAGTTCAATTTTTTTAGGAACATGGTAGCGATCCCATGAAGCAGGAATTTGCTTGCAAGTGAGTCTCATATGCAAAACTTCTTTCTTAAACTGGTTTACCTAAAAGGAGAAGGAGGAGATCCGTAGGCATATGAGTAGTTATGTCGCCTAAATGCACTTTAATGGATGTATACAATTAGCCATCTTGAAGAAGTTGTCACATATATTTCAAGACCAGAGGGATATTAATTTCAGTGGACCCTCTTTTTCCATTTATACATCACTTGAAAACCCCTCATCCATTTATAAATATACAATCTTCTAATAGCAGATTTTCTGACCTCCTTTGATACCTGCTGAAAATCTTCATGATTGAATCATCCAGGCTGTTAGTTGAAGTTTCTCCAAACTGGGTTGCACCAGTCACCCCCTGATACTGTTTATGCAGATCTAAAATGTGAGGAAGTCTGGGGTAATTGCTCTTGGCCAATGCCAATATAAGGGAGACCGAAAATTTCCTTGGCCAATTAATGGGTCACCACAATGATTGGCATTTCTTTCTGAATTTTCAGAAGCACCTTGTGAATTAGTGGAAACGGTGGAAATGCATAGAGGAGGTTTTATATCCAAGGGGATGAGAATGCATCTGTCCTCCAAGCATGGCTGCAGGAATGTCTGGGACAGAAATTCTCCAACTCTCTGTTTTGAAATGAGGTGAACAGATCTGTTTTAGGCATTCTTCACATGTGGACTGCATCATGGAACACTGTTCATAGGTTGGTACTAGGCTATTGGCCCTTGGGCCTATACAAACCTAGCCATAACAATTCTCTGGCTATTTCTTCCCACAATATTTACTTCCCTGGAGCAGAGTGACTGACGTGATCCCTGGAGTAAATTTTTTTGTCTCCCATCCAGTCGTCAAGGTCCCTTTTGAAGAGGGCCAAGGAGGCGCTCTGCTTGACATGTATGGCAGTCTGTTCTAGAGTATGGGGAGTCTCTGGGTCAGGAACCTATCCCTCCAGCATGTTTTGTTCATTGTGATGACAAGGTTTAGGTCCCTAGAGCATGTGGCTCTGATGGATTGAGATTTCTTTAAGTGTAGCATATCCAACAGTTCCTGGGTGTGACATGGCCTTGTATGTTAAGCAGAGATCAACTCTGAGTAGAAGATATGCGACAGAGTATAGCTTTTTGTAGAGTTTTTTTAGTTGGTTAGCATAGGGCATCTGCTTTAGGCCTGTGATTCTTTTAGTGAGGTGTTTCTGCAGCATTTCCAGTTGTTGCACGTCTTGTGAGGTACATACCAAATGGGGCATTGTACTCTAGTATGGGTTTAATGAGGGATGAGTACAGTGGGACAATGACCTACTTTTTTCTGGATGAAAAGCCCTTAGTGATAAGGTGTGCCACATAGAAGTATTTCCTGACTGTTGTGACGATGTGGTTATCGAAGGTGAGACCACTGTCCACCTGTGTTCCTAAGTCTCATCACATTTTCAGTGTTTATTGTACTGCCACCTATGTGGTAATTCATGGGTACATGATATTTCCCAAAGGGGATTACTGTACACTTCTTGGCATTGAGCTTGATCCCATGGCTCTGGCACCAAGCATCCATTTCTGTAATGCCCTTTTGTAGAATATCCACATCATTTCAATAATGGCTCCCAGTTTGCAGTCATCTGCGAACTTTGTTAGCCAGAGTCCCTCAGTGTTGGCCTGTACTTCAGAGAAGTAGATGCCAAACAAGAGAGGTCCCAGGAGTGAACCCTGAGGTACTCCACTTGTCATTTGTCTGGAGCTGGATTTGGAGTCAGCTACTTTTACAGTGTGGGTTCTGTCAGTGAGCCAGTTGGCAACCCATTGAGTGATGTAGGGATTTATGCCCAGCTTAATAGGTTTATCTATGATTCCAGAGTGGGGGAAGGTGTCAAAGGCCTTGGCGAGGTCCAGATAGGCTGTTTGAACTGCCTTACCCTCGTCCATGGCTCTGGAGATTGATTCAAAGAGGTCAATCAGGTACAGGAGACAGGATCAGCCCTTCATGACCCCAAACTAGGTGGGGTCCAGAGTTTGAAGGTTGCCAATGTCTTTGTTTAAAAGTTCCATGATCGCCACTAATTTTAAGGACAACCACAAAGCATTCTATAGCTATGTCAAGAATCTCGATAGCAGCACCCAGATCTGCTCTGAGTTACAGCACAAAGGCACGAAAATTACAGAACCAACTGATATTGTCAACATCCTGGCAGATAGGTTCAGTGCTAACTTTACCCCCCCACCTGCCCCCTAAAGGGCCCATATCTATACAGGAAGAATGCAGAGTCCCTGTAATCACAACTACACTGGTAAAAGCCGCACTCTCTAAAGCAAAAAACACAGCATCAATGGGACCATACAACATCCCAGGCTGCGTTTTACATGAACTTCAGAACGAACTGGCTCCCCACTTAAGCACCATGTTCAATAATAGCCTCGCATCAGGCTTTGTGCCCACTGAGTGGTGCACAGCAACAGTTATCCCACTCCACAAAGGGGGAGCCACCACTGATCCCGGGAACTATCAACCTATTAGCCTGACGAGCCTGGTCTGCAAGGCCATGGAATGTATCATCATGGAACTCATAAACAAAGACATTGATAACCTCCAAACTCTGGATTCCACCCAGTTCGGGTTTGTGAAATGCAGATCATGCCTTCTGAACCTGATCGACTTCTTTGAGCCAGTCACCAAAGCCATAGATGAGGGTAAGGTGGTTCACACAGCCTATCTTGACCTCGCCAAGGCTTTCGACACCATCCCCCATTCTGGAATTATAGCTAAACTCACTAAACTAGGTATACATCCCTATGTCACAAGATGGGTTGCCAGCTGGTTCACTGACAGAACCCACACTGTAAAAGTTGCAGACTCCAACAAATCTGACCTCAAAGCAGTGACAAGTGGAGTACCACAGGGTTCCATCCTGGGACCTCTCCTGTTTGGTATCTACTTCTCTGAAGTACAGACTAACACAGAAGGCCTCTGGCTAACTAAGTTCGCAGATGACTGCAAACTAGGAGCCATAGTCAAGTCCCCAAATGATGTGGACATCCTACAGAAGGGCCTCGCTAAGACAGATGCCTGGTGTCAGAGCCATGGCCTCAAGCTCAATGCCAAAAATTACAGTGTCATCCCCTTTGGTAAAAACTCTGTACCCATGAACTACCACATAGGCAGCAATCTACTTAACACCAAATGTGTGATAAGAGACCTTGGGCCAAGGTGGACAGTTGTCTCTCCTTTGATAGTCACATCGCCACAGTAGTCAGGAAGTCCTTCTACATGGCACACCTCATCATAAAAGGGTTCTCATCCAGGAAAAAAAGAGGTCATTGTTCCCCTCTACTCGACACTCATTAGATCCATTATAGAGTACAACGCCCCTTTTAGAATGTACCTCACAAGACATCTGCAGCAGCTGGAAAGGCCACAGAAGTACCTCACAAAGAGGATTACTGGCCTCAAACAAATGCCCTACACTGACTGCCTTAAAAAACTCCAGCTTTACTCCATAGCATATCGCCTACTCTGAGGTGATTTCTGCCTAACATATAAAGCTATGTCAAACCCAGAACTGTTGGACATGCTACACCTAAAGAAATCCCAATCCCTCCAAGCTACATGCTCTAGGGACCTAAATCTTGTCACCACAATAAACAGGACATGCTGGAGGGATAGATTCCTGTCCCAGATACTTCCCATACTCTGGAACAAGCTAATAATCTATGTCAAGCAAAGTTCTTCATTAGCACTCTTCAAGAAAAATCTTAATGAGTGGATGGGAAATGGGAAATGCACCCCGGAGATCACTTCTGTGTGTCTGCTCGACAGTGGCACAGGAAAATAACTTTCTTGGGTGGCATAAGCCAGGGAACCTTGTTGGCTAGACATACGTAGGCCCTTGGGCCGATATCATAGGTAGGTACTAGGCTAATACATTCCATGGCCTTGCAGATCAGGCTTGTCAGACTGATGGGACGGTAGTTCCCAGGATCCAAGGTGGATCATCCCTTGTGGAGTGGGATAGTTGTAGCTGTGCGCCACTCAGTGGGCATGAAGCCTGAGGTGAGGCTATGATTAAACATGACACTTAGGTGAAGTGCCAGTTCATTTTGTAGTTCATGTAGTACACAGCCCGGGATGTTGTCTGGTCCCATGGATGCTGTATTCTTAGCTTTGGAGAGTGCAGTTTTTACCTGCGTGGCCATGAATACCAGAATTTGGCAATCTTTCTGTATTGAGATGGGCCCTTTAGGGGGTGAGAGGAGGGTGAAGTGGACACTGAATTGATCTGCCAGGATACTGGCAATGTCCTTGGGATCAGTATATTTAATGCCATTCTGTTGTAGCTCAGAGCAGATCTGAGCATTGCCATTTAGATCTTGACATAGCTATAGAATGCCTTGTGACTGTCTTTGGAATCTTTGGCAATTTTATTTTCATAACTAGCTTTGGAGGATTTTATGATGGATCTCAGCTTCTTACTGAGGCTGGTAAGGGAGTTTTTTTTCATCCTGGGATTTTCCTCTTTTCTGCAACAGTTTCTTCCTTCTGTTGTATAGTTTGTTTATGACAGGGGACCACCAGATTGGCTTCTTTTTTTGGAGGAGAGCATCTTGGTTCTATTTGGGATGGCATTATTCATGCACGAGTGGATGTGCTCATACTGTGCTTTAGTGCAGGATTTAGCAGTCGAGCTTTCAGTTCCTGTCTGCATGGGTGTCCTGAAGTTTGTCACTTTTGACTTGAGTAGAATGAAGTTGGCCTTGGAGAAGTTTTTTATGGATGTTTCCTTACTTGGGGGTGGGATGTGGAGGTCAAAGGTGATTAGCTTATGGTCAGACCTAACCAATGAGGGGGTGACCGCTGGTGTGGAGCATCGATTTCCCATATTGGTAATGACCAGGTCCAGGATATTGGAGCCCCTGGTGGGACTATGGATTAGTTAATCCAGGGTGTTGGAATTTATGAATTCCAAGAACCTTTGGGAAAAGATGTTGGTACACGATTAGTTTTCCCAGTTAAAGGGTAGTTGAAATCACCCAGTATTAGGGTGTTTGGTTGTATCTTAATATTTTCCAGTATGTTTAGAAATGTGTAGTGAGAATCCTGGGGCATGGTGGGGGATCTGTAACAAGCGAGAGTTTGGATTGCAGTCTTACCTAGTGTTAGTTGCACCTGGAGAATTTTGGATGCATTGTGTTGAGCAACTAGCCTGGAGGTGTGAATATCACTCCCCCACCTTTAGTGTTTTGGTCCTGGTTTGGTGGTTGAAAAGTGTGGTAGGAGTGGTACCCTGATATTGCAGGGGTGCTCTCTGGAGCCTTGAACTAGGTCTCAGTTACTGCACACATATCGATGTTCTCCATTTTTAGAAGTGCCTCAAAAGAATGCATTTTGAGGTTTAGACTTCTAGCATTGAGTAGCATTACCTTCAGATTTTGCATATTTGTACCTGTTATGGTGGTGGCTTTGTCCTTTGAACCATGCCTAAAAAAGGTACTATAGGGGTGGCAAGAGCCTTAGTGAGTAACCTGAATCCCAGGGGTGACAGGTGCAGACCATCTCTGGCAAAGCATCATGATTTGTCGATCATGTCGTCCCAGGCAGGCAGATACTGGATCCCATTTGAATGACACGAGAAGCTTAGCCAATTGTTGAAGTCAATCATTTTGTCCTTATACTGTGGTATCATTTTGGGTGAAGGCATGATGCTACTCAGGGCTAGGGTCATACCTGCCTGGGCTACATGATCTGAGAGCTCTTCCATGTCTCTTTTCATGTAGCCCAGGGAGGTACGTCTCAAGTCATTCTCTCCAACATGGACAATGACAGTGTCATATTTGTACTTGTGGAGTGACTTGAGTGCATGCATTATGTGGTGGATTCTGGCACCCGACAGGCAGCTGACTGTAATTTTCTTCTTGTTCAGCCTGGTGAGTGGGACATTAGTGTGCCTGACCATAGAGTCACCTATGACTAAAGTGTTGAGTATGTTGTCTTGCCTTAGGGGCTGTTGTTGAATGGCACACTGGTGTTATGAGCTATGTGATACTTTGGTTGTTATTGGTGTTTGTTTGCATTTCAGCTTCAGAGGTCCTTTTGCTTGGGAAGGTTAATTTTAAGGACCTCTGCCTATGTGGGTTTAGTGTTGCTATGTGTGGGTGTTGATAGTGAGGGTTTTGAAGGGCTATGTGTTGCTTGAAGTGTAGTGCAGGTGTTAACCATCGCCTCTTGATTGTCTAGCACAATCTTGGCTGGAGAGAGCTTTGCTTCCAGTTTGGCTATGTAAGTGCATCTCTCGCAGGTTGTAGTGTTGCGTGGTAGGAGGAGAGGGTTGTCTGTGTACATGAGGCAATTGCTGCATTGCCCCATTATGCCCAGGTTCACTAGGTGGACAGGAGAAATCACCAGAAGTTGACCCTTGGACATGCTGGTTAGGTCCTTTTTTCCCCCCTTACTTTGGCAAGGTACTTTGCAATTATAGGCTGTTTAGTGCCTACGATTAATTTCTCCTTATTAACAAGGAGAGTTGAGTGCTTGTATCAGTTTAAGGCTTCCTAGTGCTTTCCAGCAGGTTTTAGAGCAAGTGCTAGTCACAGGGACTCCAACCAGAAAAAGAGTCAGGAATCAATGCACTCTGCTCCTACTCTCACCAGGATCAGAATATAAGCACAGATTCCAAGCTGTCACTGATAAAGCAGTTATAAAGCTTTCTGGTGATCAGCAGTCTGCAGGAAATATAACTGCACTCCTTCTCTCACCAGGAGAAAACAGAAGCACTAATCCCAAGGTGACTACTGAAAGGCAGAATTTGGGCTCTCTAATAACTGGTGGTCTTGCAATAGATGCTTAATGGTAAGATGAAAAAATGGTTTATCTTAAAGACTGCACTAAAGGAATTAGATGTGAAAGTAGGTAACTTAAGATTTACCTGTCTAAAAAGTTAAGTTTTAGTGGAGATTTTTTAAAACAGCAAGATAGATTGAAAGGGGGTGGTCACTTTTGTATTCTGGAACTATGGACTACAGTAGGATGGCCAATACATTTAAATAGTTGAAGGGGAGTGATTTCACAAAATGATAATTTTGTGCTTACTCGCACAAGCCAGTAAAAGCAGAGATGAAATGAGATATATGGTCAAATTAACATAAGGGGCAGGCAATTAGAAAGACAGTGATATTTAAGAACACAACAGTAACTGGGTGGGAAAAAATATTTCTTCCTGACTCACAAGAGAGAGAGCTGTGATCTCTTTTCAAGTTTTAATATGCAGTTAAAAGCAGAATACAAGTAAAACACAAGGTAAAGAAAACAAATCACAACATTCAAAATAGAAAAAGGCAATAAAGTAATACAAAGTACAACAAATAAAAAGCAAACTAACCTTTCCCTCACAGCAAAGTGTAGCAGAGTCTGGGTGAGCCTTTCTAGTAAAGCCGTTGCCTTGAGCTGTCACTTGTGCAGATCTGCCTGGCATCTGTTTAGATGGTCTTCCACAATGTTTTGCTCTGACAGGATGTATGACACCTAAGGAGTCAGAGAATGCTGTAAAGCCAGTTCCCAGGCTGTCATTGCCAACCTGCACAAAAGGTATGACCTTATACCCCTTTGCCAAAGTACCACATCACTGTCATGTTGTCTGTAATCACCAGAAGAAGACAACCTGGAGTTTATAGGTGGTGAAGGACATGCAGTGCATGGATCACAGCAGAACCTATCCTTGATGTGCTTCTTTGTGTGTGTCCTTGGGCTACCAAATAGCTTGCAGTTGTATTCTTATTGACATAGCTGTCCAAGCAAATTCAGACAAATCTTTCCAGAGAGATTGTACTGGCAATAGAGGGGAGAAAGGAAATCATGGATTGCTACCACTGATCTCTCCACCACTGTAACTATATTCTGATAAAAGGCATCACCGAGAACTGGGATTCCAGGGAATGAAGGTGATGGGTACAACAATTTCTGATATCTCACTGAATTTTTCTTATGTAAAGATGGACCAGTGGTATCATGAATACAATGGATGGCATCAGTCCAAGAATATTTAGGAATTCTCTTCCCAAGGCAACATTCCTCTTGGAGAGTTACAGAAACACTGGTAAGAGAGGATCTTGTCCTCTGTAAGAAAGGTTGTTCTCTTGTGGGGGTTGATTAGGCACCCCAGAAAGATTAGCCTTCATGAGGTTGGCAGACATGACTTCTGGAGTTTCAAATTGAACCCTAGCTCTAGTGAATCCAAAAAACTGGATGCAGACTCTGCACAGATCAACAAGTTGGCCAAGGTCTGGCAGTGGGCAGCTATTGAGGCAAGGCATTTGGTAAACGCTTGTGATGCATTTAACAGTCGAAATGGTAACACAAAAAATGCGAAACCGACAACAAATTTCAGAAAACTCCTGATGCAATAAGCAGTGTGGCTATGATGATATGCATCCTTCAAGTCTAGGGTCTTCATAAAGCACTAGTCCAATGACAGGTGAAACAAGGTCTTGAATTTGGGGGCCTTGACAAATATCTTCAAAGAGGAAAGGTCCAACACTGGTCTATATAGCAGCTCTTTTTTGGGAGCAAGCAAATTCTGGAGTAGAAACTTCTCATTCTTTCTGATGGAGGGACCAGTTCTATGACCCCTGAGTCCAGCATTTGCTGGAGAGTAGGACAGAATAACAAAGTCTGGTCCAGCGGATGAAGGAGAACCCCTTTGAATGGAAGTGGATGTTCTTTCCAACTGCCTTCTGTAACCCTTGCCGACAACGTTGAGTATCTATCCATCAATCCGCCCTTAACCTCTTTTCCCATTTTACACATGGAGTCAGGGTGTCACTTCCACAGTGACAATCATCTTGAGCCAAGATTTACACCACCAGGTGTTAGCCCTGCTACGATAAATGTTGAGTATCCATTTGTTGGAAATTACTTGTGACCAGGCTACTTTCTTAACACCTGACCTTAGACAGGGACATCGGGAGGCATACGCACTGTACTAATTTCAGTACAACTTATTTAGAAGGGGGGTAGCTTTTTATTTTTTCACTTGTTTTTTTTTTAATTTTTTGCGCTTTAGCTGCACTATGACGTCAGCTCATCAGGACTACCAGCCAGTTGGATTGGAGCTCGCCACGCACGTATTTCCAGCTGGTTCAAATGCTTTTGCGAACAGGAACAAACCAGCCAGAGTTTACTTTTGCTTCGAAGGCTTCATTTATTTCGATAAGGCTTTATGTTATTTAGGTCTCGCTTCATTTTCAGCAAGGATGTTATTTTCGGCAAGGATTTTATTTAGAAGGTCTCGCAGCAATGCTCGAACAGAGGGTTGGTGAGTAAGCTGAAATAATGTTATGTTCAGAAAGTGTGTGTGTGTGTGTGTGTGTGTGTGTGTGTGTGTGTGTGTGTGTGTGTGTGTGTGTGTGTGTGTGTGTGTTATGATTGAGTTATGTTTCACAATTAAAAAAAAATGATGAAATGTAAGTCATAGTAAAGTGATCATTTAGGTAATATAAAGTTAAAAGGCCATATTACAACACTTGCATAGCAATAGAATATAAATTGGTTAGTAGACTAAAGCATGAGGTTACAAGATGGGGGACAGCAGACCAAAAGAGATGGATTACCTGCAGTCATGTGGACTCCTGCTGTGGTACCTGAAGGACAGCAGAGAGACTGAAGTGGGAGCTGATAGGGATCATATGGGAAATGAGATGTGGAGTGTGGGTGGTAAAGAGAGAGGCAATAATTAGGAAGTCATCTTGGACAAAGAAATTAGAAGTGGAGCAAGATGGAGTGTAGGAGGGGTATGGAGTGGGAAGGGGTTAGCAGAAGGTAAAGGGACAAGTATAAACAAGCCAAAATGATCACGAGGAGGAACAGGTAGAGAAGGCAAGGCAGGAACTGAAACATTGGGTGTAGGTAATGGATAGGTAAAGAATGGTTGGCAGAAACCAACAGAGAGGAAGACATGGGGAGAATGGAACATAAAAGTGGTGCCATTACTAGAACACAGCAACAGATGAACAAGCAGATGGAGAGTTGAAGCACGGGACTAAAAAGTAACGTAAGGAGAAGATTAGAAATAATTAGGAGTGCACATCAGTAAGAAAAGCTTCAAAAATGACAAAGCATGAAAATGTGGTCAGTAAAACACAAGGAAGGAAGCAACTGGCAGAGACAGTTAAAGGCTGCAGGTACGAAATGCAATGACACAGGGCGGCAAGTGTGACTGGAATGAAGAGACAATGTAGGGACCAGGGAGATGGGAATGAAGAGACAATGTGGGGACCAGGAAGATGGTTTATGTGACTGAAGAGTCACTCATAAAAGTGACTATGAGTCTTGGAAAGGATAAAGAAGAGACCATACTACAGAGAAACTGGTCTTTAAGCATACACTTAGTAAGCCTGGGTGGACAAGGTGACCAGGTTGACTACCAAGAGGGAGGATGAATGGTGACTATGGAACCAATGACCTGTCACTGTATACAGCTAAGATGGCAGTAAACAGAGACAGAAAGCTGGCAGAGAGAAGATAGGATAGGATTTGAAAGCAACATTCTCAGACATGTTACATGTGACAGCAGCCAGTATTCTAAGAAAGAAGAGAATTACAAAGTATAATAACTAACTGTTATATGACAGTGAACAAGCAAAAAGGGCTTAGGAAAGGTAGGGAGATGAGGATAAAAGAGTAAACAGACCAACTCTGTGTCAGGGAGAGCCTCCATCTTAACCCAGAATAGACAGTATTGTTCAAAGTTGGGATGGAAAGGTAAACCTTCCTAATCATACCTTTAAACTAAGAGGAAAAAGAGGATGATGTAGCTTGGAAGTAGAAAAGAGAGACAGGTTCACATGGACTATGCAGATGGAAAAACACCCACAGAATACAATGTAGACAAAGAAAGCAGCAAGTACGAGACAGAGCAAGACCATGTATTAAGTATTAGTATTCAAAGCAAGGGGGCAGGGACAGAAGATGAGGAGTTGTAAGCAATGATGTAGAAGGGGGCTTATTTCTGTTATCAGAGAAACAAAGGCCAGTTGTAAGAGGAGTTAGACATGGAGATAGCATGATGCAATCAATTGGTTCAGTATTCTTTATGCAAATGCTATGAATGAGAGTGCTACTTGCTAGAACCACTTTGTGTAACAGCGATGCATTCACTTTTCATCATTGCTGTGCAGCCCTGGAGTAGGTATATTTATAATGGGGGTATGGGGGTTGCAAATATCTTATTTGGCATTGCCTGCATTCTCTTAAAGGGTAGTCAACCAACATTAACCCAAAGTAGCTGGGTGTACATTACTTAGGAATTAAAGGAATGGGAGGGATGGAGAAGTAGAGGGACGCTACCTAAGGGCACATACAACGTCAGAGAAGTGGAGGAACACTGAGCCATGAAAATTGCCTTAAAGCATGTGTGTGTGTGTGTGTGTGTGTGTGTGTGTGTGTGTGTGTGTGTGTGTGTGTGTGTGAATATGTATGTGTGTTGGCATCACATGTAATTCCAGATAAAGTGCCAGCCTTGTCGTACACATTGAGATGTGAAGAATACAGCAACCTTTCCTACACGTGATCCTTGTCTAAGCCTAAACAATGATGTGTCTGCAAATAGTTGCATGGTTGGTCAAATTAGGACTCTGCAAACTTTTCTTAATGAGAATTTTCTGCTGGAAAAGTCTTTTCACTGTATGAACAGAGCAGGTACACAACAACCACTGCAAACACCAACCAGCTACGTTTTTAAATGCTGGCAGTTTTGAATTTGTTAGAGTTCAGCCGGAAAGTTTAACATTATGCTCTAGTATTTTTTTCAGGCAGTGAACAGTATATTTAGTGTATAGACTGCTGTGATATAGGCTTCATTTATTTCTAACAGTTGTGAGCTATGGTGAGAACTGAAGTTGTATTCCCCAGTTGTGGTGAGAAGTGAGAACTGAAGTTGTATTCCCCCATTATTATTTTTGTTGTTTGTCCAGGTTTTTGTGCTAAGAGGTTGAGAGCTATCTAATAGCCATTAAGTTTCAGTCTTCCTGTTTTGCAAACTGCTGATTTAGACTGTAGTGCATATGGTTCTGGGTTCAAGATATGCATGGTGGTAACACAGCATTTTATTCTAGCAACTTTCCAAAATTATACAAGCAATGTTTAAAATGTGTCCCTGGTTTTTGGGCTTTTGCACCCCCCCCCAATAAATGTTGGCTTTTTCCAGATTTCTTGTGCTGCAAAGTTCAGGGATACAGCTGAGTGTCGAGTACATTTTACAAGGGGCTGAGAGCTGCAGGGGAGATAGTTTAGTGCTGCTTATGCTGAGCCTGCTTATATTCTTAATAGCACAACAGTTAGTGCTCTTGCTTTTGATACAGAAGGCTGTGGGTTCTTCTCCTACAGTAGGTAGTTGCATTGCTGATACTGTACTGTGTTGTAAAGGGGGGTGGATGCTGTAGTCCTTTTTGGTGAAGATATCTAGTAGTAACTATGAACCTGTTATCAGTTTGCCATCCATTCCCTATTGCAATATTACTAGCATATCTCTTTGTTTAATGCAACATAGGCAATTTATTCCTCAAGGGCAACAGGCACTTTATTTGTAGATGAAACAATGAAATATAAAGTTGTTTGCTAGCAGCAACCACTTCATTAGTTACAGATTTCTTTAATGTGGAATTGTGTAGATGGCTTTTATTAGTTCAGAGATTGTGCATATTTACTGATACTGGTGGACTGTAGAAGTTTGAGTAGACTTTTATGATGGAAATGTTCTGAACTGGGCTGTTTTGTCATTATTGGTGCATGCATTTTTTTTCATTGTTTACTGGAAAAATGTTCAAAACAATAAATTTAAAATGCTCTCTAACAACTATACTGTATTGTACAAGGAATATAATAAATTTAAAATGCTCTCTAACAACTATACTGTATTGTACAAGGAATATAATTTAATACAACCAGGAAGGTGTATCAAAGAGCACGTGTATGTTCCATGTGCAAGGGGCCTATGATTTGAAAACAGCACAAGGGGCCTATGATTTGAAAACAGCACAAAGTTAATCTTTATCTGCCACTGGCAAAATGTATTTTCTTTGAATGTGGGTTTCAATGCTGTTTCAATGAATGTGAGTTTCAAGGGCAGAGAAGTTTTAATGCTAAGTCTAGTTTCATTGTGAGACTGCATTGCTTTGTTTAGCAGATATTTATTGGTGTTTGTGCTGTAAAATGCAAAATAAAACTTTTCTAGCAAATCATTTAGGAATGAAGTCACTAAATAATGACAGACAATTAAGCTTCAGAAAAATGCATGCTAAAGCAAGACCTGTTATTCTATCAACTGTCTTAAGTTTATACAAGATCAATTTTTAGTACTGTTTGTATGTTCCCCCAATATATTTGGCCTTGTCCAGATTTCCTGCATTAAGAGGTTGAGAGGTACGTGCAAATAAATCGCTTTATAGAATTAGAAATATCCAAACCTCTCAACTGTTCCCAATTTTGTCTCAAAATGTTGCTCCCGCCTAATAATCCCTCCACAAAAATAACAATTTTGGAAGAAAATGTGAAGGCTTTACAATTATAAATAACTAATGATCAGAGTTATACATTACTTTTATTTCAGAAATGCATGTAGATTCTCTAATTTTGTCAGCTGCTCAAGTTAACAGTGCTCATATTAAAATGGTTTCCCTTCTTTGACAGGTTCCCAGTTGTATTGTCTGGCAATTTTATATTTTTGCATCGCATTTTTGGACTGTTTTTCATAAAATTGCTGTTTTCTGGCAAATTAGTGGCAAATCATTAAAGACTGAAGTTAGAAAATAATGGCAGACATTTGAGTTTCAGATTTCATACCTTTCAGAAAATTTGTACTAATGCAAGACCTACTACTATTCTATTATCTTTCTAAATTTATAAGGGCAATTTTTAAAATAAAGTCTTTATTTTTGGGCCTTTGCCTCAGTTTATTTTTGGATTTGTTGCTCTAAAAGGTTGAGAGGTATGTGTGTGTGTGTGTGTGTGTGTGTGTGTGTGTGTGTGTGTGTGTGGTAGGTAGCATACCTCTCAACTGTCCGAATTTTGCAGAATGTCCAGATTTTTGCCCCATATTTTTTGTCTGTTCCTCATAAATTTTGTGATTTTCTAGAAAATCATTGAAGGCTAAAGTTGCTAAATAATGACAGACATTTGAGATTCAGACTTCATGTCCTTTAGAAAAATTCATACTAGCGCAAATCCTGTTATTCTAGCAACTTTCTAATCTCACAAGAGCATTATTTAATATCTGTCCCTGTTTATTTTAGGCTTTGTCCATATTTTTTGCACTAAGAGGTAGGTGGGGTGTGTGTGTCAATGAAACACCCTAGTTAGGGGTAGCAGGTGGTTAGTAATTTACTCGAGCTCAAAACCTGTATCTTAAGTTACAGAAAACAAAAGCATGAATACTCTACCCCAACTACCATGCTGTATTTTTCAAAGAACTGACTTTCTGGTTCATTTTCAATTCAAGGAACCGAGTTTGAGTGAATTTATAGTATATTACTGAAGAGGCATTACAGTGAATGCCTCTTCATCGATACTAAAAGAGCGAACCGTGAATTACGAGAATGGCCGTAGCTTGGCTGGGGAGGGGGGTAGCAGTTTGAGAGCTGTGAGTACAAATTTGAAAATCCTAGCTACACCCTTGACTTTAGACACATGTCACATGGAAGGCAACTTGGTAAAGATTGGTGCTGTCCCTTGGCATAGTCATAAGGTGGAAGGGGGATTATCCTTTTTGGAAAAGGATCTCCACTTGTTAGGCTTAACAAGGTTCTCATCTGACATTTCTTTTATTGCACTGTTGGGACTTCTGTTTGGAAGGCCACTGAAAATTTTCTTACTTAAACTAAGGAAATTTGGGAATATGAAACATTTTCAACAGCTCTTGCATGAGCTTTACCTCTTTCATCCCATTGTTCAAGGATCTGATTAGTTGCTTTGCCAAACGTGTGATCAGTGTCAAGTGAAGCATTCAAAATCTAATTTTTCATTCATGAGAAAACTTCTGGATGTGTGACCAAGCTTGCCTCCTTATCATCACTGATGAAGCTACATTTCTAGCAATAGTGCCAATCCCCTCCAAGGTACTCTTTAAAGAATTGCAGCAACAACAAAGCATGACCACCACTTCTGTCCAGACAGGAAAAATGACACAACCAGGATCCAATGTAGAAAATTTAATTTAAAAAATCCCTAGCGCCTCGGCTTAGAGCCTTCAAAGGAGAATAAAAGACACAAAAAATACCCAAGTATTTATAGCACAACCAATTATCATTAATTGCATAATTTCTTTCAATTAAACTAAAAAAACTTTCCAATTACATTTCACATTAATACCTACTGGACTTAAAGTCCCATACTTTAAAATAAAAACAGACTCTTTATACAAAAGCCTTTTCTTTGCATCCAGATTGCATCCCTTTCCACAGATATGTTCTAGTGCAGTACACTGCAAACCATCTGGACTTTTGTTATGATATTTTTCAAAATGTGTTGCAAGAAGGCTTTCAGGCTTAGTATTTTAATATCCCTAACATGTTTTTGAATTCTAAGCTTAAAAGTCTCTTGCTTTCACCCACATAGAACATATTGCAAGGGCATTTTATAGCATAAATTATACCTTCTTTATTACATGAAAACTTATGGTTTGCTTTAAAAAAGATTCCATTAATATACTTGAATGTATTACACACATATTTACATACACTACATCTTCCACATGGAAATGTACCTAATATACTAATCATAGGATCAATACTGCAGTTAGGGGTGGAGAAATTAGCATGTACTAATATATCTCGAATGCTTTTACCCTTATGGTATGAAAATATGGGTACCCTGTACATTTTCTCAGGAAGTTCTTTGAACTTTAAAAGAAAATTCCAATAATGTTTAATCACACCTTTACTTCACTGGATAAGATGTCATAAGTAGTGACCACATACATTTTTCTTAAATTGGACATTTCATTATTATTTATATATGTTCTATGTGGGTGAAAGCAAGAGGGCATTTAAGCTTAGAATTCCAGAACATGTTAGGGATATTAAAATGCTAAGCCTGAAAGCCCTCTTGCAACACATTTTGAAAAATATCATAACAAAAGTCCAGATGGTTTGCAGTATACTGTATTAGAACATATTTGTAGAAAGGGATGTAATTTGGATGTAAAGGAAAGGCTTTTGTATAAAGAGACTTTATGGGACTTTAAGTCCAGTAGGTATTAATGTGGAATGTAATTGGAAAGTTTTTTAGTTTAATTGAAAGCAATTATGCAATTAATAATAATTGGTTGTGCTATAAATACTTGGGTATTTGTTGTGTCTTTTATTCTCCTTTGAAGGCTCTTAAGTTGAGGTGCTAGGGATTTTTTAATTAAATGTTCTACATTGGATCCTGGTTGTGTCATTTTTCCTACTCTTAAAAGAATGTTTTGACACCCGATAAACATTGGAAATAATATCTTTGACATAGACCTTTTGCTTAGCAAGTAATAATGCAACAAACTTGTCTAAGCTATACATGTATCTCATCACAAACTTCCACATAAAACATTGGTAATTAATCACATTAAAAGCCGCCATGCTGGACTACGCCAGCTTCATTCCTTGTGATTCTAGCATGTGGCCTAGTTTATCTGAAGGAACAAGATTTGAAGGAAACAAGCTCCTTTTATTCGTAGGAGTCACTGGGGACATGAAAGTGGGGTCCACAGATAAGTGGGCTTGGAGACCAGGCATGGACAAGCATACCCTGAATTTCTTAAACACAATTTTAAGGCAGAGCCTCAGTGAGCAGAGGAGAATTACAGACTTTCTTAAAAATGTCCAACAATGCTGGGATCAAGGAGGACAGGTATCCACATCCACAATCTCATCCTCCAAAGATTCTAAACCCTGCTGATCACAGGGGCAGCCGATGATTATTCCCAAATGAATATATCCCTAAATCTAGCCTACAGTTGGGTAAAAGAAAACATCTGTTTGGGTTCCTGAACCTGTTCATCATCTCAGGAACCCAATTGATCTGACTCTGTCTGTTCTGAAACCTCAAACACTAGATCTCCTTTAAAATAAGGATTGTTAGATGATTGACCAGATGTGGAATGATTGGCGTTACTAATAACATGGATATGCACCCCATAACCAGCTTTCTGAACATTGGATCCAGCCATAGCCACCATCTCAGGTGGGAAAACAGAGACTGCTGCCTGCTACTTGATATTTCTTTTGTCTGTCCTTAGTATACCCTACTTTGTTTATTTATTTATTTAACATTTGTTAACCGGAAAAGTCCAACTTGGAAGAAAGCCAATTTTCAGTGGAGGCCCAGGGAGAAATCCTCCAGATGCATGTCTTTGTAACGTGCATGGAAACTGGAGCACCAGGAGGAAACCCACACAAATGCAGAGAGAACATGCAGACTCCACACAGAAGGCACCCCAGCCGAGAATCGAACCGGAGAACTTCTTGCTGTGAGATGACAATGCTACCGCTGCACCACTGTGCCATCCTTTTAAAGGGAAAACTCCCGGTGGGGGTACTTAACACTGTCAATGGATTCTGCACGTTTGACTTCTCCTACACCTAAAAGTTTTGCCTCTACCATACCTGAAGCAATGGCATATCCCCGCAGGATGTGTTCAACCCTGGTGTCATGCACGTTTGTTATACCAACACCACACTAGGGGACCTGGAAGTTACTAGGCATGTGATCTGATAGCTGCCCAAGGCTGAGACTACTGCAGAGTCACAAGCCATAGGCTAAGACATATTTTATATGTTTTTTAGGTGCTCAAGGGGTAGACTGTGGTGGTGTTGGGGCACCATTTCTGAGTCCATCAAGTCAGGGAACAAAAAAAAAAAAATAGCCAAATCAATGCGAAACACTGGTTGCATGGTCAACCCAGTACAAAATGGACAAATCATGTAATATTCATCAAAACAGCAATCCGAAGTCTATTTCTGCAAGGAAATATTACTGAATACTGCAGTGAAAAAAAGGCACCAATTTCAGTAGTCCAAAAGCATAAAATACATGTCACTAAGACCCCAAATTTTAATAAAAAAAGACTAGTTTTAGATTTCGTACACTCAGACGTAGCACAATTCAAACTGTGGTTGTCCATGGTGGCATTAAACATTCATCGCAGTTTGCTGAATTACACACAGAAGAGCATACTAGACCACAGTATTCTGTGCAGTCCTGTGATCGTGATGGGGGATGCACTGTGAGAGTGCTGCACAGAACACAGTGACAGGTAGTTACCAAGTTATACTAGTCCTTAGGTCTACTACACCAGACTAAGGTACATTTCATTTACAGTGCTGTACTTTGGCATCATGTCTGTGAAGTGGCTCATAAAAATGTTTCACTCCACTAGTATGATGGCAGAGCAGAGTTCATTTCCTAGTGTGGTAATGACGGGAAACTGGTGCTGTGTGAGCTCCCATTGGCAGGACAGTGTCAAAATCATTCTGAGGTGAAAAGTTTTTGCTTTTGGTAGCTGGTTTGCCTACACTGTAAGGAACTCAGTTGACAGTAGAAATGTTCCTACCATGTAAATGAGGTATTTAAATATGTGCTCAGTACTGTATGCTGATAAACATATTCACAGGACAGAGGAATCACTGCACCGTCAGGTTTTACATGGCTGCTGTCCTATAGATTACCTGTTTGGGACCAGCAGATGCTTCACTGCTGCCATAATTTTAAATTGCATACAATGGTTTGCATATGTTTTAGGACATTTAGACTGAAAATAGAAAATCGAGGATTGAAACACTAGTCAGGCTTGCATACTAGGCATGCAAACTTCATTCAGACATTAGAGCAGCACTTTTGCCCTAAGTGTGCCATAATGTCAGTACGATCAGTTATTTTTAACGGTCATAGTTATGCTTCTATACTCTTTGATATTCATGTTTATCAGCAAAAAAAGGATACTATAAAATATTTTGCTGTTCCGTATGATGAATTTGCCAAAAGACTTGGTTGGTAAAACAGGGTTCATTCTTTAAACTTGCAAAGTTACATTGTACTTTTATGAGTATGAGCAAAAATGTGTTGTGAATTCGGTATTTTTAATCAGAGAATGGGTGACCTGTGCATCGCTAAATTGACTGGTGAATAAACGTTCTCCAGGAGGTTGTTAATGTACAGATAATGCCCACAGAAAAACAAGTCCACCACATCATATTAGCAGCATATTAAGCTACTGTAAAGCTTGGACAGTAAAACAAAAAATAAATAAATAAATAAAACAAATGTGGAAAGTACAGTGAAGGATTTTTTCCAGATGAAGAGAACACATTTTTTGGATATAGATCTCTTTATCGATGTAGAGACCAGAAAAGCAATTGCATCTGTAGCCATTTTAAAGTAGTCCAAGGGCAACTGGTCAGCAGCTAAGATGGTGGTTTTAGCTTATGTTAAGTTTTTTAATGGTGGAAGTAGGTACTCATCTGATGTCAAATAGCTGAGGATATTTCAGGTACTGAAAGGTAGTGGAAGTATCAATGTTTGTGAGGGATAACATAGTCTGCATAAAATAGTTAAAATGTGTGGGAACTAAATCAGTAGTATATTGAATATAGTGGTGGAGGTAGTAGTTTGGCCTCGATGTAAAACTTTGTTTATGGATGTCCAGAAGAGTTTTGGATTGTTTTGATGTTTATTTTGGAGAATGTTATAATAGGTGTGCTTGTCATATTTTATGTCTTATTTTGTCCTATTCCTTATTTACTTAAAAAGTTGAAATGTATTTTGTGCTATATTATTGAGTCACGCTTTCCAGGCTTTGTCATGCTTTGATATTTATTAGTTTCTTTTGTTAACCATGGTGGAGGATTGGGTTTGACCACTTTGGTTATTGAGAATTTTTAGGAACCAGAGTCTAATGTTATAGATTTTAGTATTTTCCAGTTATATGCTGTAAAGGATTTCAGTTATAAACTTGATTGTAAATTATATATTTATCCTGGATATTGTAACTTCTGAGAGCATAACTAGGTTGATGGGCACTTAGGCCATCAGGAAGGCAACTGGCTGTCCTGATTTTATTGGGTCAATTAGTAAGAATCCAGTCTAAGACTGATTACCTATCAGTACATTTGTGGACTCTAATAACTGATGTAATTAACTGTATAAAGATGTGTAGGTTTATGGAAGCAGATGGGATGTTAATATTGATAAGCTGCCAGTCTATTTTTAAGTCTCTTGGTATTATTGTTTCATGTTGTATATGGTGGGATATCCAGTATAAGATATTTTCCACAGTGGTGATGTTTTTATCTGCTGAGATATATATCCCTGCTAAACAAAGCATTTCCTGGAATTGATTTTCAATTCTCAAATGGAGTGACTTCTGCATGTCCTCCCCGTGAGCGATGGAACATTAAAAAGACATGCAGGTAGGTGTGTGTATGTGTGTGTGCCTTCTCTAAAGGTTGGGTGCTGGGCTGGGAACTCGACACCGTAAAAATCCGCAGCCAATCATAAGCAGGCCAGAGATCCACTGTGGCGAACCCTAACTGGGAAGAGCCGAAATACAAAAGATTTTGAGATGTGATATAAATACCTTGCATTATTAAACTGTGGTATCTCCTGTGCATACGTGGTTATGTTTAGGGAATTATTGTAAATAATGGGAATTCCTCCTGTTCGCTTATGTGTCCTGTCAAACCTACCAGGAGAGGTAACTTCATTATCATTTATGTGTTTTTTCAGCCAGGTTTCTGTAGCAAAGAATATGTCTGGGGAATATGTTGCAATACAAGCATGCATGTCCTGAATTTTATTGAATATGCTTCTAAGATTAATATTTAGGAGGAGAAGGCTGGAATTGGTAGATTGGAGAGGAAATGACAGTGATGCACTTAATACTGTGCTGTTAGTGTGGGTTTTGCTGTTGTGTGGGGCCAGAGTTTGTGTGAATGTCTTCACTGTTTTTTGAGTGAAAATTTTTTGAAGGATGGTAAGTAGCTAAAGGAATTTGTGCTTTAGTTTTATTGGATTTTGTATGGTAATATACTTAGATATTTTCAGCTACAGGTGTCTTAAATCTAAGAAAGTTTGTTGGTACAGTGTGGGTATTGTGGCGATTGATAGACTTGCTAACTGCCTGTATAATGAGTGTGGATTTATATGAGCATTTATTATATTTATTTGACAGGTGTAGTAGCTGCTAAAAAGTGCTAATATGCTGAGGAGGCACACTAAGATGGTTTGAGTCAAAGTCCTTTTGTATAGTATGCAAGTTAGATTTTGCTGAAGATATTAGTTTGTACTGTAAAATGTTACTGGGACAGGAGTAGTTATGATGTCAAATAGCTGAGGAAATTTAGCTGAGACTGCAGGTACTGAGAGGGTAGTGAAAGTATTAATGCTTGAGAGGGATAACATAGTCTTCTAAAAGGACATGCTGGGTTGCAGCACTTCATGTAAATGAGTAAGAGATGGTAATTGTAGGGCAACTGCTATTGGGGTAAGTTAGGTTGGGAGAAGGGTAGAAATGAAGTTAGTATAGTTTAAATGTTGAGAAGGAGGAGGTGGTTGGGAATTGGGGGTGGGGTAGAGGAGTGAACCCGAGTGTTGCAGTAAGGTAGGGTAGTAGAGAGGAGTGAACCTGCCTGCATGTAGGGAGAGCAAGCAGAGCAGGGCCTGACCATTGAATCAGCAGTGCAACACTGGTGAGAAAAACAATCAGTAAGCTTTTGCTATGGCATAAGGTAAGAAGGCTTCCAGAGATAGTTAACAACTGTATGAGCTGAGCAGTGTAAAACCGAAGCTGAGAGGGGAGAAAGGAGAATTACATAGAGCAGTATACAAGCCCAGGAAGTCTAAGCAGAGATTTACACGTCTGGTTAAATATTTAGGTATTAACTGCCAGATACTGTAGTAAAGGAAGAAAATAAGAAGGGGGTGATCTGAAAATGAGCATGGTTTTGTCAGTACTTCATTCTTCCTTATTTTAGAAACTACGACTGTTAAGTTATTTACAGAGTCCTGGTTTTGTTGGTGTACTGCAGGCTTTATTTTCTCCTTTCTCTCATGTCAGTTAAGTCACAGTAAAGAAGGATGGTAGTTTGTGGTTAAACGTTTCTTTTTTTACCTGAGGTTATATGAGCTTGGCATTATTATATGTAGAATCTGGGCAGTACAGTGAAGAAGTGCAGCCTACCGAAAATGTATGTCTTGAAAATGTTTTTATGATTATCAGTGTAATAGTGTGTTGCAGTAATTTTAGTATTTTGTGAAACTGGTAGATTAGTTTTTATTCTTTGAGTATCAGTGAAAGGGGATTGTTCATAGGTATATACTAGGCTAATGACCACTGAGGCCTTTATAAGCCCAGCCATGCAACCCAAATGCATCTCATGAGTTATTGTGTCTTAGAAGTTATTTTAAGGGGTGAATGTTAGTTAGGGTTTGATTTAATGACTGCCCTTGTTCATCAGAGACATAGGTGTCGGACCAGGGCTGAATTTCTAATTTCCCATTCATTTGACCAAGGTTGCACTTTAATTGGGTTAGGTAAGGTCTCTGCTTTACAAGGCAGGAAAGCCTATTCCAGAGAATGGAGATTCTCTGAGATATATACCTGTCCATCCAACATGTCCTGTTTAAGTCACAAGTTTAAACATTTAGATCTAGTAGTTCTGGTGCTGTTTATTTTACAGATATGCAAAAGGTCCATCAGAAAGAGTGCCTTGTATGCCAGGCAGAAATTGCCTTTCAGCAATCCATAGGTAACAAAGTAGAGAGGTAGGAGTTTCAGGTGATCTGCACAGGACATTGTGCTTATGCCCTTTATCCTTTTTGTAAGGAACCTCTGTGGATGTTCTAGTTGTTGTATGTGCCTGGTCTAGTACATACTGAACGGGGATTAAACTCTGTGATGGATCTGATGAAGGCTGAGTACAGTGGCACAGTGAAATTGATGGACCTAGATGCCACACCCTTACATATAAGTTGAGTGACATAGAATGATATTCTTACAGCATTTGACACATGTTGGTCTGAAGCCAGATTACTATTTACATGAGTCCCCATATCCCTGAATACTATTTCTGCTTTTAGGGGTGTTTTATCAATGAGGTACTGTCCCTGGGTTGCTGACATCACATTTGTTTTTCTTTTTTTTTTTGCATTGAGTTTTACCCTGCGGCTTAGGCACCAGTCATTTGTCTGTGTTTAACTTTCTTGTAAGACGTTAGTATCTTGGTGGATTATTATGATTACTCCTAAACTGCAGTCATCTGCAAACTTGGTAAGTCAGAGACAGTTTGTTTCCTAGCTTACTTTTGCAATTAATATTTAAATGTAGCATTAAACATAGTAATGCCACATTAACTTATGATCGAACAGTCCTGCTGCTTTCCTGAAATGAGATTAAATTATAACATATCAGAAGTGCGTAAATAACTCCCTAGTGACCACCATCTCTTGAAACTAATGATAGTGGTAACAAGAAGATATTATCAAGTGCTGACTTGTCCAGCTGAAATTCAGGTCATCTCATTTATTTGTACGGAATTAAAATAGTTTATGAATAATCAATGAATCGTCATCACTATCATCATTTTGTAAACCACTTAATCCACGTGATATGATTATAGCAAACTGTACGTGGGACATCACACCTTTGTATCACCAGAAAACAATCATCTGCTCATCCTATCAGATCCCCAGGTGTTTCAGGCAAGGTGAGAGGTTTAATCTTTCCAAAATATTGTGTCTGTTCCAGGGCCTCCAGGGCCTCCAGTCAATGAAGCCATATTTGATTCACGTCTCCTGGAAGAGGCATCCTCAAAGGGTGACTAGACCACCTTATGTTACTTCTGTTATTACAGAGGAGCCTTACTATGGGAAAATGTTGAGTAGTGATCTGTCCCTCTAGTCTGACATATTTACTTAGTGATAGAGATTAAAGTCTTTAGTTCAAGTATTTGTGAAGCTTTTTGGTTTGTGGAGGTGTTGGAGATCAGGAATGGTTGGGCTCTTAACAGCATGGAATGCTGTACATAAATCAAATCACTGGGTCTGCAAGTGACAGGGTATAAAGACAGAGCTTTGAATCTGTCTTGGTAGCTGAGGGTCTTTAGTCTAGTAATCTTTTCAGCTGTGAAACTCTGAGGTCATTCCAGCTGCATGATGTTTTGGGGTAGATGTTTATACTAAAAGGCATTGTAGTCCATATTTCTTCTGCCCAAGCTAGGGTGTAGAGAAGTTGTTACTTATTTTGACCTGTATGAGATGTTTTTATTTATTCATGTGGTAGTTCTGACTTGGGTTACAACATGGTAGTCATAAATAGAAAGTTGTCTTTGAAGGTATAGAGAACTTTCCTGAATTTATTAGTCTGGGGTGAAATGGTGTGTATACTGTAAATTGCATTTGAAATGTATTTACCAGAGGGGGGCATTGCTGTACTTCTTTGTATTTAGTTTAAGCCTATTTCTAATACACTGCTGGGATCTAAGACTGAGTACCTGATATGTAGTGGCATTTTCCTCATGGAAATATGCAGTGCTATAAAATGCCTGAATGATGATTCTCACCTTTGCATTCCTTGGGAACCATAGATGCTTATGCAGTTGCTGAAGCATAATAGTGAGGAACTATATGAGTGAAGTTGATGGCTGTGATATTCTTAGCACTTCCCCATAGGTCACTGAAAGGTCCTCGTCACTATGATCGTTAATGCCTGACATATTTACGTGTTCACTGCAAACTGTAGTCCATACTTCCTCCCCATAATTCCACTTCTCGGTGACACAGTTCAGCAATCTTCTGTATGATCTCCCTATGCTGACAGAAGTAGTCTATGATGCTGGCAGTACAGTCTGCACAGTCATGGACAGCCCTGATGTGTAACATCATGGGTACTGACTTCAAGACCACCCACAAACATGTTGTTCAGCAGCTGCTACACTAAACATTGTAGCGTCCATTATGCCATCAGTTCTTGGTATTCAGACTATATTATCCCTGCCTCACAGATGTGTACCTTTTGAATATCTGAATCATTTTGCCAGTTTCGATGCTATCATTTGCATAATAACTGCGCCTCATTGCATTTGGAACTTCGTCTCCATATCCTTGTGTGATTGTTGGTATGGGCTCAGCATACCACTTTACTTTTATCACTGAATTCCCTCTTCCCCTGACTGACACCTCCATCCATTCTAATTTGCATAGTGCAACACCACTTGCAAATACTGGCCTTAGACGTTTAGCTGCCAGATCCCATATTTTGGCATCTAACACTGCAAAAACCTTTGCTTTTGAAATTGTCACAGATTCTCATGCTATTTTTAGAAGGTAGTCTGTCTTAATTTCATTGTTCAAATCCTGTGAGTCAGTGCATGTTTAGAAGGTAGACTCAATTCTCCATGGAATAACTACTGTTTGTGCCATTCTTTCAAGTTTGTGATCAATTATGTGCATCAGTGCAGCAGTTAACTCTCCATGTAGCATAAATAACTGGTTAGAAAATTCTGACATATCCTCTCTCTTGCTCTTTCTGTTGCTCTGTTGCATTTTGTATGTGTGTGAGAATCATTGTGGTATGCCTGTGCACACTGTTTAGTCTGCATTTCAGTGACTGGATGTTCCTGCAAATGTGTAAGCTTCTCTACTAGTGTGTAAATTCCTGTGACCAAAACTGAATGTTGGGGATGCATTTTGCCGTGGCCAGTTGTTCACAGCCAACTCTGTCCTGGATATTACCATGCTACAATGCCAGTGTTTGAAATCCCTTGCACTACAATTTTTTGCAGAAGCAGAAATACACTAAAAACTGGGTCCTGCAATCTGCATAGAAATCAATGTTGATATTAAAACCAGAAACTGGGTGATGGAAAGACGATTTACTATATAAAAAGTTACATGCTGTGCATCGCCTACATGGAAATGTACCAGTTCTTTGTGATAGTTGCCCCTTCCCATAGCTGTTAAAAGATGTCTTATAACAAAGTTGTCTTTTTAACAATTTCTTGTTCTTAAAAGAGAAACTAGGTTTGTTATCTATAAGTCCCTCTAATTCATCGATAGATCTCAAAATATTCCAGTTATTTCTCTTTTAAGAACAAGAAATCGTTAAAAGGACAACTTTGTTATAAGACATCTTTTAACAGCTATGGGAAGGGGTAACTATCACAAAGAACTGGTACATTTCCATGTAGGCGATGCACAGCATGTAACTTTTAATATAGTAAATCGTCTTTCCATCACCCAGTTTCTGGCTTTAATATCGACATTGATTTCTATGCAGATTGCAGGACCCAGTTTCTAGTGTATTTCTGCTTCTGCAAAAATTGTTATGCTTTTTATGTGGGGAAAACCACCAGGATGCTCAAAGAACGCATACAGGAACATATTAGAGACATAGCAAAATCAAAAGAAACTAGTGCTCTAGCTCAACATGTTCAATCTAATGACTCAGAACATGTTTTTAATTTTATGGCACTTGAGTTAGTTGAACCCAATATCCATGGGGGAGACATCAACAACAGAGTGGAAGAAGTTGAACAAAAATGGATATTACTACTAAAGGCAGATAGATTTCCAGGTCTTAATAGTGCAGTATCACTTAAACCATTTTTAAAAGCAAGGGCTTTGAGGCATTGATGGAATGTTATTAAGTTATCCAAACAGAATAAGTACCAAAGTATAAATATTATATTTTTAAGAAACATTTATATTTTTATATATAATATTCAATTATTTACTGACTATAAAGGAGTCACTAAAGTTTGATATCTGAAGTATGCATAAATAAATGCTTATTTATTGTATTATACACTTTATATTGATACCCTATTTTGTTTAGTTTTTTAATGTGATGTACAATTTATACTTGAACATATTGTATGCATCTGTACTTAATTAATAGAGCCTAATTAATGATGTCATTGATGAGCAGCTTCCTGATTGGATATGCAGCATTTTAAATTTCAGTGTTTGTGTGGTTTTACTAGAGTCTGATGAAGCGATTTGCTATCTATCGTGAAAGCGCTTACTTTTATTGTTTTAAACAGCCGTGGTCAATTCGCTTTTTCTTTTCTTTTTACTTGGATGCTCTGAGGTGAAAGCCAAGCGTTTACCCAGCCTGGATACTTTTTTCTTAACAGTTTTCAAGATATGACAGTTTGTGAAAGTTTACCAAAACTATCCTTTTGGGTTTGTATGCATTTATCTACATTATCATATCTACACAAAGACTATGGTTGCACTAACTGTTATCACCATGAACAACACTTCTTACAGATAACAGTGCTATTTGTACAGTTTTAATAGCTTTTAGCATACACAAGGTATTTGCGTTTGTTTATCTTATGTTTTTTTTAAGTTGATTTTTCCTAAACTGCTCTGGAATGCTACGTTTTGTAGAGCCCAGCCATATGGTAGGGAGTTACATTATTTAAAAGTTTTGTCATTGTAGTTGTACCTTTGTTCTGAAGATGTCCTATAACATTAGAAAAGGAAAGAAAGTGCTTAACTATTGTGTTAATAAAATAAGGTTTTGACGGTCTCCATGTTGCAGTTCTTCGGACAATTTAAATCTTTGTCGGACAAAAAAGCTTCTGCTCATTTGATCATTCATTGTGCTGCACGCAAATCTTTCAACTGTAATTCATGTAAGTCTCCCCAAACTCCCAGTATTTTGTTCCTTATTTTAGTTATACAAGTATTGTTAGTTTTATCTGGCAATGGTTTCTTTTAAAGAATGAATGGCATAATTAGGGCAGCTTCTTCTAGAATGGTAGTACTATATGAACTTCTGTTTGTTTTCCTTATCAGCAGAAAATCCAATGAATCATCCATTTGTATAGCTCCATCCCCTGCTGTGTGTAAAACTGTTGTTACTTGCACTTCATCTGGTTGTCTTTGCAAACCCTGAAGCAATATTAAAAAGTTTCAACTTTTGTGATCAAGATTTCTATTTCCTTTTTTTTTTGGCCAGGTTATCTTGTAGTGGTGATTGTTTTGGTAGACTGAATAAACTAAAAAGAAACTCGGTTATGAAGAGCAACTAGAAGAAAAAATAGAGTTTTTCTCTCTCTCTCCCTCACACATAGATACCCACACAAGAAAACGGAAAAAAGTGTAAGCAGTCTGTGAAATGCATAAATAATATTTAAGTTGCAGAGCTAGTAATTATTAAAAATGAGTATAGATGAATTAAAAGTGTTATTGTATGCACCTAAAAAGTACTCCATGAAAGAAAAAAAATAAGTGACCACCAAAGAAACAGTTCAGAAAAGTTATTAACATCAGTTAAGTGCTTTGGTCCTATAAAAAGTACTTCTTTAGAAGGAGAGCCAAATAAGGTAATACAGCAATTCAGAAAGCTACAAATCTCCCTAACCAGATAAACTTCATCTATAGTTTTGTAGAATAACTCCATTAACCATGACAAATATATTAATGACTTCAGTAAATAATCTGTCAACACTTGTTTTAAAAGTTTTGACAAGGAGTTGGTAGCTCCTTGGCTGGAAGGTAAGTATTCTCAGAATGCAAAGTTATAAATATGTAGATACTGAATTGAAGAAATGCAAATTTCTGATCATCAGGGATTTTTTGTCATGCAGATTTTTCTATCAATGAACAAGAAACAGTACACATATTTAACATCATCATCATCATAGGGCGTATGACTGTGAATTGCCATATAGCTTGTACATAAATAGAGTCTGTTTTAAGGCCATTTTTTTGCATACAATTCTCAACTTATCCACAAGTAGGTATATATATTTCTATAGCCTCCACGTTTTATTTTATTTTATTTGAAATAAATTGTGTGTGTGTATATATATATGTGTGTGTGTGTGTGTGTGTGTGTGTGTATGTGTGTCTGTATATAAATATATATATCTATATATATATATATATATATATATATATATATATATATATGTATATATATATATAGGTCCCCTTCACATGGCCGACTTTTCAGAAAGTCGACTTTCATATGGCCGAGACTATATGATCAACTTTTGAAACGCGACCATGGGGAACCACTATCTCCATACAGTGCGGAATGGGAAAATTTCCTTCTTCCACACTGTAGTGCGATCTCGGAGTTGGTATATTTCAGTTAGGGGGGTGTGGGGGCGGAGCAGGGAGGTATAGCCCCCATGCTAACAGTTTAAGGTAAGTGTTTGTTGTGTTTTGTGTGTTTATTTTACATGGTCAGCTTTTTGAAAGTTGACCATATGGTCTCGGCCATATGAAAGTCGACTTTCTGAAAAGCCGACCATGTAAAGTAGACCCATATATATATATATGTATGAATGTTTATCTTCCACATTTCTACAGTGAGGTATGAAAGGGCTTATCATCTGCAAAAACACTTACTTCAGGCTATGCAGGTCTCCTGTAAGTAAATTAAGTTCTCAGTTGTGATGGAATATGTTTCTTGTGAAGATGTGCCAATCATTCACAGAGGATGTTTTCAGTATATCAAATTATAACCCATACTCTGAACATATCTTAATGCTGTTATACAGTTTTTTAACAACATTAGATTTTTAGTTGTTGTAATGCTTTTTTTCTGCTGTAAAGGAGGATGAAGTTTGCCCAGCTCTCTGTGGTACAGAGGGATGAATCCCTAGCGATGATCTAAATGGCCCATGACTGATTACCAGCTCAATGCTGGAAGAGCTAGGCAGAGGAAGGTGATAATGAGAGTAGTTGTCATCAGCTTGACCACTTTGAAGAAAGGAGATATGGTCTGGCCCACTACAATGCCAGCAGCTGTGGGAGATGTGGTGCACAGCATACAGCATATGGACCAAGGATATCTGATGGGCTCTTTCTGCTTGAATTCTTATGACAGCCTTCATATGGCATACATGTGAATATGCACATTCATAAAGTCTGTATCATATGCAAGTGCATACAAAACTGGGCATGCTACAGAGAAAAAGGTTAAGCAGACAATGGAAATAGCTTCAAGCACATTGCCACAATATTGAATATGTGTACAATATCAATCCTGCAGTCATTTAGACCTTTCTCTGTATGCATTTTATTGCTGTTGATGTTTTGACATTAAAAGCTTTATCATTATTGTGCTATTTTTAAAAAGTGTGATGTTTATGAATATTTTTGCTGACAACTGCAAACACAGCATCATTACACACTGTAAACCTAATTTCAAATAAAGATGTAGCTGGCAAATTATGTGCATTTATTAATTCAAAATATTGTTTAATTTGGCAGTTGTATTTTCCTATCTGCATTGTAAATATTAGTCTACTAAAAATATCTGTTCTAAATGTAGTTTGGAACAACCTAATTTTCCCTGAGATGCTTTATGTTTTACGGGGGGGTAGTGAAAAGGCAGTGGGAGAGAGTAGTATATTTAATGTGAATAGAGGAAAGATTGTTATAGCTAATCTGACAAGAAATAAGGTTAAAGTGAGGGATGCTAGAGATGAAGTGAGATAAGTGGAAGGAGGAATTAATATGGTTTTATGTAAGAGTTGTTCGGTGGGGAGATCAGATTTAGGTGTGATCTTGCTGTTGCAACTGCTACATCCGAGATGACCAGTAGGTACTTTAGGGGATAGGTAGGCCTCTAATTAATAGTGATTTTTATGGTCGAGGTGGGCTACAGGCTGTTTATAATGTTTTTTTTTGTCATTGTAAGTGTGGTATGTGAAGCTAAGACTAAGAGGCAGGATTTTGCATTTCTGCTAGGGACAGGAGTGGGGTAATGTTGTTTTGTTTATAAGGAGTTCCTGCCTGTAGTGTGATTGCTTTGGGTATAAACATATTAAAAGGTACATCATCTGAAAATTTTAATCAAAAACTTGAAATAAAGTAGTTAGATGGTTATCATTTTCAACTGCAGACCCAGGATTAAATGGGGGATTTAATATTAGCAGTTAAAGAAGATAAATTGTAAATATACAGTATTTATATATTGGATATTGTTGTTTGGTTAGTCAAACTTGGATAGGGCCAGATTGTAGTAACCCACAGTCCTTAAATGCTGGATTTTTTTGTGTTTTGCATATATTCTAAATAGGCATTCTACTTCGCATTTACCTCCTCTAATGATCCGACCTCACAGAGCTTAACTTGCTTTTGTTACTCCTATTCACCTCGGCTCAGTAGTGGAGCTCACTGTTTTACAACCCCTTCACTTTTTGTTTTAGTTTTCTGTTTCTGCTCTCTTTTTCTTCATTAGTATAACCTTGCTTGTACCTGTTAATTTATACAGCTTCACTGATTGTTTTTCTGCTGGTTCAACCCGCTCCGTTCACCTACCCTGCCCCCAAATCTCATCCACCCCCACTACTACTAAACTTAACCATCAGTATCTCCTCCCCTACTTCTTTTCTATCAAGCCACACTTGTTTTACATTTCTTCCCCAAATTTCCAAACACCACCCTTATTTCCCCTCCCACCCAAACTCATTCTGCACCCTTTCCCTGGCCTTCCAAACTCACTAATGCACCACACACCTACTTCAAAGGTCTCAAATAACACTGCACTCCTTTAATTGCACACTTACCTAAACATCCACTTATTACTTTCATACCCACACAACTCCACTCCACTCCTCTATACCACTCACACACATACTTTTTCATACCCCCTCCTTCTGCATACCTAGGAATGCAATCATCCAGTACACATTTTAATACCTTATCACTTCTCTCCATACTCCTCTGTCAACTACTACATCTTACTGCCCTGAACCCCATCTCCTCACCACATTATTCCACCACCCCACCTCACTTTCTACAAACCTTACAAGCTATACTTATATATCTCCATACATTTATCATATAAACCCCATCTTCTATTACAAGTTAAAAATTGCCCCTCTCATAAACAAGATCCTCATAACTCCCACAAGCCATACTACCAAATCCTTTCAAGAAAACTCCAAGTCTCCCACAAAACAAGAGCATTTATCTTATATAGTTACTTTCACTACTTTGCCTTTATCAGGAGACATGCACCCCAACCCAGGACCCAGTACAACTAATATGTCCACACCTCCACTTGGAACTAACTCTCACAAATCCATTTTGCATGGTAACTATAAATATTCAAAGTATTCAGAACAAACCCTCCAATTTACACGAGTGGATATCCCATAATCAACCAGACATCATTGCCATCATTGAGACCTAGTTAAAACTCTACATTAAAGACCTGAATTTCTACCCCCAGCTTTCAAACTATAAGATCTGCCCAACAAAAAAGGAAGTTGAGTTGCACTAATCTTTCCTGACTCACTCAACATAGTGCCCTACACAAATCTTATTCCACAATTCGCAAATCTGAAATTACCATTAATCTGCCGAATATTAACAACTTCAAAAATCTTTTGCATCATAGCTTTCTACATAAGACTCCCCCCTCCTCTGAAACAAAATCCATCTACTAGAAGAAATTCTTGCCTGGATCTCTACTAACATTAAAAACAAAACAGTTATCATGGGTGACATAAATATCAACTGGCTAAACCTAACCTCCAACTCCCATACCTCCAATAATAACCTGTTTAACTTTACTCAGCTCATAAACACCCCAGCCAGACCAAACAAGGATAACACCACAGGATCCACCCTAGACTGGATTCTCATCTCCCACCTCATAAAATATCTGAAGCAAGCACTATTCCACATGCACTGAGTGACCATCTCCCTGCTTTTATCCACCGCTCCCCCTCAGCCCTCCAAAATCATCACTGGTACAGATAAGGAACCTACCTGCCTTCAACCCTCTAATCTTTACTGATATCTACAAAAATATTAACTGTCACATATTAAAAACACTCCCACTAGACAATGCTGTAGATTATTTCAATACTACATTCCTGTACAGACTAAATAGCCTTGCACCACTGTGCATGAAAAGGATCAAAACTAACTATGCTCCTTATCTGACCAAGCCCACTAAAAATATGATGTACCTTAGAGATGAAACATGGGAACTATATCAAACTAACAAAAACAAGGGCAGCCTGTTACACTTTAAACAGCTCTATAATCAGGTAAAAAAGCATAAAGACAAATAAAAGCTTACTACACAAAACTGCAGTCTAACCATAAACAAACCCCCTAAAATTCTGGAATTTCATCTCATCTCTCCTGACCCTGGCACAAAAGCAATCCTTGTTCTCACCCTGACAAGCGTCCTCATGAAATTGCCTCTCTGTTTAACTCTTTCTTTATAAACTCAATAGCCAACATTACCAGTAGCTTTCCTCATGGCAGAGGCCGCACAAGTGACACTGCTCCACCAAAAATCATCCCCCACCTTCCCATCTCTACAAGCACCACATCCACCCCTGAAATAAACCCCCATTCTGCCCCTAATTCACTATCAACCACATTTATACCACAACTATTAAAAGACTACTCCTTAAGGTCAAACCATGCCCTAATGCACCTGACAATTTACCCCCAGCATTTCTAAAGATTGCTGCCAAAGACATTGCATTCCCTCTAAGTTTCATAATTAATAGATCCATCCAATAGTGTTATGTGCCCAAATTATAGAAGAAAGCCTACATTTTTCCTCTTCACAAAGGGGAACAAAACAAGGATATCTCCAACTTTCAACCTATCTCTATCCTAATCCCTTTATCTAGATCTTAGAAAAATGCATTCACTTTCAGCTGATGCCCTGTCTTCTTCATAACCACCTCCTGTCCTCCACACAACATGGTTTCAGACCTGGCACAGCACTACAACTACCCCTATTTCTTTCCTGGATACTGTTAACAGAGCTTGTGATAATGGGAAAATAGTATCTACCATATTCTTAGATCTCTCTAGGGCATTTGATACAGTTTACCACCCTTTGCTGCTGTCAAAACTCACTAACTTTGGACTTTCTTCCACCACTCTCAGCTGGTTCTCAAGCTATCTAAGACAGGCAATAGGCCATCAAATGGCAAAACTCAATCTCTAATTATCTTAACACCTCTACTGGAGTTCCTCAAATCTCCAAACTTAGTCCACTCCTATTCAATATTTTCATTAACAATTTCCACACATCTATGACCAATGGAGCCCTTATTCAATACGCAGATGACTCAAACGTCATCAGCACAGCTGACTTAATTTCTGAACTCCACCTCAAAACCCAAACAGCTTTCTCCACCATGGAATCCTGGATGTATAAAAAACACTTAGCCCTTACCCCAGATAAATCCAAGATCATGCTTTTCACCTCCCCCCAAAAATTAAACCTGTTGGACAAAAGCCATGTTCAATATCTTACTCCCAAAGTAAAGCACTAATAGAAGTTGTCAGCCACATAAAACTAACAAATTAACAATGAGTAATCCATTATAAGTATGAACCATAATGAGCAACTCAGTCTTTCCCAGATAAAATGAGTTTTTCTTAACGTCGATGGTGAAAATTATTCCCGGACATCGAGCATTTTTAGTTATACAGTAAATTGTCCATAATTACAAGTATAAGTTCCTTGGATATGTCACCCATTTTACATTAGCCACATAAAACTGCTATGAGTATCCAGACATGAACACCTAAAATTTGATATTCACCAGCAAAAAACATCCAAAAATCACATCAGAATCTTGGAATGCTCTATAGACACGACCAGTTCCTTACCCCTCCACAAAACAAACCCTTGCCTCCACTTAACCAACTCCCTTCCCTAATGTGTGACACCCCACTACTTACCAATATCGAAACCACTCTAAAAGCTAAGCTCAGGACATGTTATAATAAAATTGCAAAATTCATGGCAAATTCCAAAAGCTTCTCCCATCACTGTACTGTTCTTTACTCCCTAAAATGGCTAGAACTACAAAACTACCACACCTTTCTGTAATTTACATTATGTAATTTAATTCACAAACTTATCTTTACACCTTCTTATTGCCCTGCCGTTAGAACTATCTTCACCTTCTACCTCCCAAATAGGCCCCTTAGGCCTGAGAATCAGCAACTTCTTCAGGTTCACAGACCAAGCCTGCCACCCGGCCAGGTTCTTCTCTTACTCTATAGCCAAGAATTGGAATGCTCTGTGATTAGCAGTTACAACAATCCTAAATCCTGGCCATTTCAAAACTTCTCTTCACACTTGCCTATCTTCCACCTGGAACTGTACTTGCACTCAGCCTCCTTTAATACTTAGCTTTAATGATATAGTCTCTCCCTACATTTTAGGCTGTGTATTATCTAAAAGTCCTATATGCAGTAGTTATATCTTAAAACTTTGTAATCTCTTCAGTAGTATTTGTCTGGCCACTGAATTGCCAAGTGTACTTTTAACTTTGCAATCCAATATGATAGATAATGGTATGCTACCAATGTATATCATTTTATTTGATTGTTGTTATTGTACTGAGGAACTTTTTTCCCCGGGCCTCCACTGAAAATGTGCTTTGTATGGCCCAGTGGACTTTCCTGGTTAACAAACTGCAAATAAATAGATTAATTAATTAATTAATTACATTCTGGCCAGTTGTGGTTCTGCTTAAGCTTTTTTGGCTTATCTGTATCCTTATCCATATCCACGGAAGGTAGCTGTATGGATCAAAGATGGCAGCTCTTTTTTGTGTGTGTGTGTGAGTGTGCGAGTGTGTGAGTGTGCGAGTGTGTGTGTGTGTGTGTGTGTGTGTGTGTGTGTGTGTGTGTGTGTGTGTGTGTGTGTGTGTGTGTGTGTGTGTGTGTGTGTGTGTGTGTGTGTGTGTGTGTGTGTGTGTGTGTGTGTGTGTGTGTGTGTGTGTAAGGTGTAGCCCCCTCTATGATTATTGGTGGTGGAGCAGTAAATGGCAGCACCTTTTGTGAGATGATTACCCTGATATAGAATGAGCATGTTTAGAGTTTGCAAGGCACCCGTGAGTAACAGTTGATTGCCGTACATGCGAGGTGTGACATTAACAGCAGTGGGAGGGGTGTAGCAGGCATTATTATATGAAGACACTGTTCATATGGGGAGTTCCCCTTTGTCCAGACAGATGCTCGTATTACTTCAGGCATCAGAATTTTGCAAGGAAGTAAATAATCTAAGAAGCCCCTATGCAGTTAACACAGCTATGTTGCTTTGGTGACAAGAGCTTTCAATGGCTTCGTTTTTTCATCTTCAAGGACCAACACATTTATTGTAGGAGTGTGGAATGCATTAATTTAGGCTGACAGGTTGGTATAATGGTTATGATGTTTATCTCATAGATGTAAGGTACAGGAGGACCAACACGTTTATTGTAGGAGTGTGAAATGCATTAATTTAGGCTGACAGGTTGGTATAATGGTTATGATGTTTATCTCATAGATGTAAGGTACAGGAGGACCAACACATTTATTGTAGGAGTGTGGAATGCATTCATTTAGGCTGACAGGTTGGTATAATGGTTATGTTGTTTATCTCATAGATGTAAGGTACAGGAGGACCAACACATTTATTGTAGGAGTGTGGAATGCATTAATTGAGGCTGACAGGTTGGTATAATGGTTATGATGTTTATCTCATAGATGTAAGGTACAGGAGGACCAACACATTTATTGTAGGAGTGTGGAATGCATTAATTTAGGCTGACAGGTTGGTATAATGGTTATGATGTTTATCTCATAGATGTAAGGTACAGGAGGACCAACACATTTATTGTAGGAGTGTGGAATGCATTAATTTAGGCTGACAGGTTGGTATAATGGTTATGATGTTTATCTCATAGATGTAAGGTACAGGAGGACCAACACATTTATTGTAGGAGTGTGGAATGCATTAATTTAGGCTGACAGGTTGGTATAATGGTTATGATGTTTATCTCATAGATGTAAGGTACAGGAGGACCGACACATTTATTGTAGGAGTCTGGAATGCATTAATTGAGGCTGACAGGTTGGTATAATGGTTATGATGTTTATCTCATAGATGTAAGGTACAGGAGGACCAACACATTTATTGTAGGAGTGTGGAATGCATTAATTTAGGCTGACAGGTTGGTATAATGGTTATGATGTTTATCTCATAGATGTAAAGTACAGGAGGACCAACACATTTATTGTAGGAGTCTGGAATGCATTAATTTAGGCTGACAGGTTGGTATAATGGTTATGATGTTTATCTCATAGATGTAAGGTACAGGGCTTGATTCTCACTTTTGTGTAAAGGAGGAGCTGTCAGGTTGATGGTACAGGGTGGTTTTGTCTTTTCAGTATTTGAGACTCTTGTCTTGGATGGGTACAAAGCTCAGTGTGCCATTTTTTTGTTTGTTTCATGTAGTTAAGGGGGAGGCAGGATAGGAAGGCAGTGGTTGCTATGTAATGGTTAATCAAGTATTCTAAATGAAGAACAAGACATGAATGTCAAGCGAAAAGAATGCTGACTGGATTGCAGGTTCAGTAGTATAGCCAGTATATGGTCTGTAACTTGTGATGCAGGAGGCTATGCAGGTTTTACATGGGAGATTTTATTTGGATGGATATTTGATGTGAAGTGAAGGGAATGTGTTTTTATTTTTTCCTCTTCCTCTTTCTCCTCATGGTGGGTAATGTTTTTTCTTTCTTTTGACAGATGTCTGGATCTCACCATTTGAGGTGGAGATGGGTGGTGATTGTATCTCAAGCAGAGGAACTGTTCTGAGACCTGCCCATGAGGGAGTCTTCTGTGGCAGAGTAGTCCAGTATGTCAAAAAAGACAAGACAAGCACATGCATCAAGGAACCATTCTGTGACACAGGGAAACGAGCTCGGAAGTCAACATCTAGTGCCATAGTGGAAGTTCCGATTGGTGGAACAGATTCTGATACCACTTCAGGTAATATTTTGTTGGGATTAGATGTAGGTTATGCAGACTTTAGGGGGTTTGGGGGGATAGGTGGCTGGTGTGCGAAGGAAGGGACCCAGTACAAAATAATGGCAAGGTTGCAGCCAGCATGGTGGATTGGGAGCTTTTTAGAGAGGTGGAGCAGGTACACTGGGAGATGCTGGATGGGGGAGTTAGCTTAGGGTCCTAGTTAGGGAGCTTGGGACCGAGTCTGGATGGGGCTGAGTCACTGCTGCAGGAGGCAGGTTCTGATTTTGGTATGTGCCCTGGTGATTGGTTAACTACACAGGCATTAGTCCATACTGAGGGTTGGGGGGGGGGTCTTTTGGACCCTGCATATTCCTGCATCAGTTAAAGGGAAGATCTGGAAAGGCAAGTATATTGATATATTTGAATTAATTTACACTGAAAAAGTTCAGCGATTGTTGGAAGCTGTGGTGGAGAATAACCAGCATCTCTCTCTGGCCTTAGCAGCATTGGGATGGAGGAGAATTGCAAAGCTTTGAGCTAAGACGTGGGGGAATTGGGTGCTAGGTTTCATGTACTACATGGTGGTTTATTTGGAGAAGGATAATTCACTGGCCTTACCACTTATGGCTTATTTTCTTATGATATGCAAGGTGCAAAGGTTAAGGGTAGGAAATGATTGGATGTGGCATGAGCAGCAGTTTCAGAAAAGGAGAGCAGTGGATCAGTCACTGAGATGGGAAGTTAGACACCCTGGCATTTGATTGGCTACCATGATGGCATAATGAATCATTTTGGGGCGTTGCTTGATGGGGTAAGTTGGGTGGTGAGGTGGCTGGAGTGTGTTGGGCATTCAGTGCAGGACATTGCATGTGGGCAGCATGCAGAATCTTGCACACTTGTTCAAATTTTGTGGGTGTGCATCCAGTGTTTTGGTGTGACTGTCAGGAAGGGAATTTTGTCGATGTGGGTTCTTTTGTGACTGATACAGGATCATTATGACCTCTATCTCAAGGTTTATACAGGCTTCTTGGGAGAGGTAATTTTCAGGGACAGAGGGGAGGCTTGACTTTTGGGGACCAGAGGGACAAACCAGGTTTCCCATTCACCCATTAAAATGCAGATATTGAGTCCTTTTCCAGATTTGAAGGTTGTGGCTGAACTGATAGGGGGTTCTCTGAGTAGTTTTTTATTAAGTCGGTGGTTTAAGGGGATGGTTCATTTTGTAAGAATTTATGCTCTGTATGGGGGAAAGAAGAGGTACTGAAAGGTTTGGTGTACAAGGAGCTGCAAGTGGGCAGGTTATTGGGTCCCTTTGATAACCCTCTGTTTGCCAGTTTTAAAGTGTCATCATTGGGATTGGTACTGAAAAAGCTGCCAGGTGAATTTCGGTTAATTCACCATTTGTCTTATTCAGAAGGGAAGTCATTTAATGATTTCATCTTCAAAGAGGATTCAGACAATAGGTATGCTTCATTGGATGAAGTGGTGGCAATCATTCAATGGTTTAAAGATCCGTGGCTAGCAAATGTTGATATTGAATAGTTGTTTTAATTGCAGCTGGTGCAGGAAGAAGAGTGGCCTATGTTGGGCATGGTGGTTGACAATAAATTTTATTTTAATAAGGTCATGTCAATGGGGTGTTCTGTGGTGTATACCATGTTGGAGAAGTTTAGCACTGCACTTCATTAGATTTGGTAAAGTAAGTAGGCACTCAGAAGTCTATACAAGACTTGGATGATTTTTTGTTGATAGGTGAAGGGTTTGTAGGGATGCAGAAGGGTTCATGGACATTCTTGGTGATGTGCGAGGAGCTGAGTGTTCTGCTGGCTACACAGAAGTTACAGGGCCCACGTAAAGCATTGTGTTTAAGTTTGTTAGTGGATGTGGGGTGGGCGTTGTTTTCTCTTCTGGTTGAGAAGTTAGAGCACTTGAAAAAAGAGGATTGCTTGGGAGAAGGACAGGGGACAAGGTACAAATTAGGGATGTCGTGGAGCTTTTAGAGGTGTTGAACTTTGCATGGCAGGCAGTTCATCCCAGTTATACATTTTGTAAGATGGCACTTTCTTTAAAAGGATGGAGAAAGAAACACCATTGAGTAAGGATTGGCAAACTTGTTCACGCAGATTTGGTTGTCCTTTTTGGATAATTTTAATGGCATTTTGTTCTGGCAGGTAGATTAGGTTGGTCAGCCTAGTTTCAGTTGTTTATAGATGATGCAGTGGGGATTGAAATGGGAGCATTTTTAGCTGAGAATGGTTTGCGGCTCATTGACTGGAGGACTGGAAGGACAAGTAGAAGGAGGATGTGGCCTTTTTAGAATTGATGCCTATTTGGGCAGCTTCAGTTATGTGGCAAGAGCAGTTGTGTGACAGGAGAGTGATTTTTAATTCAGATAATATTGCAGTGGTGCAGGTGTTACAGTCAAACACAGAAAAATCCAGGTTGGTTTTATTACTTTTATGGAAATTGGTTTTGCAGAGTTTGTTGATAAACTTTTCTTTTACAGTTGTGCACTTATTTTCAGTTGCACAGTTTTCAGCAATTGGTACCATGGGCAGAGGGCGAACCAATCGTGTTGCCAGAAAAGGTGTGGCAGATTGAGTGATGGGATGGCTGCTTCAGCAGTCTTGGCTGGTCTCAACAAGAAAGATGTATGGTAGGGCATTATCTGAGTTTGATGCATTTGTTTTACAATTGCCTGAGGAAAAGGGATTTTTGATCAGAGCAGCTGCTACTTCAGTATTCAATATTTAGCACAGGCTTGGGTTAAGGTGAGGGTTGTTCAGTCAGTTAAGGTGGATTTGATTGCCATTAGCTTACTTGCGCAGGTGGCGGGGTTGCAAGACTTGACAAAATCGTGGGTGGTAACTTGGATGTTGAAAGGGTGTGATGGGGTTGCTGGTAGGAAGGCTATTGGGTGTTGGCCAGTGACTAAGGAGGCTGTTAAGGTTTTGTTAAGGAGTTTGAGGTTACTGAAAGGAGACTCTGCAGATTATAATTTGTGGATGACATTGTCATTACGGATGAAACAAAAAAACTAATAAAGTAGATGAAAGCGCTAACAAAAACAAATGACAAATGTGGGTTTTTATCCTTCATCTTTTATTTTGGTTTATTTGAGTCGTGGTTGTATAACGTTTTTCAGTTGTCATTATGGATGTATGGGGGCACGCTTAGGGTGAATGAGTTGCTAGATCACTGGTGTGGCAGAGTGTGATTATATTTCCTTGGTTAGTGGAGATATGGTTGTAGAAGTCAAAAACAGACCAGATAGACAGGGGCATGCAGATTGTTTTCAGGATGGATAGGATTGAATCGATGTGTCCGGCGTTGTGGGCTAGAGGATTATAGCTGTCACATGGGGGGAGTCTGCAAGATTTGATTTTTCAGTCATGGGGAGGAAGGGTAATATCAGATAGGCAGTTTTTGTGTGTGATAAGGAGAGCTTTTCATTGTTTAGGCTTTCAAGGTATGAGGTTTTCCACTCATTCCTTTCATATTGGAAGAGCGTCAGATTTAGCGAGAAAGGGTAGATCAGTGGAGTTTAAGAGGGCATGACATTGGTCTTCAGGTGCCTTTTTATCTGACATTAGCTATCCTGTTATTGGTAGTTGCTACTATATATATATATATATATATATATATATATATATATATATATATATATATATATATAGATTCACTTCATAATCTCGAAATACTGAAACATCGAATTTCAGTATCTTGAGACCATGACAGCGAATACACAAAACACCAAAACTACAAAACCCCGACATTCAAAAACCTGAACAAACCACACACACCATAACACACATACACCAAAACACCCACATCACAAAAATAAACAAAACTACACACACACACAACTAATAAACACATAAGCAGGGGGCAATCCTCGCTGCACCCCCACAGCCCCCCTACTTATATATACTAACTCTGAGATCACACAAACAAGAAACAACAGCAAACTCACAAACGTACATTCTCCAGTCCCTCACACACACACACTTCAAACATATCAGCACACTCACATACACATTAACTCCCACTCAAAACCCATACAAAACACTCACATGACATAACACCTAGATCCACACATGGCACCTCGCACCATCAACACACAAACCCAGAAACAACATAAGTCCATAACTGCGAATTTGAGATATTCAAATTTGTGATTATGAACTTTTGCTATTTTCAACATTCGGCTTTATAGTCTCAAGATACTGAAATTCGACATTTTAGTATTTCAAGATTATAAAGTGCTCCCATCCGTATATATATATATATATATATATATTTTTTTTTTTTTTTTTTTTTTGTTTTTTTTTTAGGAAAAATTGTGGTCATTCAAAGGGTTGCGAAATGGGTGGAGATTAGGTTGGACAGACATAAGCTGGGGTTGCAGCGTTATGGGTGGTGAGTTTTTTGCCATCATATCAGAGGCCTCAGGTGGCATTGGCTCGAGGATGAGTTTGCAGACAAATGTTATTGGGTTGGTGTTCCACAGGTTTTAGTAGTTTGTTTAGCAGATAATGATTCAGTTATTTCAAAATGGCAGCTGGTGCTTAGGGTGATGAAGGACTTGGATAGTTTAGGCAGTAGGTTCCCAACATCAGTAAGTATTGTGTGGTCCACAGTGGTACCATATTTGGTTTGGAGGAATGCAGGCAGTTTTATAGGTCTTGAGCATGCTTGGCAGTTTGTAAATTTTAGGCTGTCAAGGCAATTGAAGAACATGGGTATTTGCACTATCGATCATACGGATTTCAGTGATAGGGAGCTGGTGTGGTTTAGGAAGGATGAAGTACACCTGAGTGAGTTGGATTGGATTTATTCAATGTATACCTGCCATTGTTTTTGGATGGTTTGCTAAAATAACTGTAGAATTTGAGGGGGAGCAGCCTAGGTCAGCTGGTGGTTGGACAAGAGGGATTGGCATGTCCCATTCTGTTGCTGTCTGGTGTTGTGTGTTGCATCTTACAAAGTGGTGGTTGGTTGGGAATAGAAGTGAGTGGTGAATGCTGCTTCTGGTTAAGTCAGAGTAAGCGAGCAGTTGGGTAACGCTGCTTATTTTGTGGTGGGACTGAGGTGAGCTGGAGTTGCTGCTGTTGTTACATTTATGTGGAAGATACGTTTAGACTGTGATTATTAGATTTTATGATTGATCAATTAATTCTATGGACAGGAATGTTCAGCGAAGGTTGTCATATACCATGTCGGTGTAGTGTGTTTTATTGTGGAAAGGGGATAGGGACAAATGTAGTTTGTAACTAACTTGTCCTGAGACACTTTGTTTTTTACAGGGGAATGGGTGGGGGTATTGGGGGTGAAGTGAAGAGCTAGTAGTATATTTAATGATGAATGGAGGAATAATTGTGATAGGGAATCAGCAAGAAAGGGTTAAGGTTAAAGGGAGGGGTGCTAGACAGGATATGAGATAAGTAGAAGGAGGACTTAATGTGGTTTTATGTAAGAGTTGTTGGGTGGGCAAATCAGATTTAGTTGTGATCTAGCTGCCTGCTCTCACTTTGTATTTTGTATCAAATGCCATGCGGTTTGGAGAAAAGGAATTACCATGTCATAGGTTCATAGGTAGATACTAGGCTATCTGCCAGAGGGCATTTTTAAGCTAGCCAGAGTGTGTCGGCTTTCGCTACCCCATTGATTAATTATCTGAGCCTCTGTCAAGCAGAGCCAATGAAGTGATCCTAGAGGTGTATTTTCTGTTACCCATCCAATCCTCAAGGCTTCTCTTGAAGAGTGTTAGTGAGGGGCTCTGCCTAATGTAGTTAGTAATTTTGTTCCAAAGCATGGGGAGTCTCTGTGACAGGAATCTATCCCTCCAACATGTTCTATTTATTGTTGTGGAGAGGTTTAGCTCACTAGAGCACGTGGCTCGTAGTGACTTGGATTTCTTTAGGTGGAGCATGTCTATCAATTCTGAGTTGGACATGGCTTTGTAAGTCAGGCAGAGATCACCTCTGAGTAAGTGATATGCCACTGAGTACAGTTGGAGTTTTTTCAGTCGGGCTGCATAGTACATATGTTTGAGGCCAATAATCCTTTTGATGAGGTGCTTTTGTGGTCTTTCCAGCTGTTGGAAGTGTCTTGTGAGGTACATCCCAAATGAGGCATTGTACTCTATGATGGGTCTGATGAGTGACGAGTAGAGGGGCACTATAACCTCTTTATTTTATATGTCCCTCTTCTCTTCCTCCTCTGGTGTATTGTGTTGGATTTTACAAGGTGGTTGGCTGGGAATGGAAGTGAGTGGTGAATGCTGATTCTGGTTGTCAGAGTAAGTGAGCGATTGGGTAAGGCTGCTTATTTTGTGGTGGGATCAGAGGTGAACAGGAGATGCTGCCACTGTTAAATTTGTTATGTGGAAGTTATGTTTATACTGTGATTAATAGATTTTATGATTGATCAATTAATTCTATGTTCAAGAATGTTATTCAATAAAGGTTGTCATATGCCATCTCTGTGTAGTATGTTTTATTGTAGAAAGTGGATCAGAACAAATGTATATTTCACTGTCTTTATTTGTTGTAAAAAAAACCTGCTGCCCTAATGGTCCGCCTACTCACTTATCAATGTCAGTAAATAAATATCTGATGGTTGACTTGATGACAGCCTCCTCCAATAGTTCCTCACCCTTTGGGGCAACACATTGGCCAGATCACAAATGAAGTTAGACTAGCAATCTGTAAGTAATAAAATAAAATGATTTGTTACCCTGAATTTCTGTTTTGTCAATAACAGCACTCTGCAACTACTACAAAGTACAGGCAGAACTTCTTGATCAACTTAAGCATCACATTTCCTCACTAAAGCTTATGAGTAATCATCTAGAAAGATGTAAAAGTGCCAATAAATGTTGACAACTTTCGGTTCTTCTGCATAACAATAGTGTACTGTTAATATATACACAGTACACTGTTTGCAAACTGACTCGTTACACATCTCTTCACAGCAACTTCCATGTCTCATCCCAAGTATGATAAACTATAAGGGTGATTTCTTAACCCACCTTTTAAATCCATAGTAAAAGAAGCTGCTGTACATCTGAATGGTAATAATAGTAAAGACATTAAATGTTACAAAACATATTCGATAATTATCCTGTGTAGGCAATCATTTTGTTATTTATACTGAATTTTAATTAGTTACTGTCAAGTGAAAGCCCATATGTATAACTACATTTTATTTTGTTCTACTTTAAATGTTTTTTGTACTTGGAGTTTTTCTCCTCAGGCCTTCACTGAAAATAGATTCCTTATGGTACAGTTAAACTTTCCCTGTAAACAAATGTCAAATAAATAAATAAAAATGTGTGGATTGTTGTTCTTTCTGGAAGTTAGTCTGTTCAAGTTTGATCTGATTGTTATGAGAGCAATCACATGATGGAACAACACATCTCGGCAACTAGGGAAACCCTGGAATAAGCCTGTTCAGCAACTTATTTTGAAGGACATTGTGTCTGAGCACAGATCCCAGAAACAACTTTTCCAACCACACCAGTACATCTTTTATAGGTAGCCTTGAACAAAAATTTACAACCTCACCACACAAGTATTACTGTTATTTAGCAAATTAGATTATTTGAAGAAAAATGGTGGCTATTGGTCTGGCACTTAATTAGATGCCGTGGTTTAGAATTTGAAAGATTCTGAGAATTGAAGGATTGCATTGTATTAACATTTAAATGTTTTGCACTCTAAATCAAATAACTCTATGGTAAGGAATGTTGCAAGCATGTAAAAAGTGCCAAAATAACATCCTGAGATGTATCTAGCAATCTGCTTTGAATGATTGAATGGTTTAGCATGGCTCAGTATCATTAAAAGAAAGATAGCTGGATACAGTGAATGAAATTTTATTTTCACATTCAACAGCAGGGATGTAGTGTAATTCAAGTCTAGTGCTTCTGTACATGTGACATGACAAAATTCCTGCACACCTGTGATCTTTTTGATCTGAAACCTCAAATCTTTCACACTGTTGCTGAGGCCCATGGATACCTCCCTACCAGTGGGTTTGTAGCAACAGAGTATGTGGTGCAAGTAAGGAACTTAAGTTCTTGTAAAATATGCTAACACTTTCTGTTCTCTTACTGGCTACTATGTCTGCTGGTTACAAATGGGAGAAGCTGAAGTAACCAAAAAAGGAGAATCCCAGTTAATTATACTGTTAATAATTGCTGAAATATTCAGTCACCTTACATTTTACAACTTCTTTTATACTGATTGCTCATTTTAATGATAGTAGCTTGATCTGATTGTTATGGGAGCAAGCACATAATGGAACTCCCTCCTCTCATGAATGATGCAAAATCGGTTTTAATAATTACTTAAAGATGTGCAATATTCTGTAGTATCTTCATTATAATATAAGTGACTATAAATATAACTCATTTAATCGACCTTAACCTTAACAAGCTACTTATTATTATGATATAATCATTGCTGTTGAAACCCCATGTTCTCATATCAGCATTCAGTACAGATGCAAGCTTTGCGATTTGTAAAGTTGCATCGTAGATCTGTGCAACATTGGTTAGGCATACTTGGAAAGTCAATAAATAGAGGCGTATCTCAAAGATAAAAAATATAGAACTCATATATGCAAACTCATATGTGCAAAACCATTGCACCAACCACTGTCTTCCATGACAAATGCTAATTATTGGTATTTTACCATGGAACATGCTGATAGAGCTATTATAAACTATTAGCATGCAGTGTAGTCAGGAAAAGATTCTGATACAACACTGAGCTGAAATACAACAATGGCTTAACTTTAACACCGACAACGATCCTGACAATAATAATGAGGAATATGTTCATGGCTATAAAATTACAAAACCTGATAGCCAGCCACTGCTTAATCTGTTGTAAATTTTCTATCCTGTCAAAGGGGAATTTGTACAATTCTTTGTATCACAACACTGTTCAGAAGATTTTTACACTCTTTCAATATTTATCTTCATTAACTTGTGTAGTACTGGTTTCTGTTTCCTTAATATTTTTTCAAGCTGTATACTATTCTCACAGTTTCAAAAAACACACCATTCTTTATTGTCTTACTGTTTCTCTGCTTTTGTCTAAATCTGCCTGTGCCGTGTATCTGCAAACACTTTATCATCATTTGCTATGGGCTTCAGTTTCTTAAATCATTACCCTTACTCAGGCGTCCTTGCCTAGGGTTAATGTTATCTTTCCTTGTACTGTCATTATTCTCTTCATCTTGCTGTCGCTCTGTTCTTATTTTATGTCAATCTTTGTCCCCCCATAACAATAATCCCATTCTTTTAATGCTTCCTTTATACCCTCTGATAGCTGCCCCTTAAACTTTTTCCACCTAGTCCACCTTTTTCTACCCCTTTTAGCGAGCCATTCATTGTCAGAGCAGTTGAGTCAATTATATAAGAATGTTATTGATATGTTACTGGAGTCTCTTATTTCAGTCATTTGTTTTATTATCGGTTAACATGTTACTGCTGTACTGTATGGACTATTTTAACAGTGTACTGTGTTTAGGCTAATGTTTGTCAAAAGAGGAACCATTGACTTTTTCACCATTTCTTCAACCATGTATACTGTTTGTTCTGAAAAGGATATCATTAATATACAAGATTCAGAAGAATTAAGACTTGTTTACCTTCAAGAACATCCCTAGTCCCCCTAAATGAGACATCTAAAGTAACAAAGCATACAGACTGATACAGTCACTAAGCCATTATATTATACAGTTTGTCACTAAGTTGAAAGCACAAACCCTATAATTGCAAGTCCTGCAACTATGAAGTACCCTTTAAGTGCTTGTTGCACTTCCCCTCCTTATTACTTGCATTTCTGTATCTCTAAGTAAGGGAATACTCCAAGATATATGGCAGCATTACATTTGGTATTTACATTCCTTTTGTCCCACGGTTAACAGTATCAGTCCTCACAATTCCAACATTAACCTACATTGTATACTGTGATATGTAATGTTTTTATCACACATTCTTAATTAACAATGAAAGGTCATTAAGCTCCAGGTCATTGTTATAGCAGTAATACATTTTTTTGTGAGACATCTTGCAAATCCATCGTCTGTACAGGGACTGCATTTTCTCAGTCTTCATTCATCCTTGAATGCTGTTAAATAATCTGTAAATAAAATAAGACACTTAATTCTTTGATGTTTATGTTAAGGTTTCTATTTTGTACAGCTCCTAAATGCTATACCACAATTTGAGTTTTTGGAACATTTTTCCCTTGTCTTTGTACAATGTTATGCATGATTACTAATGTTAAATGAAATGCTATGTAATGTAAATACTTATGATTGCTCTTTTGAAGAGTTCCTCCCCGTTTTCTTTTTTATTTTGCTGTTTTTTGTGTTGCTGCTAAAACACAAATAAATAAACATATCCTCGTCATAACATGCTTCCTGCGAAGCATAGTGTCATATATATGGTCCTAAGATGATCCTAAGATGTTTACAGTCATTTTCTACTGCATTTAATATTTAAACAAAGAGTGTCAAGGAAGAGCTTTTAGGGTTCTTTATGGCAAACTTTACAAAATATTCTCATTAATTGTTGTGCAGAACATACCTTACAGAATGCTCCAGCTTGCTGAGAAGTGCAAGCAATTCCAGACATTGTTCTTGCTCACTTTAAAAAGTTTGTCCCTATAATGTGGATCGATGGGTTTGTGACTGGTAGTCTAGTTTTCTTGAGAAAAGACCGACCTTCACTTATTTTACACATTTCTGGTATTGTACATCTTGGGGTTGTTATATTAAAATAGGGAGGCGCATGTTTGGTGCAAAGCCACATAGAACAAAAAAGTTCAGCTAAACATGGCTGACTTAGGTGTCAGCTGTCTACAAGCTAACTGGTTTATATACATCAAATGCTCTGGGTTCTCTGACCTCATCCCTTTTAAATATACTTTTTGCAATTTGAAAGTCCTGTATCAGGGAAGGAGTGAACAGGTACAAGTGCTCAGAGGGTTTGCAAAACGGGTAGCAATTACATGAAGGAAAGTTTCAAAGCTTGATGCTAAATATATTTACTTTTGTTCTATTTTACATTAACAAATTTATATGTCATGATGCATGTCCAGTGGAAAATCAGACATTATGCAGAATGTATTGTTATTTAGAAAAACATAGAATATTGTAAAGGATATATGAAGCTACATATCTGTATTGCTTTTTTCATAAAGTTTAATAATATAAACACCATTGTACTTCTGCTATTAAAGAATCAAAAGCCTCTATAAACAATATTGTATGGCATCTGGTATTACAGAATCAAGAACATAATATAGTATGAATAGAACCATGCAACTAACAAGAAGGTAATAATAAAACTACGTTATATTATATGAAAATGTTGAAAACAGCATCTTTAACACAAAAAGAGAAAAAAGCATACAGCACTTGTGATACCTAGGCAAGCGGTTTTGATATTACTTTGCTATTAGATGAGATTACTATACAATAGTTCAAACACTTGATTTTTTATATATCATTTATTCTTTTGGCTACAACACACAATAAAGTTTGTTTTATTCTTGGATTTAATCTTAGCTGGTATAATTTATAATGAGGCGTAGATATGTCATCAGATTTTTACCATCAATGCTTAAATGTCTGAGTAAACCCACAGCAATTTTTAGATAATGTCTGTAACTTTTTTTTGTAATGGAGAAACTTTTTTCTTTACTCTTACACTTTAATTTTCACATGAAGGCAGTCTACCATGCATAATACAATATGATGCTGCATACTTGTGCAGTGATCCTATATTAAACACTACTTGTTCTAATGCAGAAGTATTGATCTGCAATTAAGTGGTATGTAATCATGATAGAAAATGCTACACGTGCCACCTAAATAACATTTATTTATTTATTTATTTATTTATTTATTTATATATATTTGTTAGACTGCGGTGGTGGTGTTGCGGTAGCATTGTCACCTCACAGTAAGACGTTGTCCTGTTCGATTCTCAGCTAGAGCGTTTTCTGTGTGGAGACGTGCGTGAATGGGCGTACCTTCATTGAAGGTTGTACGTCAGGGCCAGCAACTCGGCACATAAAAATCTACTGCCAATCATTAGCGGACCGGAGTTCCGCTGTGGCGACCCCTAACCGAGAAAAGCCGAAAGACACAAATGTATTTATATTTGTTGACCGGGAGTGTCATAACATTGCTTTACACCGCAGTAGACAAGTATGAAAACAATTCATACATTAAAGAACATCGGGTCAAAACTAGTTAACTGAATGGCATTCTGATGAAAATCATACATTTCTTCGCATGATGTTTGTTGACCTTTGAGCTTCTTGGTTCAGAGACTTCTTTGGGACATCTCCTCAGTTCTTTACAGCTTGCAGAAAATTTAAATTTGCGATGCCTGATTTCTTTTAAGTTCCAGTTGTTCAGGTAGGTATCATTTAATGCACTGCTCATCAGCCAGGAAGGATAAATGTGTAAATAAAAAAAGAGATATAATCTGTATATAAATGGAATAGTTAAATTTAAAACATATAGAGAATATTTTTGATGTTAAAAACATATAAAGCTGCTTAACACAAACTCATGGCATATGTATTGTGTAAGCTTGTTGAACTAACACTCTGGTAATTTGTAAAATAAATATTTCTTATCTAGTATTATATGATTACTTGAGATTTGTATACTCTAATTTATTGCTTAGCTTCAGACTGTAGTAAGACATTGTCTCTATTACCTCCTATAATTGAATGCTGCATTTTAATTGTAGTTCACTCAAAAGAATTGTTAACTGAAATTTTAATGTGTACATTAAATTAGTCCTTGCGCATGTAGTTAAATAAGAGAATCAACCATCTTTATAAAAGCATAAAGGCTTCATCAGTTAGGGAACATGTTGACACTTTTACTTTTTTATTTTGGCTGTCCTTTATAAATGTTTATGAACTGGAACCATTTGCTGCTGCTTTGTTTTTTGAATTTATGAATAAGAGAACATCATTACAGCCTTTTTGTTTGCATATTTCACTGCAAAGAGAAAAAAAGCCTGATGACTTTAGTGTGTTTGGATATGTTTTTTCCCCTGTGAATGCTGATGTGATGTATTCATTCACTGAATATGCAAGGACCCAACAAGTAAACTTTATGTATGCTTAAGAATTCAGAGGCTGTGTGTTATAGTTAATGATTATTCCATCAAATCTGTACCATAGAGAGATGAAGCCCTAACTTTGCAACACGTAACCCGAGCTTGACTTGAGGTATGGAAAAATGGAAGAGAAGGCCGGGGAGGTTAAAATGGAGTGGTTAATGCCAGATCACCCACCTCAGAGCAAATGGTGCCACAGCTGGTGCAGAAGGACTGTAAACATAGCTTCATTAGTGGTAACAAATACCGGAACTGGCAATAGCATGCATGTATCCCCAGGTGCAAGCTTGTGGTATGAGCCACAGCATTTCAAGGGATACAAAGGTTTTAAGAAAAAAAACACTCCAATTCCAAATGTAGATGATGGCACCACTCCTTTCTTGAGTCTCACCCTAAGGGGAGCTTTTGGGCTACAGGACTCTCACCTTGGAAGACTGAGTAGGTCATTAAGGTGTCTTTGGGGGAATGATAGTCATGATGGCAAATGGATAGAAAATGAATGATTTTTGTAATTTGGCATAAGAAATCATAACAGGTCTTGCAGGTTGGCCATAGCTCCAGCAGCAATTATAATCAGGAAAAATACATCTGTTCTTCAGTAAAACCTCGAATTTTTAATATTTGATAACTGTGACAGAACTATAATAGAACATCTATGTGCAATTTCTGAAGTGTTCTTAACAAGTAAAATTCTGTATTATGGCTCTGATGGCTCAATTAAATATTGCAATAGCATCATGACTGTAACGCTGGCAACTGGACTTGATCAATGGTCCTATCACAGGAGATGTCAAGCCAGGGGGGGTATAGAGAGGAGGAGTCTAACCTGTGTTGCCCCTCACAGAGGAGCAGGAGAATTTCTTGTGCTCAGGAAGTACATTGGGATGTGAAAGTTCTCTGGAGAAGACAAGGGAAATCACTTCCATGCCCATCTTAATACTGGAAGAATGCAAAGCCCCTGTAATCACGGATGAACAAGTAAAGACCACACTCTCCAAAGCCAAGAACACAGCATCCATGGGACCAGACATCATCCCAGGCTGCGTACTGCACAAACTACAGAACAAACTGGCAACCCACCCAAGTGTCATGTTCAGTCATAGCCTCACCTCAGGATATGTGCCTACTGAATGGTGCACAGTGATGGTAATCCCACTCCACAAAGGAGGTGCCACCACAGACCCTGGAAACTACTGCCCCATTAGCCTGACGAGCCCAGTCTGCAAGGCCATGGAATGCATCATCTTGGAGCTTATAAACAAAGATATAGGTAACCTGCAAACACTGGACCCCACTCAGTTTGGGTTTGTAAAGGGTAGATTATACCTACTAAACCTGATTGACTTCTTTGAAGCAGTCACTAAAACTGTAGACGAGGGCAAGGTAGTGCACATAGCCTAGCTTGACTTCACCAAGGCTTTCGATACCATCCCCCACTCTGGAATTTTAGATAAACTCACTAAACTGGGCAGAAATACCTATGTCACAAGATGGGTGGCCAACTGGTTCACTGACAGAACCAACACAGTAAAAGTAGCCGACTCAAAGTCCGACTTCAGACCAGTGATGAGTGGAGTACCACAGGATTCAGTCCTGGGTCCTCTCCTGTTTGGCATCTACTTCTCTGAAGTGCAGGCCAACACAGAAGGTCTTTGGCTAACAAAGTTTGTAGATGACTGCAAACTGGGAGCCATAACAGAATCACCTAATGATGTAGACATTATACAAAAGGGGCTCACAGAGACAGATGTTTGGTGTCAAAGTCATGGCCTCAAGTTCAATGCCTAGAAGTGCATTGTCATCTCCTTTTGGAAAAACTCTGTACCCATGAACTACCACATAGGCGGTAGCTCAGCAAACACTGAAAGTATAATAAGAGACCTCGGGACACAGATGGACAGTAATCTCTCCTTTGATAACCACATCGCCACAGTAGTCAGGAAATCCTTCTACATGGCACACCTCATCACAAAAGGGTTGTCCTCTAGAAAAAAGGAGGTCATTGTTTTCTCTACTCATCCCTCATCAGACCCATTATAGAGTACAAGGCCCCATTTGGCATGTATCTCACAAGACACCTACAACAATTGGAAAAGCCACAGAAATACCTCATTAAAAGGATTACCAGCCTTAAACAGATGCCATATGCAGACCGTCTCAAAAAACTCCATCTCTACTCCATCGCATATTGCCTACTCAGAGGAGATCTCTGCCTAACATACAAAGCTATGTCAAACCCAGAGATGTTGGACATGTTTCACTTAAAGAAATCCCAATCTATCCGAACCACATGCTCCAGAGACATAAACCTTGTCACCACAATAAACAGAACACGCTGGAGGGATAGATTCTGTCCCAGAGACTTCACATACTCTGGAACAAACTACCCATTCATGTCAAGCAAAGCTCCTCATTGGCCCTCTTTAAGAAAAATCTTGATGACAGGATGGGAAATAGAAAATTCACCCCGGGATCTTTTTGGCTAGGCCTATATAGGCCCCAGGGCTGATAGCCTAGTACCTACCTATGAACCTATGCTTCACGGTAAGTATGCAGGGCTGTATGTTGGCAGTATCCCTTGAGGAAGTGAGGCACGACCATTGCAGTCAGCTCATTGCATGCTGCCTTCCCATACTTAGCTGAGCAATCATGATGATGCAGGGCTGCATAGCAAAAGCCCTCAAACAATTTCTGGGAGCTGTCTTAATGACTGCTACCCTCAGGTGACTCTCAGCCTTACTGATGAAGGAAAGAACACAAGAGTTGGCCGAGAGGATGTTGTTGATCAAAAGGCAGTTGGAGCAAAAAGTGAAAAATGTACACCATGACCTAGTCAAAGGATTACTCTTTTTGATAACAATTGTTTGTGTACCTGGCAATCTTGATAAAAAATAACTTGTATTGACTTGAATGCAAACCCAAGTATTAGCAACTTTGCAACATGGTCTAGTTGGAGTAACATCATGGAAATACTCAGTATCTGTTTATCAAAAACATAAGGTTCATGCATGTCTTTCAAAAAGAATGTGCAGAGGTAAGATGAACTTAGATTTATTCATTTATTTAAGTTTGATGACCAGGGAAGTCCACTGGGCCAAGAAGAGCCCATTTTCAGTGGAGGCCCAGAGAGAAAAGTTCCACAATAACTGCAAGTTATATTTCACATGTTAGAAAAGGACATAGTTCATACAGCTAATTAAACATTTACAGATAAGCTGCATGATATTTGCAATTATTGTCACAATGTTACAAAAATGAAAAGACATAATTTAATACAGAAATTTCAACATTTACATAAAGTGAATATTTCTGTTATAAACTCAATTGTAGATTTACCATTTCAAAATATATAGCTACTAGCCATTAGTAGGTTAGGAAAATATTATGCATGGAGAGGGTAATAGTATAATTGAGATTGGAGAGTATAATACAATAGATATTATCCAGTAAATTCGTTTTTGGTAGGGGAGGGATTGTTTTGGGTGGGATGCAGTAATAGCAGAGGTAGTTGGATGAGTCAGTGCAAGGTGGAATGAGGGGGGAGAGGTTTAAGTTGGAGCGTGGCAAGGGCATTCCCATTTGGAAGAAAGATGAGACAGTAGCTGAGATTTGAAATTTGTATGGTTAGGTAGGTTGCATAGGTGTGTGAGGAGAGAGTTTCACTGTTTAGCTAAGGAGTGGGACAGCAGTAGATGGCCAGGAGGTCGTGCAGGTTTGCGGACCTGAAGGAGATTCTGTTTTTTGGATCTGAGTGAGCAGTTAGGAATGTAAGGTTTTAAGGAAGTAGCAAGAGCTGGGCAGTTGGCAGGTTTAAAGATGAGCTTGTGGGCAATGGTGAGCTGTAGGTAACTGAGGTAGTTGGGTAGTTCAAGCCAGTTGAGGGTGAGGAGGGAGTGGCAGTGGTGGGATGACTTTTTTGAATTGGTTGCAAATTTGGAGATCTTGTGGTAGCAGGATTCAAGTTTGGACTGAAGGCCAAGATTGGAGATTGGTGAAAAGAGGGGCACCATACATAAGGGAGGGGAGTAGGAAGGTGAATGCAAGAGTTTGACAGGTAGAGGGGCTTAGGTAGCATTTGTGCCTGTACAGGAGACCTAACTTTTGGTGGGTTTTCTTGATTGCAGAGCGGATGTGGGTGTCAAATTTTAGTTCTTCATCAATAATGATGCCAAGAAGCTCGGTGATAGGAACAATTTTATGGAGGATGTTGTTTTGGCTGTATATGGTGAATGTGAATTTGTCAATGGAGTTTTTCGTAGGGGAAAAGCAGCTTGGTTTTATTTGCATTTAGTGCCAGATGGTTAGACTGCATTCAGGTTTCTGTTTTGGAGAAGGCTAGTTGGGTTTTTGCTAGGAGCTAAGAGAGGGAGAAGGCTGAGCAGACGATTGTTGAGTCATCTGCATATTGGATGATAGAGAGTCTGGGATGGATTGGTGAAAGTTGTTAATGAATAGGTTGAAGAGAAGAGGGCCAAGAACAGAACCTTGTGGGACACCTGTGGGTGTGGGAAGGAAGGGGGAGGTTGAAGATTTCCATTGGACAGCTTGTTGGCAGTTGAACAAGTAGCTGGAAAACCAGGTGATGGTGATGGGAGAGAGGTGTAGGGTGGAGAGTTGGGATACAAGTAGGGTGTGTAAGATGGTGTCAAAGGCCTTTGACAGATCTAGGAATAGTGTGGATACGAACTTGCCTGAGTCACGTTCGAGGTTTATGGTTTCAAGAAAGGAAAGAAGGGCAGTCATGGTGAGGTGGCCAGGGCGGAAACAGTGCTGGGTAGGGGAGAGGCAATTGTGTAGTGTTAGGTGTGCCATGAGTTGTGCTTGTATTGTTTTTTCTAGTATTTTAGAAAGAGGGGAAAGGATGGCAATAGGTCTGAAGCTGGTGGTATCAGTATTTTTGCCACCTTTGTGGAGGGGGATAAGGTAAGCATGGCGCCAGAATGAAGGGATGTATGATTCTTGTATGGATCTATTTATAAGAAAAGCGATGAGATAGGCAATATTGTCTGCAGATTGTTTGATGAAGGTGGTTGGAAGGTTGTCGGGTGCATTGTGACAGGGTTTGAGGAGAAGTCTTTTTATAGTGTTTGTGGGAATGGGCTTGAGGCAGAAGGATGTGGAGGAAGGTTGAGGATTGGGGTGGTGGAAACAAAATGATAAAAGGCACCTTTTGGAATGTCAAGTCAAAAATATATTACAACAAATTAATTAACCAAAACACCTTTAACTGTGGGCACATTGGCTACATTTTCTGCAATCCCTCGTTAACATATACCTGCTCACACATACTGATGGTTAACAATGCAACACTGATGCATTGTAGAGAAAAGGTAAACAAAAAAATATTAATTTTATAGTAATTTTTGTGGGGGCAACATTGTTTTTAATAAAGTAGATCTTTGTCATGTATGGTAAATTGTTTATTTCTCTCTGCCTAACCATGTTCCAATTATCTGGTGCCTACCACCTAGCTCTCACTCCTGAATGGAGGGCAATGAACTAATATAATGAACAGTGATTGCCTGCAGGTATTATGGGAGATGTGGGGCCCAGGGGTACAACACAAAAGTTTACATATGTTGAAATTGTATTCAAGTTTAATGGGATTTGTTGACGCCACTGTTCAAGAAACTATGATGATGACAGTTGGTAGGCAAAGGGTAAGGGTCATCTGACACTTGTTTCCTCATGGTTGACATTTTGTGATAAAACAGATTAGCTGTATGCCCTTTGTCATCCACACCAGTCTCTTTTTTTTGGTAAGCAGCAATTCATTTTGTTATATTTTTTAACATTCCCTGAAATACATATTTTTAATCCCTACCAGTGTTATGAGCCATTCATACCAACAAAATATTGATTTCATGGAATGTGCTGGAAATGAGGGACGACTGTGCTTAAGCTGGCCAAGCTACTAAAAATCAGGCTGCTAATCCAATAACTTCAGGTAAAGGCAGCTAAGTAAAAGTTACTACATATTATTAGAGTTGCTACTAATGTGGAATAAAGAGAAGCATTGTTGTATAAAATGTTATAAATATATATTTTTGTGTGTGTGTGTCTGTGTATATATATGACATATCTTGCAGTGATATATTATGAAAGAGTTGAATACAGAATGAATGTCCTCACATGGGCATTGTGCTGTAGTTGATCTCTGCAGCTTGCTTTGTCATATAATATCTGAGCACCAGTCATTCTTTTCTAGACATTTGGCCATTTCTGGTTGACTGTGTGACACTTATATCAACATATTTTTACTTGTATCGTTCAAAGTGAAAATAAAAAAATATATTTTCTGAGCAGATGATGGTAGGATAAGGGGATATATGAGAAGGTGAAGCCTATGATTTTTTTTTTCTGTATGTAATCAGACCAGCCACAGGCAAGTACTTGAACTCCTCTGGCATGCTTAGTTGTGTTGTGTTGTGTTGTATTTATTCTGTATGGCTGATTTCCCACAAACAGCTTTCATCTGAGAAGTGCCTGTATGAGGTAAGCTACTGCTGCTATGCAGTTTTGTGCATTACTGATGAAATATGCAAAGCTTAAAACAGTACCTTTAAACAAAACAGACTTTTTGATGGAGACAGGAAGGGTAATCATGCTGAATGCTTAGTCATCTCTGAAGTGAAAACATCCTGGTAACACCTTCAACACCTTCCCCCAGACATCAAGAGCAAGTTAGGAAGTACACTCAGAATTTCAGATTCACACTCCATTTATAGCTTTTTGAAGGAATAGAAACCCTTCCTGTTGATGATGTCCTCTTGTACAATAACAGTTTCTGCAGGTGTGAAAAAATAAATAAATAGAGGCTTGCCTAAGATAGAAAAAGTCATTGTGATTCTATATTTGGCCTCTATTAAATAAGGTACCTCTCAGTATTTTAATATGCATGACAAGAAGGCGGCATTTGGGATGTTGCTTTTTTAAATGTGAAGGAAATATTAAACAGTTATGATAATTATGAGAGGGAGAGAGAGACTGGTGTCAGTAGCAGTACGTGTCAGCCCTCATGAAATCTCACCTATGTGAAGATTTTTGTTGTACGTGGTAATCTTATCTTGTAAACTTCGTATGAAGCTTTCTCTGCATAGCAGATGTTCAGAATAGAGTAGTAGAATAAATATATCAATATAAAATGAATACAATGATGCCTCATGTAGAAGTTGTTTCTGACTTTAGTCATTGTGTAATGTTCTGAATTGTTTTGGTGCAGTTGCATACACATGCACACTATATTCTCTCAGACTGGTTATCTTATTATAGTAATGTGTCACGTCTAGCCAGGTAACTATGCACAAGTTGCATTTTAAAAGGGCACAAAGTGAAATAAAATATCACCAGATGGAAGATAAATATTTAATCACAGTTTCACAGTATGCACTCTATCTTGAGCCTGAAATACCAGTGAGACATTCAGAGTAGGTGCTGTTCATAATTTGTAGCATGTACAGATGCAATGACCAGAATTCAACACAATATGTAGCTGGCTGGCATTTCAAGAGGCTTGAAATGTGGATTTTGTTGTACAATTGCTTTGTCAAAATGATTTTGAGCCGGCATCAGGTGATGGAAAGTAGTAAACGGTCTTGATGTGTGCAGCATTTTCCATACAGTAATGTTCTGCTTTGCTCGTGCTAAATGATAAGGAAAGTGATGTGATTTGTCTTTGGTGTTTAACTTCAGTCATCCCTACCTTTTATGGTATTCAGTGACATACAAATAAAGGCGTGAATCATTAACCTATAGAAGCTACACATGGTTGGACAATGATCCTCAACGCTGCTATGACAAATTATTAGCTTATTTGTGTTGGCCAAAAATACATCTTCTGGTTTTTATTTGTCAAAAAAGATGAATAGCCTGTCACAGACTTCATACTCTGCACTTCATTCCATTTCAGCTGGCATCCTAATATCACTCCCATCATATGCATATGCGTGTTATCCACATATTTCTTAATCTTCTATCAAAATGTAATGCTTCATGTCTGCTGTAAACCCAAGGACCCTCTTTCAGAGAGAGTCCTGTTGTCAAGGACCCTTTTTCAGAGAGAGTCCTGTTGCCATGAGTAAGTTATAAAAACAAAATACACAATTATTTAGCATTTCAGTTACAGGGTATAATAAAGAATATAAAATATAGTAGAATAAAATTTCCAAGTAAATGTGCAAAAACATAAATCAAAACAGTTGTACAACAACAAATCAAAGTCTAAAAATAAAGAATAGACAATAAATAGACAAGCCAGGACTTACTCTTACATGATTTTTATGTAAACATCACCACTTTCAGTGCATTTTTCCTTTGTGCAATACTTCTCTGATCCACTTTTTACTGAAATCTATGTTGTCAGACATCGTAGTTATTTTATTTAGTCATCCATTTGGTTCCACCTTATAATGCCCCCACATACACACACACCTCCAGTAAAATATGTCATCTGTCTTTCTTGTCAATCAACTTTACCAGCTAACCATTTAAGCAGCTACCCCCTTCTTTGAGACTCTTCCACTAATCTAAAAGAAAAGAAAATAATTTTCATTCCTAGCATCCACTTTAGGTGAACCATGCTTCTGTCTGCTATATTTGTGTGAACTAAGATATTTCTTTCTATCCCTTTTAAATAAATTGATTGCAGTTAACCATTATCTTTCATTCCAATTACATTCTAACATAGTTGCCTTGCATTATAAATTATTACTATTCCAAATCATACCACCTTTTTGCTTGGCCATTAGTGTAAACAAATCAAGTCCATATTAATGTTCTTAATAAATGTAGCATTTCATGTGTTTTTGGATACTCCCTTTGTAACCTCTAAACCACGAAAATCCCCTTTATTCTGTATGTCATCCTTCGAATAAAACTCAGTGAACTTTATTGGATAATTAAATTAAATGCAAATATTACAGCAGGTCTTAATGACCATGTCCCATCACTCCCTGTGTTGAAAAAACGAGCTTTGGTACTTTAAAACATTTCTGTATATTAAGGTATTGATTTGTTTTCAAGACATTCAACAATTTCATTGAAAACGTTTTATATTTTTAATCAATATTCAAAACAACATCTTTCTGCTGTGTATGTTAACACGTTTTTGCTCAACTGTTATTTAGTAATTTTTACTCGGGTTTTGTTTTGATGAGTATGTGCTTTTAAATGTGTTATTGTTTTATTGAATAATTGGTATTAAGGAAGGATATAAAGTATGATTTACTGAATGCTCTATTTGTTCTGATGAAGTTCCAGAGTAAATACTGAGAGCTGAAAGCGCTTAACCTTTGGAGCTAAATGGATCTGGAATAAATCTGTTTTTATACAAAAACTTTTGGTGAGGAGCTTATGGTGGAGTTGAGCCCTGGAGCACTTTCATCCATTTTTCTTCGTTTTATCTAAATGCTTTTTTCTAACGTATTTTTGTTATTTATCCTCTAAAAGAGTTTAGTCCTCCACTGTTGTTTCCTCATCTATGCATGTTTTTAATGGGTGTGGAATATCAGTATCATAGTAAGACAGTTGGTGTCTGATGGAGGAGGGCAGGGTATGTATATGAAAATGAGTGAAAGGATCCAAAGCAATGCTCAAGGCCTCATTATGAGTTAGATAACTGTTGAAACTTTTCCTGAAACTGTAATCTCCATGAGCTCAATGGTGCACATTTAAAATTATCTTCAGAGGAAAGCTCCTTTACTTTGAGGTAAGGAGTGAATTAGAACACTAATTCTTGATGGTACTACAGAGGTTGCCTATATGCATTTCCCTTCATGTGGGGTAAAGTGCACTTCCTGCTTGAACATGCTAATTACGTATTTCACTACTGTTGGAAAAACTTCCTTAAAGTCATCTCATTATGTGAAATAATACTTTCTCATGTCTTTCCTGGTGTCCCACTGGTTTTGGAAGTCTCTACTTGCTTACCCACTTGGACTCAGTGAATTCAGGATTCTGAACCCCCTTCTTTTCTTCAAACCTACATGTGTTAAGTTGATGAAGTATATGCATCTGTGGTTATTTCCACAATATTTCCATACTTCAATGAACTGGCTTTCTCTGAACTGGTTGCATCCTGTATGTGTCCCTGTGGTCATAGAAGGGCTGCAGAACTGGACTGGGTACTCCAAACAAGGTTATATAAGTCTGTTTTATTCCTGTTTCTGTTGCCTTCCCCTGAACGTCACAATATATTGCATCTTGCCCTGCTGTTTCCCTTCAGTTCCTTGATTTGACTTCTCCCCAGGCCAAATGTTTTTATCATCTGTTTAAATTACTACTTGCACTCCAGCTCTGTATTTGTTTTCCATGTTACCTTCTCAGCTCTTTCATCTTTCAAGATTTAAACTGCTGTAGCTTAGGCATACTTCTGACCTCGTCCATTGTGCGGGAATGTTGTAGAAAAGGAGGCTAAATAAAGGGAAACTGAATCACATTGTGAACTTTAAACAGGAAATGTAGGTGTGCTGCAAGTCAGTTACAGAAACTGGACAGCAAATGCATAATGACTCAGTTGTATTATCTAGTCCCATTTGCTCACATGGACAAAGGAAGTTAAGGGGTTGGAAGTTAGCAAGCATTGTAATGTGGGACAAAATAGCCTGAAATCGAACTGGAAGGGATAAGGTGAATTCTAGTATAAGTTAACAGAACTTTATCTGTTTTACTGAAAATCATATGCAAAGCCTACAGACGAATATTTCAGATTTTTTTCATTGAGCTATCCATTTTTACCTAATATTCCGTGCAAAAGGTGGTAGTGCTGCAGTAGCATTGTCGCCTCACAGTAAGACGTTGTCCTGTTCGATTCTCAGCTAGAGCGTCTTCTGTGTGGAGACATGCGTGAATGGGCGTACCTTCATTGAAGGTTGTGTGTCAGGGCCGGCAACTCGGCATGTAAAAATCTACTGCCAATCATTAGCGGATCGGAATTCCACTGGAGTGACCCCTTACTGGGAAAAGCCGAAAGACACAACAACAGCATTCCATGCAAAAGAGATGGTGAAAAAGATGAAATCTCTTAAAGAATAAAAATCATCTGGGTATATCCTTACTAACCTGCATTTTGTCAGTTAATCTCAGCAAGTGGCTCCACTATTGTTGGAACCCATTTAAAAATTGTATAAAAGTGATACCTCTAACCCCTACCCCAGAAGTGCCCCCCCATCTCATTCTTGTACACAAACTAATCAAGGATGCCTTCTCTACTGATTCTTACAAGTCCACACTAATCATCATTTTTTAGTGGAAACTGATGACCATCATAGGAGGTTACTAGACTAATGGCCCCGAAGCCTTTCATGCCCCAGTTTTCCCAATTATCAATCAAGTAATCTTGTTCTTATCATGCCTGTACTGCTCCATCCTAATCACATAGGAAACCAGTTTGTATACAACATTAAATCACTTTTCCTACCGATGTTCAACCAGGTAAGTCACATGACCAATAGTCTGACAATATTTTCTAGCTACATTGAAGAAATCGTTTCATAAGGTAAAGTGTTATTTTCCTTTACTTACTCCTCCCCCCATGTTCTGATTTCCAGCATATATTTATAAGAATACTTGATATGTAGGTGGAGAGGCATTCTTACTGTAGCTGGGGATTTCTGATTTATAAGCAAGAGGTTCTCCGGTTCGATCCTGGGCTGGGGTGCCTTCTGTGTGGAGACTGCATGTCCTCCCTGTGGTCGCGTGGGTTTCCTCCCACATCCCAAAGACATGCTGTAGGTGGATTGGACACTCTAAATTGGCCCTAGTCGTGACGGTGTGTGTGCCTGCCTGCCTTTTGTGGAAGGTTGGGCACTGGGCTGGCAACTCAACACCATAAACCTCCACTGCCAATCCTGAGCAGACAGGTGATCTGCTGTAGCGACCCCTAACTGGGAAAAGCCAACAGAAGAAGAAGACAAGAAAAAAAAATGTGTTGCCTCCTCTGTTTATACTTAAGGCACTTAGTGCCTCAGTGGTGTGTCATATTACAAACTGAAGATACAAAATATGATTCCAGAAAAAAAATGTAAAAAAAAAAAAACATATGCAACTACATGGTTTTAGTTTCATGTAAGTGGACTGCACCACTGGGGCCATTTTTCAACCGTAATCATTTAAAAAGCAGAGATGAGAATCATCCTAATCAATTGTATAAGACATCAGAAAGAGTTCTGATAACCTTAGTGGACCCAGGGAGCGTAACAAGCTCTGCAAATGTTTCTTGAGCTACCTTTTGCTTGTCTGGAAAAATTTCTGGCTATATAGTAAATTTGCTAGCAACAATTATCATGTTGTTAAATCCTGATATACCCTTCAGCTTCTCAAAAACCATGGTCCAGCAATTAGATAAATTATTTATATATCTGACTAATTACCTAGCTAAAAGTATTTTGATAATTCTTACCTGCAGACTGATGATAAAAGCACGAGTACCTTTCATCTTGCAATAGCTTTTACTTACAAAGCAATTTTTAGCATGCGTCACTTGAGGTGTAGAATATTTTACTTGCTTAAGTGCTGAACTCTGCAGGTAACACTGAATTATAAAAGCTTAGCTCAAAGCTAGTATGCAAATATTTTGGAGCTATGACCATCTAAAATAAAGTGTGGTATAAACTCACACAATCAAAGATGGGGACAAACCAGCTAGATGATAAACTGTACTTATTTGCTTCACACTTAAAACAATGGTCTTTGCTATCATATTAGGTGTCATAACTGTTTTTGCCTCTGAAGATGACTGTAGCTTCCTCATCCTCCTCCTAATAATAATAGTAATAATAATATCATACTGATGATTTCATAAATGCACTTATTTTATTTACTGTGCTGAAGAGGGTGGTACTTCATGAAAGGTTTACAGAACAGACAGTAAATAGAATGCTAGATTATTTAAAATGGTTATTTCAGGTATATCTCATAGGCAAGAAATAACACAGCAGTACTTCACCCTGTCATATCAGTTGTGTTATTGAAATCAAAATTTAACAGCGAATCACATCTGTGGTTTGTATTATTCAATTTTGGCTGAACATATACTTCACAGTCTGAACCAGGTATTTAAGTCACACTAATGAAGAGAAAAATAAATCATCCCTAGTGTGTGTGTGTGGGTGGGTGTGTGTGTTGATGGGTGGAGGGGCAGATCAAATTGCACTAGGAACATTTTTTTTTTCTGTAGAATATTAGATGAGTCAAAAACAAGGACATTAAAAGAACTGATACTTGTACAACCAAAGAACACAGGTAACCAGATACTCCAAGAAATATAAATGTGATGCACTGGATGCATCATGCAAGGCAACAGCTACTGGGCTAGTTATTAAGAGGCAGACAACACTGCCCCTGCTAGACCATATGAGTGTACCACTATACAAGGATCTCCTCTTTGGATCTCCAACTGTAAAGATGTTTAAAAACCTGGAAGGGAAGGGAAAAAATGTAGTCTATAAAAGTGCTATTACATTCTCAATCTCCAAATTATAGTAGGAACAACTTTTGCAAAGGCCGTCCTGTTTAGCCTAAACAGGAAAAAGGTAAATTGCACAAGGTAAAGAGAGCTTGTTACAGAAAAAAAAATGGCAAACGGAGCAAATGGATAAGCCAAGGGGTCCTTGGGGCAATTGTACCCACAGCTAGTAGATATGATTCAATCGCACTTAGCCCTCCCTGTCATTTAAAATTCCCACCCTAACCATTCAACCCCATATTCCCTTCTCTATTCATGCATCCTACCTTAAAAATAAGGATGGTCTTTGGTCTATTTGTGAAGTAATGGAAGAACCAATCAGGACAAATGAGCCTTTACCATGTTGAGACATAGGTGCAAACTCCAATACCTAGGCAGATATAATTCTCCCAAATGTTAACCAGTTCCCAAGGAACAAGGTCACTTGGTCCAAGCTCTGTTAGAGGACCTACCAGCTCAATGGTCACTAAATGAGGAAGGAGGAAAATATTTTGCTACAGACTTTTTCTAGTGCCAAAAAAAAAAGAAAGCACTTGGAGACCATTTCTAAACCTGTCAGAATAAAACAAATTATTAAAACAACCAACATTGAAATTTCTTATAGTGCAGGACTTTATCTTCTATTCCATCAGGCCCTTTTGGTCACCTTTGAACTAAAGGATGCCTGTCTCAACATTTCCACTACAGAGGTGCATAGGAGATTTTTAAGGTTCAAGTCAAGTTAAACACTCTTATCAATTCACCTCCCTACCCTTTGTTTTGTTTACTTCACTTCACCCAAAACTTTTACAAGGCACCTGACTCCAGTAATTGGTTATGGCCAGCCCAATGGCATTCATATTTATTCCTACTTAGACAGCAGATGAATTCAGGAGACCTCAGTAAAATAAATACAGAAGGTTCTACAGTACGTTTAGCATGTTTTGAGGACCTAGGCCTCTTTCTGAACTTATTAAAGGAAATGTTATTCCTGTGGGTATTACTAAATACAGACCAACTGGAGAAAGCATTTCTTCTTCAGGATAATTTATTCTCATTGTCTAGGTGCCTCCTAGGAATTTCTGACCAGAAAACTATCACAATAGGAGAATCCTTGAGAGTACTGGGATATGTGGCTTCAGCATACTAATGGTCTCTCTAGCAAGATTGCACATATTGAAGCTACATTTGTAGCCCGGCAACACATGTTGTTAGCACATGCAGGTGTTGGTGTATCCTAACCCCATCTTAACTTGCATAAGGAAAGAACTTTCATATTGAATGAATGAGTTATAGTTAGACATGTGGGTATCCTCCTATTCAGCTGTGAGGCTCAGAGTATTACCACAGACTCATCTGACTGCCTGGGTAGCACATGTGGAACAGCTGAGTATTCAGTGTTCATGGGAAAAATGTTAATAAAAAGTGTATCAATGTCAGAGAAATGAGGGCAGTAAAATTAGCAATCAAAGCATTCAAACAAAGATGGACTCAAGGGACTGTACACATTCTTATGCAAAATTATGTTGTACATCACCAATCAAGGGGAGTACCCATTCCTTACTGTTATGCAAGCTAGTAGTATAACACAAAAAAATCAGGCCTGAATGTCTCCTTTTCAGGACTATTGCTTAGCAGACAAACTGAGCAAGACACAACTAGACCCTCATGAATGGATATTAAACAGGGAGGTGGTCCTGAATGCGGTAGCACAAGTGTGGTAAAGCAGATGGAAATATTTTTGCTTCTTCATAAAACAAGCCACTGAGGAAATTTACATCAGATTAGCAATACCAGGAGACTGGATAGTGACTCCCCTCTCCATTCCATGGACATGTATGTTTTTCTGTATTTTCCCTCCAGTAATCCTGATCTCCAGGATATTACAAAAATTCAAGGAACAGAAGCCAAAACTAGTATTCTTAGTTTACGTTTGGCCAGGGAAGCATTGGTTCTCCCTCCTACTAAGCCTTGCAATAACAGAACCAGTACTGTTGCCTTAGCATGTGGATCTCTTTACTCAGAACAGAGCCCCTGCTTTCCCCAAACTGGCAACATTAAGGCTGAAAGTTTCTGGATGATCTACTACTCATTCTGTTCTATTTAACATTTTCAGTGGAACTGCTTAATGTTATGGAGAGGATAGGAAACCCAACACAAGGAAATCATATATAGCAAGATGTGTTTGTCACTGTGATTCTCTGCAAGAAATCCAAACCTAAACTTCACACAAGTAATGCTGGTTTTGACTTTCTCTGAAGGCATGTTTCAGCTTTTTCAGCTTATTTGCCCATGTACACCCCAACAACTCTGAGATGCAGTTTAAGCCATTCTAGAAGGGGGTGTTGCATCTTAGATCACCTCATCATCTTAGATCACCAAAACTAGGCATTACTCCATCATGTGACTCCAATTGCCTTAGAAAACCTTACACTTCTGTCCATTACACAAGATGCTCCTACACCTTTCAGATACCTTTCCTGGAAGAATACCTTTCTGTAGGTGTTCCATCTGCTAGGAGGATTTCAGAATTAGACTCTTATGTGCAGGCTCATGACAGATATGATGAAGTTGTTGGGTCAGAGGAGAAGTAACACCTGAGCATACCCATAGCAGTATGGAGTAAGAGTGTATCCCTGGTGACTGGAGAATAAACATCCATTGCCAGTGTACAAGTGCAAAGGGTCATTCACAACAGTGGGCAGTACAGAGTTATCAAATGCCCACTGCACTGCACAAAATTTCTGGAGAGTATGACTGATAAATACACAGACTAGTAGAAAGTAAGATGAGAGAGTAAGATGAGAGATGAGCATTTCAGATTCAGATCTGGATGCAGCACACCTGAATTAATACTTGCAATGTGGAAAGACTCCAACTGAGCATTCCTAGACATTGAGAAAGCATATGACAAAGTTCCAAGAAAGCTAATTTGGACAGTCCTGTGATGGTCTGAAGTCCAAGACCATTCACAGAATTAGTGCAGGCTAAGTACAAGGACCCAATAACACAAGTGTGAACAATGCTCTCAAAGGGGTTCCCAGTGGGAGTGGGTGTGCACCAGAGTTCAACTCTAAGCCCACTTAACCAATTAGCAATCCGGTTCAGAGGGTACAGATCAACAAAGTTGTTGTATTCAGAAGATGCAGCATTAGAAAAAGCAGACTCACAACAGGGACTTCAGCAAATCATGGCAGAGTATAATACAAAACCGAAGGCACATGGGATGGAAACGGAGTGCAGACAACAGTTGTCATGGCAGTAAATAAGGATATCAGAAGAAGTTGAAAATTGAGATAGAAGAGAAAAGAGTGGAACAGGTTAACAGCTTCACATATCTGGGAGGAATTGTTGAGGAGAAGGGAAGTCTGAATGAGGAGGTTAAAGTTAGAATCGGAGAGGATGCAGCCAACTGGCATAAGGAATCAGAGGTGTGTGACAGAAGAATGCCAAAGGAGCTTAAAAATAAGGTATACAAAACCATGGTACTTCTGTATGGTACAGGCACCTGGTAGTGAGGGCAGAGCAGCTAGAAATGATGAAGAGTGAATGCCTGAGACGGTAGGATGTACATTGTGAGACTGATGAAGAAATTAGGACATCAGAGCAGAAGCACACATAACTCTTATTCAGAGAAACTCAGAGAAAGAATAAGGTGATTCAGGCATGTTTGTTGACAATCAGAAGACAGTTTTGCAAAGAAGATCTGGGAGAGACTGGAAGAAGGCAAGAGAAGATGAAGACATTCAGCAAAAAATGGAAGGATTACATAAAAGAAGACCTGCTACAGTTGTAGAAGAAAGTAGGAGAGTGGCACCAACCTGGGCGGAGTGGAGAAAGATCACATGACAGCCTGACCCATGTAGACAATTAGGAAAAAGAAGATTAATGATGCTGATGATGTGCAAAGAATCATTTTTGGTTTATCCTTAAGGACAGAGTCATACTCTGTACATCTTAACTTCATCAAATAAAGAAATGTTAAGAGATGTGAGGTATGCCGAATAAAGAAACAATATGGTTGAATTTATAAATGTAAATGGCAGAAGAAATAAGGGGAGATAAAATGTAATCCAGACGAGTATAAGAGCATAATGGGGCAGTATTATTTGAAGCCTGATTTGGGGAAGGGGTTAGTACTATTGCATATAAATGAACTATGAGGTATATAAGGAAACAAATTAGAAGAGGGAGTCCTTTGTGACATTTCTTATTTGGCCTGATTCAAAAAGACTCGCTGCTAGTATACCTGACCACTTTTACTGAAAGCAGGTCTTTTGGAATCTGGCTCTTGATGTAAGACTGTTTGTAGATAGCCCTTATACTGAGAGCAAGTCTTTCAGAATCAGGGCAGACTTGATCAACTCTTTTGGACTTCCCATGATGTTAGATACAGAGATAGTTACCTGTCAAAGAGAAAAGAAGACTGAAGCAGATAAAGGAATTTTTTTATAGAAGGGTTGAATTTCAGAAATGTACATGGCATTTGAGTTGTAGGAAGAGAAAAGGTGAAAATAAAACTTAAGAAGAAATAGAACACGATTTTTTTCCTTTTGGCTGCTACCCAAGTCTAACCATTGAGCCAGTTGTCATGACACAGAGAAAATCCATGTAGGAAATTTATTCCCTGTGAAGGGGTACAATCTAATAAGTTTATTTCTCCCTTTTGGAGACTTGAGGGTGGAAGCAGCGGGCCTTAATTTGCATGTGGGACCGCTCCCTCCCCACCAGACTCCTCCTCTGTAGTGACCGCTAATTGTTGCTTACTCTAAGGCCTTAGAGGGCCCTTTTCTGCTTCTGCACAAAGTTAGGAATGTCTTCTGCATTCACTAACAGCATGCGCACTAGCATTCCCTCTGCACTCCTCTTGGGACAATAGTGCAGTAACTCACATTGCCTCTCTCATCCCTCAGAGTGGGTGAGCTGGAATTGGCAACTCATTCTCACTCTCTCACTCTTCCAGCACCCAAACTTCTACTCAATCTCAAGTTTTCTTTGTTTTAATTGGGGCTTTATCTGTCTGTGCCACAGGACATAGGTGCACAGCTGTTTTGCTTGATGTTTCTGACACGTTTTCTTAATAAAACATCAGCTGTGTTGTATAACTGTCATTGTATCATTTCCATCTAAGCAACTAGCAGCTCAGACAGCCAACACATTGGTGTAATATCTCAACTACAGTACCTAATGCTACACTACAGGGTCAGTATCAGTATGTTAATTCCATCATCACTTATAGGTTTGGAACTCTCAGCTTTCTGCCATCAGATGTGGGTGTGCAGCCCACTGAGTTACTGGCACTGATGCTAATTACTTTACAATAAGTTTACTATGCGGTGATACCATACAGGGGGAATGAAGACCAGCATGCACCATGTGTAGCACTACAGTGGTTGACTTCTTGTAATCATGAGTCTTGAGTGGATATTCCCACCCCATACCGGATATGTACCTCATTTCTTCCTGGTATAATATTGTTAAATCCAAGCCCGAATCATTCTTTTAACTGAAAATGCAGTGTCATAGATTTCTGGGATTTATGAGTAACTGAGATGTACCAAACAGTTATTTCTTACATTTATTGATACTGTAGATTGAGCTCCATTATGAGGTATTACAGCCAAGAGGGTCTAACTCTTTATTAAGGCTGCAAATATACTAAACAAATGCATAATGTGTATATACTTACATAATATATGCATCTTGTATGTATATACGTATCTCTCTCTTTATAGGGTGTGTGTGTGTGTGCATGTGTGTATCACACACACATTAATATATTGACATACATATAGAATATAAACAGTCTATTTAAATATTTTAGATAAACTCCAGTAATGCAAATGTGGCAGCAACTGTTCTTAGTTTTTTTTTTTTCATTTACAAAGCCTATCTGACACAGTTGAATGGGAGTGTTTAACATAATCTTTCAAATTACTGCTTAAATCAGGATTAAGTGGGGATGAACATATTGTTGCATTTAAGAATGGATGGATAATCCCAGCAGGTTTTAAGTAAAGCACCAGTCACAACAGTAGCTTATGGATCTTGGCATCAGTGAGTTATGTATTGCAGACAAACATTTATCTGGCTGGAATGTATCAGAGTCAAAGAACCCCAAAATATTCACATGAAATGAATGGGCATCTATATATAAGGGGATATGGTATTGAATGTTTTTAGCAAGTTAAGTATTAAGCTGAAATGTTTATTTTCTACTGTACTGGCAAATAAAGGCGAAAGCAAAGCTTTCAAACTCTCTAATGCATTCTTAACAGTAAGTATGCCTTCCCTTTATGAGTTGTTAGCCAACTGTAAATCCAGATATATAAAACTCAGTATTTCCTTGCAGGTTTGTTTCAATAAACAGTTATCAGAGTTCTCCATAATAAAATGCAACTATATGTTCGCTCCTTCTTAGCAGATGTACTGTGGAATTAGTTACTGTGATTTTGGTGTCCTTATATCAACATGAAGAAACTGAAGCACAAGAATTATCCTACTGGTGATTTTATTAATGCAACCACATCAGTATGTCTAATGTAGCCATGTATATTTAATAAATGCAAACATGTTTTTTTCTTCATGAAATTATTTGTACTTTGCCATTTTGCTGACAGAGGTTTTTCATTTTCTGTGGTGCTGGCAGTCCTGTCTTGTATGAGTGCCAGGGAGGGGAGAAAGTACAGCTGTGTAAGTTGAACTTACCATAATAGTAGACATTTGAATGATTACTCCTGCAGTAGCCTTAGCTATATGGTTATATCCTGCCCAAGGATATAATGTCTGGCCAGCTTCCAAAGCTTCAGACCTCCTTCCATGTGCCCAAACTGTCAAGCAGTTCCAGCTGAGCTAACTAAAAGACACGTTTGGGTGTGAAGCTCTTTAAAATGTTCCTGTTAGTAGATAGAGGGAGGCTGAGCACTGAAAGGACAGGGCTAGGAATAACACCCTGGCATAAAAAACACAAAAACTAAAGGGGATGGAGGGAAGGAGCATCTACTGTTATGGATCAACTTACACAACTATACTGTGTTCTTTATATTGATCATGGCTGCAGTAGCCTTTGCTACATGGGTAGATTAACATAACTAACTATATTAAGGTGGAAGGAAAACGGTCCAAGAGCCCCTGGAGAATGGTCCTAGCAAAGCATGATCTAGACCTGGAGAAGGAATCCAGATTATTGTGCTTTGGAAAAGTACATACAGAAAACCATTAGACTTCTATAATCCAACCCTTTCCAAAAACCTATAGAAGAAACTAAGCCCTTGTTGAGTGGGCCTTGACTCTGCCTGGAATAAATTTGTCATGCTGAGTATAACAAAAGGTAATAGCCATATATAGCCATTTGGAAATGGTCTGTTTTGACACTGGTTGTCTCTTCTTCTTACCTTCACAAGAAATGAACAATTAATTTGATGATCTAAAAGATTTAGTTCTGTGAAGACGGTACCCGAGTTGTCTTTGTACATTCAAGGTAAGGAGTATCCATTCTCCCTCATTTTAGGTTCTGGAAAGAAAACAGAGACATGGATAGTTTAGCTTAAACTAAACTTGAATACCACTTTAGGCATAAAAGAAGGATTAGTTCTCAAAGAAACCCATTCCTTGTGGAAAATGAGTAGAGTTTATCTTACAATAAAAGTGTGTAACTTGGATACTCTTCTTGTAGAGATCAGAGCAATCAATAAAACTGTTTTCCATGTTATAAACCTCAAGTCAGCCAAATTAGCTGGTTCAAATGGAGCAAATATTAGTTTCTCGAACACAAATTTAAGATCTCAGGGAGGAGCCACCAGTTTACTTGGAGGCTTTTATGCAAAACATCTTTCAAGAACATTTTGACATGAATCTACTTTGAAAGAGGAGAATCCATGAGTAGACATGCTGAAGCAGAAATAAATAAACACTGACAGAGGAATAAGAAAAGTAATACGATAACAACTCACACAAATATAGTAACAGCAGAGAACTACCTGGAATGGATGCAGTTATGTTGTTACTACCTGCTGCACTTCCTCAGAGAGCAGCTGCTTAAAAGGAATTAAAACCCTGTCATTCAAGCAGTCAATTGAAGGTTTTCTGTTCCTGTGTGTGTAGATGCATTCTGTGAAGAAGCGTGTGGTAATTACCCCTGGCCATTTCCAAAAGAATGGAGGACCATGGTTGCATGGGCTAGAAGGGAGTCACCACAATGATCTTGGGGGATTCCTTCTGAATCTTCAGAAGTAACCAGAATATTACTGGAAAGGCATACAAGAACATTATTTTCCAAAAGAAAGAAAAGGCAGTCTACCAGGCCTTCTTGCATGGAGTCTTGGAACAGAATTTTGCCAGTGGTTTTCTCAGAGAGGAAGCAAAGAGGTTTACTTGAGAAACTCCTCACAGATGGATCAAATCTTGGTAGAACCCTGGATCTAGTTTCCATTCATGAGGGTCTTCTCTGGTTCAGCTCAGCTTGTCTGCCCCACAATATTGCTCTGATAGAATGTAGGATGCCTGTAGAGTGAGATTGTGCTGTGAAGCTGTACCTAAGCCAGCATGGCTAGTCTATAAAGGTAGTACAACCTAGATCCCCTTTATATTGTTGATGTACCACATCACTGTGTTATTGTCTGTAACCACTTGAAGACATCCCAGGAACTAAAGGTGGTTGACAGAATTGAGTATCTTGATCAGGGCAAGCATCTCCTAATGCACTTTTGTCTATGCTTGGTGTCCCAGGTCCCCTACTTGGTTGACAGAATTGAGTATCTTGATCAGGGCAAGCATCTCCTAATGCACTTTTGTCTATGCTTGGTGTCCCAGGTCCCCTACTTGTGCTTTTATCTCTCCTGAAACTGCTCCCCAAGCAAAGTCTGAAGAATCTACACTGACTGACTGTTCAAAAGCAGGCAGGGTGAAGGGAAGACATTGACTGTAGGATATCTGTTGTCTCCAACAAGTGATTTATTTTCTGGAAGAAAAAAACAGTACTTAGATCTGAAAAGGTAAAGGGTGTTGATGCTGTGGCCAAAGAGATTATGGATACCACTGTATCTCTCTCATTTGGAGTTTTGCCAGGGGGGCCATGAGAATCAGATGCCATGAGACCCAAAATCCTGAGGCATCCCCTTGCACTGACCAAAGTCTGAGTGGTAAACCTTAGAAATAGATCTAAATAAAGATATTTTTTTTTTTATTGTGGAAGAAAAGGTCTTTGAACTGAGCTGTCTAGTTGACATCCCAGGGACACAATCCTGTGTGAGAGAGTCAAGAAAGACTTTTGAATGTTATCTTGGAATCCCAGCTTGTGCAATAGGTCTCTCACCTGAGAGAGAGAGAGATTCCTGGCATTTTGAAAAAGACTGTAAAGATAAGCAGGTCATCTAAATACAGAAAAATGTGGCTATCCTGTAGCATGCAATGAGCTAATACTGGAGCTTGACACTTTGTGAACACTCTTGGTGCAGTGGATAGTCCAGAGGATAAGGCAAAGAACTGAAAATGTGATCCAGATGCACAAAACCTTAAACACCTGAGGTCTGGATGAGTAGGAATGAGATGATAAGCATCTTTTAAGTCTAGTGTTTCCAGGAAACTTAAAATAGGAGCAAGAGGCAACAGGTTGTGAAGTGACATAATTTTGAATTTGAACACTATCATAAACCGGTTTAGACAAAAAAAATACAGAGCTGGTCTCCAAGCATTTTCTTTCACTGGGACTAGGAGCAGCCTTGAATAAACCCCCTTCCAAACCTGGGGAGGAGGAACTGGTTCTATCATTCCTTGAGGTCTCTTGAACAGTCTTTCAGACTTGGAGTGTCCTTCATTTTAAGAGGTTTGAGACTTCTTTTTGGAGCCTCCTTGCCACTTATTAAATGTCTGTTTACTTGAATTCTGTTGAGATTGTGCATTCTGTTTTGATAACAAAACAGTGGGGAAGCTTAAGAAACAAGGAGACTGGAAAGTTGGATGCAGACCTTTAAGGAGAATACTTATAATCATACAGAGCATTATATTCATAAAGTAGCAGAAAGTATTTGGAATACTAAACCAACACTGGAAGGGAGAAAGGAGATTCTGCAGATAGGATGACTGCAACTAAGGATACAGACAGTAGGCAAGAAGGGGCTGGAATTTATTGGAGAAAACTGGCAATGTAACCAAGGTATCAGTAGCACATAATTAAAGAGGGAAAGGTAATAGAATAGGAAGACGTCAAGAATGTATTTGGATTGCAGGTTAGAAATTTCCTTCCCTAGCAAGGATTGATATCAGAGTATAGGCAAAAAGAAATACATGGGGGGGTCCTAAATGAAAGACCTGCACTGGTAGAGTTTTTAGTAGAATCTACAACAGAAGTTGCTGTTAAAAAAGGAATAATTAGTAGAGCATACAAAATATTGCATGATAACTATAAGAATTAGTCAGAGGAAGTTAGAGAGGATTGGAAAGAAAGAATGGATAAGCAATTCAGAAAGAAACAATGGAGGAATATCTGTTTGTCTCCCAAATATGCAAAAAAAAAAACCTAGAATATTTAGGATTTTTGCTAGAAAATGTTTACACTGATATTTTTATACCCCAAATAGACTCCAGAGAATTTCTCCTCAAGAAGTCAGCAAATATTGGCGGTGACCTGGGGAAGAAACCGGTAACTAGGAAGATATTTTCTGGGAGTGTAATGCACTGGCAGACTTTAAAGATTGCCTGCATACTGTTCTATCATAGATAGTGGGTGAGCAAATTGGTGTAACTAGGGAAATTATTTTTTGAGCTATGATACAGAATCGGAATTGCTTAGACATAGTAAGGTCTTGTTGAGTCTAATTATGGTGTATGTCAAAAAAGCAATTATTAGAAAATGGAAGTCAAATTCTAAACCAACTATACTAAAAGTAGTGAAGATAGTAACAGAGTTAAAATGACTGGAATTTGGATTTCATATTTTCACAGTATGTTAGAATAAACTTGAACATACATTCCTAACAATTTAAAATTCTGAAATTCAAAGTTGTACAAGTGTACACCTTTTCTCAAATCTGTCAAGTTTCTCATTCTTATTAGGAAGAGTAGGATTGGAATGAACTAAGTGCTTAGCAGCAGAGGAGTCAACTGAGGCTATAGCTCTGGGACAGGTTTGGGAATAGTGTATAAAAATTTAGAAGACTGAGGAACTTTATACATCATATCTGCCTTTTCACGGGCAGATGACTGTCAGGAAAATTGCAGGCAGTAAGACAGACACAGCATTCTGACACAACAGGGAAAACCATTCCTGTTCTCTCTCCCAGAACCAACAACAGTAGTTCCCCTTGTCCACTGAGAAGACCCTCAAAGCTGCATACAAATGCAAACAAATAGGAAGGCCAAGGAATTCCTGAGCTTTGCACATTTTATTTTAAATTACAAATAATGACAAGATTTCAGTCATAATTGTCATTTGCTAGAAGAAATGTATCATAATAAGCTGACTTTTATCTACAGGGCTTAAATTGTAGCTACTACAGTTAACATGTTCAAATAAATGCTATTGGGTAATTGCTATGTTTTTTTTGGGGTGGGGGGAAGAGTCTGCCAGATATGGTTAAGTCACTGTCAATAAGAATGAATGAGGGGTAATGATGTATTATTAAGGAAAAGAGCAAACACACTGTTTCCTAAAAAGCTCAAACTTCATTAACTAAGAAATGCATAAGGACATGAAGTGATAGGGGTCTATTTTTTTTTATTATTCCAAACTTACTAAGAAGTTTTGCTCTTCCTGGACTGAACACAGACATATTTGGTTCTGGTGAATCAGATACGTGTCACTTGTAATGTCTCCTTGTGATGAAAATCTTAGGGTAGTAAGAGATGTATTGTAGGTAACTTTTTTGAACTTGTTTGTTAGGTGAACTCTTTAAGACTACAGTAATGCAAAATCTCTGTCTGTAGCTGTGCGAGTGTGTGTGTGTATTTTTTCTCTCATTGAAGTAAAGATTTTGAGAACATAAAAAAGGACAGAGAGCAGTATTAATAAAAGCAGAAAGAAGCGGAGTGTGTGACTGCTGCTTTATTACAAAAATCAAACTTAAAAAAGAAAAAAAAACAGGAAGTTGAAAGCAGCTGGAAGAACAACAAATAAATTGAATTTATTTCCAATATATTTTTCAGCATTGTATTTTACTGCTTTGATAGCTGTTACATCTTCAGGGCCATAAACAGCCAAACTTGGAATCTGTAGTTCTGTTTTTACATTATTTTTTTAGTTCATAATATTTCCTTCTAAACTCTAGATTATTCAGATTTATATCTAATAGACTACCCTGTGTGTCAGAATACCTCTATCCTTCATCATCTGTAACTCTGCTGTTTATCCTTATTGTTGGCTATGTACACTTTCAGAAACAAACCCTCCATAACTACAGACCTTCTCTGACCTTTGGTATGTAAATGGATAGGATTAATTAAACAGTCACACACCTTGTTGCTGGTTGTGACACACTATTGGCAGGAGGACTGTATATTGAAAGGCATAATAGTGTGGCGAGACTGTTGCATTGAGGATTGTGCAAACATTATGGTATTGAAGTGGCTGAAAAACACTGGAAACATGAGCCACAAAGCATCATAGAAAATTATGAAGTTTATATCACATAGGATCACCCATTACAATAGTTCAAAAGATAGATGCTAGAAAACCGGATATAGTGGTCCAAGAAAAGAAGATAAAAGTAGCATTAATCATTGAAATCGCCACACCCATTGACTATAATATCTTGCGTACAGAGAGACACACAGTCATAAAATGCCAGGATCTGCCGGCAGAAACAATAGCAATGTTGAAGAAAGATACCCAGACAGTTACAATAGTAGTAGGAGCAATGGGTCTTATAAAAAGAATTTATAATCATATTTAGATATGTTACCAATCCATGTAATTCCATACGAATTGCAGAAGGAATGATCACTGGCCACATTGTGGGTGCTACGAAGAGCACTTTTGGCTGAAATCAAAGACTGAAACAATACTAATTTCATAAACTTTAATCATACTTTTGACTTAGGAATGGGGTCCATTCCTGTCATATTATTAGAAACCCAAAAGACATGGAAAAATTAAAAAAGGAGGAAGAGGAGTGAAGGGGGGTAAGACTATAGCATGCACTTGGGGACACGCAGAGTAGTTGAGAGTCCCTGGTGGGGCCTGGGGCAATTACCTCCTGTACATTGGTGTTAGTGGGCAAGGCTGCTTGATAGTTGCATTCTCTTGCAAAAATGAGGGAATGAGAGTAGTGCACAGCCCATTGCATACCTCTCTCCCTTGTGCTTCTGAGTGTGCATGGGGATGTAATGGTGTAGCAAAAACACAATTCACTTCTGATGGCTGCCTTAATCTTTAATGATGACCTCATCTCATCAGCCCTTACTCTAAAGATAACAAAAAATGGGATACTTGGTTAGGATGAAGTGAAATTCGGTAGGCAGCAGGGGCAACTTGTGACAAAAAATTATATTCTAGCACACACAACTTTTTATTGTGACCTCAGCTAAAACCCTGGCTCTATGGGGGCTCCACACAAACCTTGACATTTTCTTGCCCTCATTTTGTAATCACTTGCAGCTAAGACAAGGTTTCAGGATTGTAAGCGTCTGATTGGTGGTAACTGTCAACTTTACTTGTATTTGAAGTGACGGCAGATAACTCCCTCTTACCACTTGCTGCTGTCTCTAAGGTTATAACATAATCAATATGGCTGGTAATTTATCTAGTACCATTACTCTAAGCAAATTGTCATATGAAAACAACGTAGTATAAATGAATACACTCCAATATCGTTTCTTACCTCAAAATGCTCCGAACTTTAAAGCTGAAAACAGCATTGAGGAAAGTGGCATCCTTGTTTAGTATCAGTCTTTAGTGTAAAATGTTGTGAGATTCATGGATTCAACTTTACATAGCCTACTCTGTCTTTATAAAGCATTCAAAGCTTCTCTAAAATTGATTTGGGACCCAAAAGCTATGTAATATGACAAACATACAATTCAGGCAAGATTGTCTTTTTTTCATATTTATATCAAGAGTCATTAAGTGATTTACTGCTGGCCCCACTCTGGAGAGACTTGTCAATGACCCCATGAATTAGGTCTGAGTAGCGTAGCTACCATAGCGCCATACATGTCCAGGTGTGGCTTGATGTATTCACTCCCATCATTTTCCCATCTTAAAGAGTTGTGTGTCACTTGTAATCCATGTTCACTGTAGAAACAGTGCACAAGCATAGCAAGGTCATTTCTAGCTTAAGTAACATGGCAGTAATTGCTCAACACCAAGAGAAGAGGGGATCAGTCCACAAACTGACTGTGGAAGTGATCACCTCCAGAAGACATCATTCTTCAGATATTGGTAGTATTTTTGACTATTCTGCTGAAAGGCTTTCAGACTCAACTGTCAAACCATATGTTAGAGACTTAATATTCTCTGATCGTCCTCTCCATAAGGAGCATACACCTTGTCCTCTTAAGTCTTTGAAGTCACTAAATATCCACTGTGGATGCAAATCATGTAATTCGACTAAATGATAAATGAATATCTTGATAAACGTGATCAAGGAAAACATCCTGCTTGTGGAGTTTTTTTTTTTTTCATTTTGAGGGTGTTTTTTTTTTTTTTTTTTTATAAGAATTTTCTCATTCAGACCAGCAGCTTGAAGTCAGTCTTGCCACCTTAGCAGCTACAGATGTAATATTCAGAGTCTGCTGTGCCATTTCCTTAAGTGCTGAAGTAAACAACCTATACTTTGTATTCCCACGAATGCCAAATAAGAGTGATTCACATAACAAATCATTATTGGCATTATGTTCTTCATGCACTTCATCCAATTCCCTCATGCTATGTCAAGGTTTAGTATTCTGCAAACATTTAAAGGTGCCCCATCCACTGTACTCCACGGTAAAGTTGTTTCATGCTTCTTCCAAAAAATAAATGATCAAGCCAATTCCTCCAGCCATTTTTATAAACCATGGTAAAGTTGAAAAATGCCAGGAAACCTCCAGATTTATGAAATTACACAGAATGTTCATCTGTCAGATGTCAGCTCGTAGCAACCCTCATGAGCAACTACCACCACCATCCATATCTTTTACAAGGAAGGTAGAGTGGAAATAGATTGCCAAGCCTTTGTTGTGCATTGCAGCCATGCATGTGTGTATGCAGAAACACATGCCTACCTATAGGCAATTCAGAATCATCAGTATCCCCATTGCATGTCTTACAGATGTATAAGAAGTCATAGTACCCAGAGGAAACCCACATTAACACAGTGAGGCTGTACAGACCATGTACAGTTGAGATATTGCTGCATCCATGCTCATCTGCTTTAGCAACTATGACCAGTGTTTTATCATACAAAATATCTCATTTGTAATATCCTATGCAGTTGGCACAGTGGCACAATCAGTGGCACTGACACCTAACAGCAAGAGGGTCTGTGGTTTACATCTCAACTATGGTGTCTTTTATATGGAGTCTGCACATCCTCTCCGCCATGCTGATTATGGTCTCACATATTCCACTGTGAAAGATATTTACATTAATATCATGTTTCCTTAGACTTCTGTATATTAGGCCATTAATCTATGTTGTTTCTATTCTTAGTATAGTGTTTTAGTAAACTCTGTATATTAGATGATCATTGCATGCTGTCTCATTTTTTTCTCAAGTATTGTCCTTAGACCTCTCTGTATTATACTATTATTGTATGTAATTTTATTCTCATTGTTTGGAGCTCTTCTCCCCAGACCTTCACTGAAAAGGGTCCTTTCTTACCCAATCAAACTATCCTGGTCATACTTTTCAACTGTACACATTTTCGCAGAATGTCCAGATTTTTGTCTCATATTTTCAGTCTGTTCCTCATAAACATTGTGTTTTTTTTGACAAATCACTGGGATGATATAAGGATTAAAGTCACAAAATAATGAAATGCATTTGAGTTACAGATTTCATATCCTTCAGAAAATGCATACTAACACAAATCCTGTTATTGCAGCAACTTTCTAAATTTATAAGAGCAATATTTAAAATGTGTCCCTATTTTTGGGCCTTTGTCCCCCCATTATGTTAGGCTTTGTCCAGATTTCTTGCACTAAGAGGTTGAGAGGTTTGATCCTGGTCAACCAAAATAAACAAACACAAGAAGAATGAAGAAAAACCCCACTGTGGACGGTACTGCAAAGCTTTTCATCCTCCAAGGCAGCTCAACACACACTGTCTACGTATACTTAGTTATATAACACTTAGCTCAGATACAAAACTCAAAACCACATAGTCACAAACAAATTGAGCAGTACTCAAAACTCTGTCACATGTATATGATACAAGTAATATTTCAGAATTTTCTAGCATGCCCTGTTGTTATGTCAGTCATGTATTGATCATAATTCAGAGTCAGGCACTTTAACCTGCAAAAAATGGTGAGATCCCTACAGCAGTACCATACTCATTTTTGTAATTTTTTTTTAATTATGTGCTCGCTGAATCTTGTTCTTGCACAGGGAAACAGGCCTGATGCATGCAAACACGGTATAGCCCAGCAGATCTCAATCTGCATACCTGTGTAAATATTTCAAATGGAGATGTATATATCTATATATATAATGCATGAAAGTAAATAACCCAATACCTTCCCTGCACCAGTGTTTTCACCTTTGCACATGTGTATTTAATGGTGTAAAACCTACATCCTTTATTAAGTATGTAAACTGTAGCAGTCTAATAAAACAATGACCCACTTGAAACCAGTTGCACATGCACTGAACACCCTTGCATTTTTTGTAAATCTAAGATTGCAGATTAATCATGTGTTCAGTCATAAATATTCTCATCAGGAAATTCAAGTCTTAGACACCTTCGGCACTGACTGTCTGGGGGGTAGAAAGGAAGATTTTTATCATGGTTCTAATTTCTTAATCCTAAAAGAGTAGCTCTGCCTGTTTGTAGCTCTATTGTTTTGAATGGGTTAAAGAGTTAAACATTATATAAAACTTTGTGGGTTTCAGCTTTCTGCTTCAAATCCCTTATGACTGCTAAACCAGGATCATCATAGCCTGAGCAGCCTGGTTTTCCTTAGACGTGCATTGAGCCTTAGACCATTTGTGGTTACGCAGCAGAACTTTGGCTTCAGTAATTTAAGTAACAAGTCAAACATGTATGTCCACCAGAGCTCTGGCGTCATGTTTTTATTTTTAATAATATTGGAGATGTGTTTAAAACGGCAAGTAGAAAAATGTTGATAAGACTGGCCTATGTGCAGGGAGCATTAGTGATTGAGAAGCATACAATTACTTTAAATAAAAGGAATTAAAAGAACCTGGGCAACACGTAGCAAGAAGCATCATGTAAGCCAATATGGGATTTGATGATACATCTGCAGATTGAAAATGAATTTGTTAGTGGTTTACATGGAAAATAGTTCATATTTTATGACATTGAACAGAAAGAAACGTCTGAAACTAAGTGATGAGCAATTTTCTTGCAGATACAGTTTTATAATTGTAAATTGCAATCAAGAAGCTTGCATTTATGATCTCAAATATTATTGTTTACTAGAATGAAAATAAACAATGTGCAAATAATTTCTGAGCTCGTTTACAGAAAGAATATTACTCAGTATAATGCAGATAATGAGGTTATTAAACATGCAAAGTATATAAAGGAAACACTGAAAATTGCATACCATTATAGGATAAATAAAGATTCTATTTTTCATTCATCATAACTATAAACAGAATGAATAGTGCTATATTGCAGAGGAAAGAAGCTGTCTGCAGTGTGTTATGAAATGAGAATAACAGGAATTTCAAACTGTATAAGAACTAAGTGTACCATTGTGCATACCTCTTGATCTCTTAGTGCAAGAAATCTAGACAAAGTCAAAAATAATGGAGGAAAAAGACCAAGAAAGGGACAGTGTTTTAAATATTACTCCTATAAACTTATAATGTTGCTAGAATAACATGATCTGTGTAATTATGCAGTTTCATAAACATAAGACATCTGTAACTCAAATGCATGCCATTATTTGTCACCTCAACCCTCAGTGATTTGCAGGAAAACCACAAATTTTATAAAGAACAGACCAAAATATAAGGCAAAAATCTGGACATTCTGCCAAAATATGGACATTTAATAGGTTTGAAACATTTATTTATTAAAAGGTCTGGTTATGTGGAGTAATTGAATGTAATGCACTAAAGAAGAAGGGGCTAGTGAAGCAATGTTACACTGCCAGTGATATGATGGATAAGGAAAAGTGTTAACATTTCTGGCTGCAAAGACTTGCAAAGTAATGTGTAGCCACCATTTAAATCAAAGGAGAAATAATTTAAGGAAACCGCAACAATTTCACAGTTTCTACCTCTTCTGCCTGCCCGTCAGGCCCCATATGCTCATCAATACACGTTTGTGTTTTTTTTTTTTTTTAACCTAAGCCTTAACTAAGCATGCACTCAGTGGGGTGCTGAGGAGAGGATGTGCAGTAAGCTGTACGTGGAGGACACCCTTCACTTCAACAAGACTTTGTTGGCCGCCTTACCCTGCCCCCCAACCATGAGCAATGCTCTCTGGTCTCCACCAGTATGATTGCACCACACAGTAAATCTCAGACTATGAGGAGGCCATACCCTTGCCTCTGGAGAGGTGAACAGACTGTGTTCATATACTCCTCCTCCCTACCTGGCCCCACCATAATCAGGGAAACTAATCAAACACCGGTCACCTAAATCATAGTCATGGCTCCAACCCTCTGCATCACAAAGCCAGGCATGAATCCAAATAGTTAATTATGTCAGAAATGTTCAGGTTCCATAAAATGTTAAAAAGAAATGAAAACATGTTGTTGTCAGTGGTACAGACACACATTTGAAAAGATCAGAAGGCTGTATATTTTATCCCCACATCCGCTGTTGAGATTTGTTTCCCAATTCTGGCTCTGCATTACAGTGTTAGGTGGGTTTTTGGACTCTTGATGCAATGTTAAAACAAGGTCCAATATATCTGGCAGCAACAGGTGGATGATGAAAAATGCCACTTATTGAAAAGGGTATAGGGTACTTTCATAAAATCTCCCATTTTTTCTTTCTCAAAATCAACAATTTATCAAGTCAAAGTATATAAAGAGAAATACAACACAACTTCATAAATGAAATAAGGTGTAACCAATAGTGTTTATCCTCCCAGAACTGTAGGGGGACTATCAGCAGGTTTAGCAACCATAAATTCTAGGTGACTTGCCCACTAGCCAAAACTGGCTATTTGCTATAAGTCTGAAAAGTAAAACACTGACGATAAATGCATCTGCACTAATTATAATTAATAGAAACCACTTGAAAAGCAGTGCAAAATGTAAAACCAATTAATTTAACAAATGCACCTTCAATTTCAGAAAAAACACAGTAAAATGGCAGAACCTACTAAGAAATGAATAAGACAACAATGTCTGACTCCAATAATAGAGCAAATGAAAAATCCAATAAAAAATAGCCAAAGCTGTAACCTTGAATTGTAGATATATACAAATGCTCATTATATTTCTTTAGACATTGGGTGCGACTTAACCTGCATATTCCTTTGTTCAGCTTCTTGTGCATTTAATCACTGCAATATAAGGTTTAATGCAGACTTTTTTTAATTACTGAATAGTTAATGCTCATGCACCTTTCTATATTCAAGTGGTTTCTCTCTCCCATTGTTTAAAACATGTAAAGTAACTCAAGACAAAAGATCAAATAATTTACAATGCCCATTTATTGGACATACCAGAAAGAATGAATGACATTAAAACAAATACTGTGGTGTCACTTCCTGGAAAGTGCAAGTTCTGTGTGACAGAATTTTCACTTGAAGTTATTTTAGTTCTGTCCCATCACCACCATCACATTAGTAGCCAGGCTTTAGGTGGCTGTCAGCCCTCCATTTTGAATTCTGATTCTCTCTTCTGTAATACTATTCCTAACCTCTCCATTTTTCTACTGTAGCTCCACATCTTTGCATTATCATTCAACTTTTATTCCAAATCTTGATAACACTGCTTAGCCCCAATAATTTAAAAACACTTCTAACTTGGAGAGCTTTAGCTACCTAAGTGTATTTCTATTCACACATTGTACCATGCCAGGTACTTTATTACTACTTTTTTTATCAGGTGAAAGCTATTTGATAAGTGATACCCATTGTGTTTACTACTGCTTTACATTACTCCGCACCACAGGCACCTAGTAAGGCCAACAATTCACTTATCTGACTTTTACATCACTAAGACGAAAGGACTGACAAACCCAGAAGACCGACATCTGGAATACTGACTTTCCACTCCAGGTAAGTAACCGCTTGGCCATCCTGTTAAACTTTGCCCATTACCCCTATGGTAGTGTGATCTCGGAGTTGGTATATTTAGTTAGGGGGGGATGGGCGGGACACAGCCCCTGACATGGGTGGGTTTAGTTTTCTTTGTTTTTTTTTTTTTGAAATGCCAAGTGGTTACTTACCTGGAGTCATAAATTGGTGTTCCGGATGTCTGTCTTCTGGGTTTGTTGGTCCTTTCATCTCGGCGTTGTGAAAGTCGTGTAAGTGGAATGTTGGTGTAGTGAAGTAGATCCATGTATGTGTGTGTGTGTGTGTGTGTGTGTGTGTGTGTGTATAGATATATAGATATATATATATATATATATATATATATATATATATATATATATATATATATATGTAGCTTATTATCAAATTAAGGAATGTCATGATAGTTTTTTATTTAAAAGATCAAATGATGTCTATTTTTGGAAGTTCATTTAAAACAACTTTTGAACATGATAAATATGATGATCAACATTTGAACTCCTGAAAGAGGTTGGGAGGGTGGCCTAATGGTTAAGGTGCTTGCCTTACAAACTCAGTGTGCAGGGTTTGAGTCTCACAAGGGATAATTGGCTAGGCTTAAAATGGCTTGCAAGGGCAGTTAGCTTAGTACTAACCTATGAACTTCCAGATTGGAAAGTCCATGTTTCCATTTACTTTTTGTTTGGGGCAACCCACCTTTGCCCCCCACCCCCCTGCATTATATATACTAACTCTGAGACAGCACTACAGTGAGGAAAAGGATAAATTTCCTGATCTGCACTATACCACAATCTCCATTTATTAAGTCGTATTCATATTAGTGAATGTATACTGACATTCAACCACTTCCAGTTCAACATTACTACATTTTGAAAACAAGCATTCAATCAACCTGTATTTGCCTAGGTGCCATTCCTTCTTTTGATATACTGTATATGGATTACCTACAGTTGGTCTAGTCAGCAGAAGAGCGAGACCCATATTATCGAGACTAAAACATTGCAGTGGTTTAATAAACAGAACTCCAAAACACTGAAACCTAAAATGCCAAACTACCTATTGCACATTTCAGAAAGCACTCTCATCACTGCAGAATGCACTGCAGTCATAAGAACACTTTCTACAGTAAAACCGAGCATGGACAACAAATGGAATGGAGTTCGTATTACTACGGAAAAAAACGTTTGGCCATCATTGTGAATTTGCCTTCTTCCCCACTGTACTGTGATTTCAGAGTTAGTATATGTAGTTATGGGGAGTGTGAGGGCACAGCCCCCCACTTTGCAGAGTATTAAATTTTTTTAAGTTTTACGTTGGCCAAGCGTTTTTTCCCTTAGGAAAAAATTTGTTAAAACAGCCGTTCGACAGAGTCAGATTTCAACAGTTATTCGGCAAAGAGCCGTTCACTGAAAAGGATTTTTGTGGATCTAATATAGACCAGCTGTGCAATAGGGAATGGCTAGCAAACAGCAACAAGTTCATAGTTACTAGGCCTACAATCCTAGAGACCTCTAAAGAACCTAGCCCACATTCCCAATTGCTTTAAAGCACTGTCTAGGTAAATGTCACACAGGAGACAAATGAAGCTAGAAATATTTAAACCATACTCCCTTGCCAAAAGAGGCAGCTCATTGACAAGATGGAGCTTTAACCCTCAGTATCAACTACTAGGTTAACAGTTTTTAACTAAATGCAGATTCTTTACCATCTAATCTGGTAGAGTTTTAGTAATATGCAATGATGACTATGTAAAGAATGCTGAAAACGAGATAGTTCTGATCATCACTGTAAATAATGCAGACTGTATGACCTGGCAAATGTCATCTCCTTTGTTTTTGCTACAGTCTATAGATATTACTAAAAATGCAATGTGTTTAGAGAACTAAATGCAATATTTTGGACTGCCGTACATAATCCAGGCCCATTAATGAAGGAATTAATTCTTTAGTGCAGTGAGTAAATCAAAACAATTAAAGACAATATAAAAGCAGCAGCTTTTGTTCAACAACAGGCCATACAAAAATCAGAACTACAACTACATACAACATACTGTATTTTTCTGGGTTGGGGGGACTTACAAGACACTTAAATCTCATTTTTGAACTCCCTATGTCTTCTCCATCATCAAGACTATCTATACCCTCTGACATCTCTCAGTACAGATTGGCCTACATAGATGGCTACTAATTCTGTATTGTTGTAGCATACAACCCCAGAGTCAACAGAGCCGGATCATGGACAAATGGGGCCCTATGCAGGGTAATGATTCAAGCCCCCACCAACCATACCAAAATACCATTTTTTGGCAGTCTCTTCCCAATCACCATAAACACCTTTCAAACCTGTCATTGTACAAAATATTTTCTTCTTTACTTTTGCAATTGTCACAAATATTCAGAATTCATTTAAAATGTACTTAAGATTTTACAGAAAAAAAACACTGACAGACATTTTTAAATCAAACATTTTCAACATACAAATGTTGCTCCAGGTCCCATTTGTAATGATTAATCTGGTCTCTTCAATAACAGTGTGTTTTCAGACACATCAGCCAATACCTTTAATATCAGATAAAATTCTTACATTACATTGGATCATATCCAATGACTGTCCACCTTTTGGCGTTTTAAGCATTTGTGTGTACATCTTGGTGTAAAGTATAGAAAGGTAATTGCAGTGTGGCCAGAGGCAAGCGGATGATTTCAACATTTAATTTAGAGCATAATAAAAGCCACCAGAATAGTGAGAATAAGAACTCTTTGGAAACAGCAACTAAAATGTACAGATGTTTATTTCATTCCTGTTATGGGATAAAATAAATGAAAAAGTATCGGTAAAAACATGCAGAAGTTTATTTCATCCTATAGTAGAATAAGACTTGCCAGTTTTTTATTCAGACACAACTTCAGGGACTTGATTCCGACATTACTAATTCAAAATATAAGACTGATTAGAAAGTAAGACTGAGAGACTTTAAACAAAAAGGCACAATGAGAAAAATGGAAGATTCAATTTACCTGGGTGAAACAGATGTGGAAAAAATTCAGTCAGGAAAATAAAACATTTTGTTCTGGCCTGAGCCATATGAGACTGAGACATTAAGAGGATTAATGATTACTGTCACAAATGGAAGAAGTACTTCACCAAACATTGAAATGAATGATGAACTGGATAATTTTCTGCAGAATACTGACAAGACTGTAAATGTTTCTAATTGACTTTAATTTACTCATACACAGACAATACTATCTTGGAGACTGAATGATCTGACATTATCAGGCTAATGAAACTTCTGTTACACAAGAACTTCAACAAAATTTCTTCAAAAATGCATGTGGCATGCTTTAACAATGATTTCCTTTTTAGTTTAGAGTAGTAAAATGTATTATGGCTGTGAAATAGAAATATGAGACTATTTGTCTACAAGTTTGTCATTACTGCGAGGCCTTATATAACAGAAGAAAGCAACGGTGCATATTTTAAAAGTGATTTAAAATGCTTTACAGATATAGACCAACAGTGTAATTGTGTGTTAATGTTAACTTCTAATTTTGGTAGTGATCATTGGGTCCTGTGACCTGATAATGCAGGTTGGGTTTAGTGGATGTGCTGAAAAATACAAAAATATCAAGTTTGTTCAAGTCCTTGATCCTCACATCATCTTTCAACCCTCTTACTTAATACAGACAACTTTGAGGTCACATGAACTCCATGTGGGTTATAAATCTTGTATGTCTGAGTCTTTCACTGAATCCAGCTTGTATTTATGTATCTCAACAAAATGGAAACAGATGAAATCATTAAATCCCCAACAGACAATGACAGCATTATTATTTACTCAAGTGCCTACATATAACATCTGTTATGCATTTTCCTCAGAGAGAAAACTGCCGAAAGTAGAGGTGTCAAAGTGACTTGTGTTATGCTAGCTTTAAGGGGGCAGTGGTTTGTTATTTGCAAAGCACAGCATCATATGCCTCATGGGATGCCTTGACAAAATCCTCAAAAGATCTGATCATCAAAGTCAGGTGGAAGTTGAATAAGGCAAGATAAAGTGATCCAGTGATTCATGAGTAGGACATTCTCTAATTGGGAACATTAAGCCCCAGCACCCTTCTGTAGCTAGTAATATGGGGAAAATTTGCCTTTTGAATCTTAGCTCTGATGCTTCCAACTGAATAGTATTGTACAAGCAATGCAAGGATGTGACCATCATGCACAATGTGTGAAGTGAGTTACACCAGTGTGTTACACTCTGGTCTGAACTAATTCTGTGTTCCTAAGGCTCCTACTAAGAATACTGAACTGATTTAGGAAGATGATAATCAAATTCTAATTATCTGAATTCTGATTCTGAAGTGTGCAGTTTCAGTCTTATCAGCTTTTCCTTCAGTAAATCATATTCCTGCCTATTCAGGCCACTTGATCTGGCATTCTAGTTTTTGACTATCAAAGAAAATCTGTTCACTGCACCTATTGCATGTTCTGTAGGCTTTACTGTAAAAATACTGTTTGTGTAAGGGATTCCACAATGCTAATCTGGATATTGTTGAATTACAGTTACATATGCCACTCCATGATCCCTAGACACAACACTGCCTAATTAGTCAAAGTAATTTTGTAAGTATTACCTTTTTCCCTTATTCATAACTTTCATTTAATCTTTTAGCACCATTCCCTTCTATCTTTCTCCCTCCCATACTTGTTTGTACTATGTTCATTCATCCTCACACACCTGTCTAACTGTACCTACCTATTCCATATTGTATCGTCTCCCAAATAAACCCTCCGTTCTTCCTATTTTATCTGCATCCTCATACTCTAGCCTTTTAACACCCCTATTCCAGCCCAGAGAAGATACCAGTGAAAACAAATCTTCTTCCTTCATAGAAAATATTTCTTCCCTGTATACCCACTGCAGGTACATTGTCAGACTCTCTCCGTGATCATCTCCCAATCTATACAACCAGATATCTCACACATCCACTTCTACCAACTTTTAGACTCAATCACCTTAATGTCCTACTGTCCTACAACTCTTTCTTGATCCTGACTTCTCCACTACCTGCCATCAGTAAAATGCAGATCTCTTTACTTAATCATGTTACCCCTCAGCTTATCCTCTATTCTTTTCTTCCTACTGGGCCATACCTCATCCTACCAGGTCGACTGTCATATGGTCAACACCATATGATCAAACTTTTAAAAGTTAAAAAATCTAATAAAATAAATAAACTACACAAATAACCACCCCCACACTGCCCGCTCTTTAAATATACCAACTCCAAGATCGCACTACAGTGTGGAAAAGGGAAATCTTCCCATTCTGAGCTGTACAGAGATCTCCATTAAAATGTTAGAACTTTCAAAAATTTAATCATATGGTGTCAATCATATGATAGTCGAAGTTTTGAAAGTTTGATCATCTAATATAGACCCTCTGCCATATCACTACAGTAGCTCTCAGCATCTCTCCAGCTCTGTCCCAGTCACCGATTCATACTTCTCACTACACTCTCCACATATAACCCCAAACCTGCCCTCATCTTTACTCCAAATGTAGACTGATCAGCTCCATTTCAACTTAACCAAAACAAAATTAATATGTAAAATACACTCCAAAAACAAGTATCAATAATTCCCCAATATACTAAAATCCTTCTAGGAGTAAACATTCCCACAGTAATCTAATTTTTGCTGCTATGAATGTTACAAGCATAAAAAACAAAATTGCTGAACTACATGCCTGAATTACTCAACATAAACCTGATATTCTCACTGTAACTGAAACTTGGCTTAAACCCAGCATAAATGATTCCGAATTTATACCTCCCATCTATTATATCATCCGTAATAACCATATAAAGAGGAAAGGTGGTGGTATTGCTTTTATATTTCCCAACAATTACCACATTTCATCTTACAACAAACCAATACCACAATTCAATTCAGTAAGCTTATTACTTTCCTGAAAATAAACAATTATAAACAAATATGTATTACTGTCCTTTAATAGCTATATAGGAAGGTATCCTACATTGGATATCCATAACAATTCCACAAGAAAAAATATTACTAGGTGATGTGAAAGTCATTTGGTTGGACTTAAACTCTAACTACCCTCCATTTAGTATGAACTTTTACACAATTAATAGCCCCCACATTTTAGTAAGACATCAAATTCCCTATTAGACTGGATTCTGATATCAGACCCTAGAAAATACACCACCACAGGTACATTTTCAGACTCTCTCAGCGATCATCTCCCAATCTATGCAGCCAGATATCTCACACATCCACTTACAACATGTTTATAAAACAACACACAACCTTTTCAAGTTTAGACCAGCAATGTTCATTACTACCGTATCATCCATTAACTGGAACTTCCTAAAAATCCTCCCTTTAGATGATGCTGCAAATTAATTCAATGCAACTTTTATGAATATCCTAAACAACCTTGCACCTCCTAGAAGGAAGAGACAAATAATGCAATTTTGCTTTCCAAAGACAATAGAATGCTATTGCAGGACAGAGGGAAAAAAGCCTGGAGAGAATGGTCAAAATATAAAACACCACAAATGAGGTTTGGTAACAAACCAATTTGTCCAGGGATATCTTCAAGGGGGCGGGGGCAGATAAATATAGTAGCAGGAATTAAGAGGCTGGGGAAATGAAAGGGTTAAATGGGAAGGAGGGATGATTGGTAAGAAATGAGGTAAGGGTGGGAAGGGGCTTTAGGCAAGTGTAACTGTGGAAGGAGTCATATTTTGGTGTGAACTTGCCATTCAAGTGGTGCGTAATGAGGTTACAGGTAATCTTACTTTAGTAACTACTCATTTAGGCACTTCAGAATGGATAAGCAGATGTATGCCTTGGACTGATAGGAGGTTGTATCTTATATTTGTTTTTAAGAGTAGGTAGGGTTTGAGTGGCACTGCAGGTATGGGTCTGTTTGGGATATATAGGAGCTAGGTGTTTCAATGTCTAGGTTGAAGTTATAGGAAATAAGCAGGACACAGTTTTGAGACTCCTAACAGATGTTTAATTTTTGTTTCATTAACAGATGTGAAGGTGACACATTGAAAAGAAAGGGTTAAAGGGTAAAGCCAAGGTTAAGCAGCGGATTAAGGATGCTGAGTATTTGGTAAATGCATTGTATTGTTCACTGGGATTTGCATTGGTTTGCAGATGTGACAAGAGGGTTGGGCCCTGCTTTTGTGGTGGATTGGTTTGTGGCCTCTCCGATAGAAGGGTAGGATGACTGGAGAGGGGATGTGGGACTTTGAATTGGTTTAAATTTAGAATATGTCATAGTTTCACCGAGGAAGTCAGGGAATGGGGTACATTTTCACTTGGTTGACATGACAACAGTATGGTTTGTTTGTGCTGTGAGCCAAGGCATGTCAGGTGATGGCAGGTGACTGACCTTGTTTTGTTTGGTGACATTGGGCATTTAAGGGTTCTGGTGGTACACTGTGCTTGTTTGGTTTTGACTGCCTTTAGTTTAGTGTTTGTGGTGCATTTGGTAGGTGATTAGCTGGGAATCAGCTTGGTCAGGCTTTTTGGCAGATGGATAGGGAGGTTGAGGTGGATTTTCCATTTGTTGACAAATGAGGCATGTGTGGTTCGGTTGGGGGATATCATTTGGGGTGCTGGGTTGGTTGCTTGTTGGATGGAAGGAGGGATGATTAACGGGATGTTCAGTATTTGGAGTTTTCATGTTAAGCTGGCATAGGAGGTTCAGCTGGAGTTGTTGGGGATTAGGGTTCATTTTCATTTGTTTAATATGAAAGTGATATGGCGTGTGGTGGTCTTGCCACTAAAATGCCATGATGGTCATTTAAATGTCCTATTGCTTATAATAGATAGTTGGTGTGATAGCACGATTGCTGTTAAATTGAAATTTGAAGAGATATCTCATTTGGTTATTATATACATTGGGTAGTAAAATGGGGCTGCAATTTGGCATGATGGTATGCAATTGCCTCTCTGTGGTTTCATGTAGCAGTGGGCTTAGTGTTTACTTGTTCACTTGGGCTGGTAATGACCTGGGAATCATTAAGAAGCTTCTATTGGTAGTTAGATAAGTGAGCATTTAGCTTATACTCAGTGGTTATGCTAGGCCCAGAGGTTATGGTTTACTTTAGCATTGGAGAGGGATCCATGACTGGCTTTCAGCTGTTTAGAAGAGTAGTTATTTTGTTGTTTTTGTGATAGGGCTTTGGGAGGTGGTCACACAGATCCAGTTTTGGTTAGAGAAGATGGGGTACACTGAATTATGTTTGGCTTAATGCCTTTTAATGGTGGTTAGGTTATTGGAAGTTTGTTCGGAGAGAGGGAGAACAGCCTGGTCAGGCTGGTGGGTGGAGAAGAGGGGCAGGCTTGCCCTCTTCTTTCCCCATCTGGTGTTGGATGTCAAGTCAATGAGTTGGGAAAGGAAAGTAAGCAGTTGGATGCTGCTTTAAGTAAAATAAGTGAGCGGTGGTAAGCTGCTTATTTGGTTGGATGTGTATTTCAGTATATGGTAAATGAAGTGAGTGGTGGTACGCTGCTTCAAAAGTAAGTGAGTGGAGGTATGGATGCTGCTTACTGGTCAGGATGAGTGGGGTCACACTGTCCTACTCAACGTCATATGGATGTTACATTCAACTATACCATGTGTTGGTTGTAATAGTAAATCTTGGTTAAAAAATTATGGTTATGTAAGTTTAATAAAGGTTGTCAAATGTCATTCAGTATAATGTGTTTATTGAAGGGGACTGGGACAATATCTTGAAAACTTCAGAATGTTTTGCAATTGTACTAAAATGCAAATAAATGATGACAAAATAACTATACTACAACCCTAAATAATTTTAAACAGCCATTAAAGCAATCTTGCATCCTGGCCAAAACTTCAACCTTATCCCCTCTGCCAGTAACTCACCACTCAAAACTACAATACAACTCAGTGCTTATTTCATAGATAGTATAACATCTCTAAGAATTCCCAAAAATCTGATCCTAACCCTGCCCACCAGCCATATATCACCACATCCACTTTCACTTTCAAACCTGTGCCCACATCCTATATAAAACTAACCGTGATCTACTTCATACGATGACCTTCCAAGTAAGTACCTTAAAACAGCAGCTGATATCATTGCCTGTCCTATCTCAATCATTATAAATAGGTCATTCCAGGAATTCCACATTCCCTATCTCTGGAAAAAGTCACACATTGTTCCTCTGCACAAAGGAGGAAATTCAACAGACATTACTAACTTTAGACCTATAGCAATCTTATTTCCAAAATACTTGAAAAACATATTCAGAAATGATTGCTAAACTAGATCCTGCAGGAAGAACTCCTATCCCCCCAACAGCATGACTTCTGTACTTCCCATATACTAACACTGCACTTATAGCCTTATACAGATACTGTTGGTAAAGCTAGTGATAATGGCAAACTAGTCTCCTCCTTATTTCTAGACTTTGTCTCAGCAAACTTCTACTTCAATTGTCCTTATTAGGTCTCTCTCAGCCCACCCTTCTATGGTTTAAAAACTACCTGTCCAGCACTTCACCCTCTTTCCATACCTCCCAGTCACCACCGGTGTACCACAAGGCCCTATCCTTGGTCCCCTCCTCTTAAACATCTCACCAACACCCTCCACACATCCACACAACAAACCTCCCTCATACAGTACACAGATGACTCCACACTCATTTGCACATCTGACAACATGGCATACCTCCAAATAATTACTCAAAAAGTTTTAACAGCTACTGAAACATGCCTAAGTAACTCACAACTCATACTCAACCCTAAAAGAAGTAAGATGCTGCTTTTTTCTCCAAATCCGTCTCTCATGAAAAAAACAAAATTTAAAGCCCTGTCTGTTGGTAATACAGCCAATGAAGTTACTTCTCATAGCGAATTATTAGTGAGTTATGCCCTCACTGTCAACAATGAGTAGTGCATTGTACACCATGAGTAACTAAGTTATTTAAAGCAGATTTTTCCTCACAAGAAGAAACTGCTAACAAAACATTCCTCATACTTTCACAGTCAGAACAAACTTTAAAATATGAACTGATAATTCAAAATTCTGATAATCATAGTTGCAGAAGCATATACTTTTTTTTCATACTTATCAATAATCTTCCCAGCCTGAATTAAACCCTGACTCAGTCCCACTAAACTAGTTCTGACTAAGGAAATCTGAGGAGTAGATACATCCTTGCTAACATCAACATTGTTATTAATAGAAACAGCAGCTTCCCCAGGAATGGGCACAACATACTACCCTGTTCTCTCTCCCAGGACTGATGAGAGGATTTCCCTTGTCCACTGACAGGACCCCAACAGCCACAGAGGATGTGGCTAACCCTTGATTCATAGTACACCAGAGAGAATTGGGATAAAAGATTAGTGGCCTGATGTACAACTAATGTCCACAACAGAGTCCCCTTCCTGGTTGAGGCAAATTACTAGCCTGCTGTAACGGCAAAGGCTGTTTGCTTAACTTTTGTTTTCATGGCTGGAAGAAAGATTGATCATAGGACTGACAGTTTATTCCAGTGTCAAGCCAAAAATGGTGCCTCTTTCCTGGGGAAAATGAGCAGCAAAAGCCGATAACATTTAAAATTCTTTAAACGTCACATTTTTCACATAGAAACACAATAAAAACAATATTTTAAGCACTTTGCCAACTACCAAAAATAAAATAAACACAATATCGCCAAAGAAAAATTGTTTTCAATTACCTTAAACAGCTTTTAAAATGACAGGAAAATAGAGTTTTCTCACTTAAAAGTACAACAGTTAAAACACAAAGTTTAATTAAAGGGTGTACAGGTGGATTAAAAGTGCTGCTTCTACAAAGCCCTGAGTTAATGTAGGGCTGCCCCTTAAAATGGTGTGCTAGGTTTAAATTTCTAGCAAAGAGTTTTAATTCAACTAAAATTTGGGGTATGTTACAGGAGCGTGCGGGGACAAACTGAAAACCTCAGGTAAATAGATCGAAAGTTGAGTCTGTAATTTGTAAATCAGTGTAGTTGTATATAATGAAGTTATCTTTTTTAACTATAGCACAACTATTACCTACAGTAGATACCTGTACACCCTTTAATTAAACTTTTTGAAGAACTAGTTGAGAAAGACCTCAGAACTTTACAATTCCAAGGGATACAACCACACCTAGTCAATTTAAATGAACACGAAATCCGGTTTATTAACCACTTGAAAAAAGAAAACATCAGGGTTATGAAACCGGATAAGGGTGGTGGGGTTGTCCTAATGTACAATTCCAGCTATGACATTTATATCCATGATATGTTACAGGATAATGAACAATATGAAATAGTATCTAGAAATGAAGTTAACATAGCTTCTTCCAAAATCAAATACACGCTCACCGACCACCTGCTCCAAGGAGCTATAAATGAAAAACTGTTCAACTACCTACATGTTGAGAAACCTAAAATACCAGTAATCTTTGGGATTCCGAAAATCCGCAAAGGTTTGGACCCTTTGAGATTTAGGCCCATTGTTTCAGGGGCAGCGAGCATTACTGAACCCTTAGGCAAATTCATTGACCATGTCACTAAACAATTTATTCCACTTTTAGACCACGTCTGTAAAGATTCTTGGGATTTTCTAAGAGATATTCAACCCTCCTTCTTTTCACCTGAACTTTTCATGATAACCATAGACATCAAGGACTTGTTTCCCAGTATACCCCACTCAACAGAGCTTGAGTGGTTCAATGATTTCTTAACCACTGAAACTAATCTTAGCAACAAAGTGACCAGTCTTCTAGTTGAGTTTATGGAAATACTACTACAAAATAATTTTATATTTTTCAATGGTGAGCTTTTTAGACAAAGGAAAGGAGTGGCCATGGGTGCCTCATGCGCTTTCTTTTATGCCAATGTTGTCTTGCACAGATGGGAATGCATGTTCATTTTTTCTTCTACTTGGGTTCAACATCTAACCCACTATAGAAGATACCTAGATGACATCTGTATTTTATGGAATGGGACTTTCAATCAGTTTTTGGATTTTTTTAAATATATCAATTCCACTATCTCTTTCTTGGTGTTTACTCACAATATTAACAAGCACAAACTTCACTACCTTGATGTGACTTTATATAAAGATTACAACCATTCTACATTTCTTTCAAAACTTTATAGGAAACCCACCTCCTTTCTGCCTTTTTGAAAGCGCACACCCATTCCACCAGAAAAAAGGCATTGTTAAGGGCCAGTTTATTAGAGCCTCCAGGATGCGCAGCTCCACTGTTGATTTTTTGGATGAAATGCATTTTTTGCAGTCTATGTTTGTGGACAGGGGATACCCCCTCTCTCTTATTACCTCCTTAGCTAAGGAAGTAATCGACAATAGAGAAACAACATTTCCCCCACTCCTTGGCATAGGGCAGCCTTCTGTTACAACTAATACTGCAGTGACATCTGACATCTTCCGGAACAGTTTTATTTATACCTATTCTGGCAATTCTGCTGACATTGAGGAGATTATTAGGAGGCACTGGCCTGTACTGACCTTTCATGAAGAATTTAAAGATTCCCTCCCAGCACACCCCAAATTTGTAAGAAAGAGGGACATCAATTTCAAGGAACTATTTGAAAGGAAATCTAATTTCCAGGCTAACAACTCCAACACATGATTAGGCAGTTTCAAATGTGGGGCCTGCAACCAATGCCATGCTATCATTAACGCCCCAACACTTTACATTCCCTCCAGGAATTTTAATATTAAATCGCATCACCACTACACTTGTGGGAGCAAAGGGGTTGTCTACCTAGGGTTTTGCACCATCTGCTCAAGCTTCTACATTGGCAAAACTGAGAGCCCACTAAGGAAAAGACTCTATGAGCATTTTTACGATTTAAGTAAACAAAAGGAGTCTAACGCATTTTATAAGCATTCGCTTACTTGCCCCGAGATAGATCTAAAATTCATGGTGCTGGAGCAGGTCAGCCCGGACGCTAGGGGAGGTGACTGGGAGACGACCCTTGAATATAAGGAACTCATATGGCAACTGAAATTAGATGCAGGTAGACACCCTGGATTAAATGACAACATTAATATAAACAGTGTCCTTAAGTTAAGAAAGGCTCGACTATGAGAGGTTCCTTCACTGTTGATATATACACAAAAAACCTTAAGTAAAATAAGACAAATAATTCATTTTAATTTATTGCTAAATGCACTGTTTACAGTTTTTTATTATTTTATGTCAGTTTTAACATTTATTGTATATATTTACTACAATGGATCAGGTTTAACTTTCAATAATGAAGTATTTTTTTAAATAACCCATTGAGTTTAGCATCCATCAAGTTTTGATTCTTAATTGATTAATTAACAATTAATTCTAGTGTATATAAAAGCTTGTGGCACTTTGGATGTTCACTTGATAAAGCTCGGCACAGACCGAGCGAAAGCGCTTGTGGTTTTATTGTTTCGTATGGTTTTATATTAAAGAATCAGCATTCAACACAGCACTAGTCTGTCTTCGTTTGGCTTTCCACCTTGGATTCAAACATTAGGGTTCAACCAAACATCCTAATAATGGATGATTTCAACTACCCCACCATTTACTGGGAAAACTATTCATGTAACAACTCCTTTGCTCAACGCTTTCCAGAATTCATAAATTCCAATGCCCTGGGTCAACTTATCCACACCCCCACCAGGGGCAACAATATCCTTGACCTAGTCATTACCAACATGAGTGACCGGTGTTCCACACCTGAAGTCAACTCCTCGTTGGTCAGATCTGAACATAAGCTAATCACCCTGGATATCCTCATCCCTCCTCCACCCACCATTAAGGAAACCACGGTAAAAACTTTCTCCAAAGCCAACTTCATGCTTCTTAAGACAGAAGTGGTGAACTTCATGACACCCATGCAGATGGACAATACAGTTAGTTACGACTACTGAATCCTACACAAATGCACTCTATAAGCACTTACACAAGAGCATAGATCGTGCTATCCCAAACAGAACCAAGATGCTATCCTCCAAAAAAAAAGGAAGCCAATCTGGTGGTCCATTGCCATAAACAAACTCTGCAACAGAATGAAGAAACTGTTGCAAAAGAGAGCAAACTCCCATGAGTGGAGAAGCTTCCTGGTCAGCCTCAGTAAGAAGCTGAGATCCCTTATAAGATCCTCCAAAGCTAGCTACGAGAACAAAATCGCCATTGATTCTAAAGGCAACCACAAAGCATTCTATAGCTATGTCAAGAATCTCAATAGCAACACCCAGATCTGCTCTGAGTTACAGAACAACTGCATGAAAATTACAGAACCAACTGATACTGCCAATATCCTGGCAGATAGGTTCAGTGTGAACTTTATCCCCCTCTCACCCCCTAAAGGGCCCATATCTATACAGGAAGAATGCAGAGTCCCTGTAATCACATCTATGCAGGTAAAAGCTGCACTCTCTAAAACCAAAAACACAGCATCCATGGGACCAGACAACATCCCAGGCTGCATTTTACATGAACTTCAGAACGAACTGGCTCCTCACCTAAGCACCATGTTCAATCATAGTCTCACGTCAGGCTTTGTGCCCACTGAATGGCGCACAGCAACAATTATCCCACTACAAAAAGGGGGAGCCACCACTGATCTTGGGAACTATTGCCCTATTAGCCTGACTAGCCTGGTCTGCAAGGCCATGGAACATATCATCATGGAACTCATAAACAAAGACATTGGTAACCTCCAAACTCTGGACCCCACAAAGTTCGGGTTTGTGAAAGGCAGATCATGCCTTCTGAACCTGATCGACTTCTTTGAGGCAGTCACCAAAGCCATAGACGAGAGTAAGGTGGTTCACACAGCCTATCTTGACCTCGCCAAGGCTTTCAACTCCATTCCCCATTCTGGAACTATAGCTAAACTCACTAAACTAGGTATAAATCCCTACGTCACAAGATGGGTTGCCAACTAGCAGAACCCACACTGTAAAAGTTGCAGACTCCAAATCTGACTTCAAACCAGTGACAAATACCACAGGGTTCAGTCCTGGGACCTCTCCTATTTGGTATCTACTTCTCTGAAATACAGGCTAACACAGAAGGCCTCTGGCTAACAAAGTTCACAGATGACTGCAAACTAGGAGCAATAGTCAAGTCCCCAAATGATGTGGACATCCTACAGAAGGGCCTCACTGAGACAGATGCCTGGTGTCAGAGGCATGGCCTCAAGCTCAATGCCAAAAAGTGCATTATCATTTCCTTTGGTAAAAACTCTGTACCCATGAACTACCACATAAACGGCAGTCTACTTAACGCTGAATGTGTGATAAGAGACCTTGGTACTCAGGTGGACAGTAGTCTCTCCATTGATAATCATATCACCACAGTAGTCAGGAAATCCTTCTATGTGGCACACCTCATCACAAACCTCATTTTCATCCAGGAAAAAAGAGGTCATTGTTCCCTTCTACTCGGCACTCATTAGACCCATTATAGAGTACAACGCCTCTTTTGGAATGTACCTCACAAGACATCTGCAGCAGCTGGAAAGGCCACAGAAGTGCCGCACAAAGAGGATTACTGGCCCTCAAACAGATGCCCTACACTGACCGTCTCAAAAAACTCCAGCTTTATCTGTAGCACTGTAGCATATCACCTACTCCAAGGAGATCTCTGCCTAACATATAAAGCTATGTTAAACCCAGAGCTGTTGGACAAGCTACACCTAAAGAAATCACAATCCCTCCGAGCTACACGCTCTAGGGACCTAAACCTTATCACCACAATAAACAGGACATGCTGGATGGATAGATTCCTGTCCCAGAAACTTCCCATTCTCTGGAACAAGCTATCTATCTATGTCAAGCAAAGTTCCTCATTAGCACTCTTCAAGAAAAATCTTGATGAGTGGATGGGAAATAGGAAATACACCCCGGGGATCACTTCTGTGGCTCTGCTTGACAGAGGCACAGGAAATTAACTTTCTTGTGTGGCATAAGCCAAAGAACGTTGTTGGCTAGGCTTACTTAGGCCCTTGGGCCGATAGCCTAGTACCTACCTATGAACCTATATACAATAGATAATTTGAAGGGACCCATGCATGGGATAAATTGCTTAGAAGCTGTCCTTTAGTAGTACAGGAAGCAGCACTCGGTTATGTTTTCTGTTTCCCATCCGTAGGTCTAAGTTGCACTTAAAAATAGACAGGGATGAACTTTGTTTTATGTGGATGGAGAGTTAGTTCCACAGCAGCAAATCAGAATCAAAGGCAACCACCGAAACAAGACTGACAGCAAAGATCTCACAGGAGAAGACCTGCACAACAGTAAGTATTGTTAGTACTAAAAGACTGTTGCGGACATTGTGCTGAAATCACAGGAATATCTGGTACTGTACAATGGCAATTCCTCCTCCTCATTGCTTTTATGAAGAAAGGAGACTGAAGTCAACAGGTATTACCATGAAGGACATTAAGCCTCTCCTACACTTGGAGAATAAGTTGCTCTTTTTATATTTCATTTGATACAGTGAAAACACCGGACAGATTTGCTGCTTTCTATGAAAGTTAGAATGCCAAGTCATGATATGACTTTGCAATTTTGAAAATGCATTTACAAAAAAGTTGTAAACATTCTTTAAGCATTCGGAAAAGTTTGAAAATGTATTATTCTTTGTGATAGACATAGTGACTTTAAATCAAGGGTGGATAAATAGTGGGTTTTATAGTCTGCCAGAGAAAAATGAGCTGTTTTGATATCTAAAATTGAAGGCTGACAGCACCCACATCTCAGTGAATATTTAAAATGCAAACGTATACAGAAATGCTGACCATCAAAATTAAATAGATCATTTATTTTTCATATCTCAAATTGTATTTATTATATGTGTATTCATTAGCATATGGCGTACACTGGATATAGTTCTTCAGATGAAATGCAGCTCATTTACTAGGGGAATCCAAAATAAGGCCATTTTTTTACTTGAAAACCAAACATACCTCTGCTGAGAGCTGCGTCAGGTTACGTACAGTTCAAGTCCATTTAATGCCTCTCAAAAGGATGAAACAGTTACTTATATACCTAGATTGTTGTTTCTCAGGCTAAGGCTAAGTTGGATTGTGAGTCTGTCTCATCCACAGGTCTGTAAGTTAACTTTTAATATAACCATATCTACAACTTAGGGTCTTCATAGTCATTTGAAAAAATCTGCAGTCAGGTTTATGGAATTCCTTTGAGCACATCCATAGGCAGGATATTGGTGATAAACATTCAGCTGTATTTTTAAGAATAACTTTAAGTGTACCACACAGCCAATGCTATTATCTGCCTTCACTGTCACATTTCACTGTTTATAAATGTAGCTATCAGATACATTTTTTGAAATAATATACAAGGAATTCTGCACAGCAAAACAGTATTTTTGATGGTGACAACATCATATCGAATAGAATGCATTTACATATATTTGAAAGCTATTTTTAGAAGAAATATTGTTTGGTTTTCTCAGTAGTTGGGATCATTCCTGGAATTTTACTCTAACAGAAACTAAACCAAAATATCAGATGCATTGCAGTGAGCAATTCAGTATGTAAAACACAGTAAAACCAAATACAAATAGTTTAGTCAGGTTATGTTAGTCATGTAATAACATACATCAATCACTATGATATATTTTAGACTGATCTGGGGTCATCTAGGGTAATTGCGAAATATGTACCTTATTTTATATGCCTGATTAATGCAGTTATTTACTGCGTGCACCAAATGAGACCTTTGCTTTTAGGATTGACCAAGCCTGTTGCTTGGGTTCTAACACCTTTTTCATTACATTTCCCATAGCTTATGCACCAGATGGCCTAGATACATTCACTATCAATAAGATGCGGAATCTTAAAGAGAATAATCTAAAGTTTTGGCACCAGTTTATTGACAATAAGAACATCTAACCAATGAACTTTCTCTTAGCCAGATATAATGTCTGTCAAGATAATTGGCTCTGTATTCAATCTTTAAGACAGTTTGTTGAAAATAAAGTGAGAGTGTCAATAAATCTGAAAACTGATATTATACCAAGACTGATACAACTATTCATATGGTATAGTTTGATGAACATTGAACATAAATTAAGCATATCACCTCTATATAAAATCCTATGAGAAGACTTGATTACTCTTGACCCAGCTTTTTGGAATTACTCCATAAAGATTAATGGTGAACCTTTATCTAACGATATTAAGAAACAGTTATTAAATTCAAGAAAAAACACTTCAGCATCTTTATATTGGAGACTATATACCTGGAGATTTATTCATAGAAGCTTTTACACTCCACACAGAATTGACCTTATAACCAAGAGTAATGAAAGCAAATGCTGGAGGTGTGGTGATATTTTTGAAGCCAGCTGGGTTCATATGTTCATCGAATGTAGAGCTCTCACACAATACTGGTGTGATTTTAGACATTTTGCAAAAGCCCTGTGGTCTGATAACTGTCAAATTACTAGCTCTTTGATATTATTCAATGTCCCTACCCCAAGTGTAATTCCTAGACATCAGTCACATGTTCTTTGGTTAATTCTAGCTGTTACTCGAAAAATAATCACATTGAGCTGGAAAAATAAGCAAGATCTTACGTTTACTGAGTTTATTTCAATAGCAAAATCTGTATGTAAAAAAGAAATGCAAACTATTTATCAAAGATCATCAAATGTAACACACAAAAGACTTAACTTGCCAAAAATTGGAGAGATTATTAGATAAATATTGACTACCTTTCTTGGATAAAACAAATGTTTATCATGGATGTTTGTATATAGTGTAAATAGTTATTATGTTTTATATTGTTATGACCATGTTTATTGGCAAAATTTAATAAAAATGTTTATGGAAAAAAAAAGTTCTGCAGCTTCCCACATTAAAAAAGCACATGCTGCACCTTTTCCATAAGAACAGCATCCCCTTGTTTTTGCTCACTACTCTTTTGTTGTAAGTTTTCAGGGCAAAACATATTCTTTCACCATTATTATATATTTAGAGTATCTCACATTAAAAAAAAACTGTTAAAGCATTTTCTGAGTTGCTTGGGCTGCCCTGAAACAGATCTGGGGCTCTGTTTGGGTAATTATTTCTAAGTGAAGCTCTTTATAACAGGTTAGATACAGTACATATTTACTATCAATTTTGTTCATCAGTCTTCAGTTTCCTCTTTATTGTGTCATACACTGAATAGAACTGAATACACCCCCTAACTCTCTGCCAAATAAGTACACACAATAGTAAACAGCCAGGCCTCTTCACCTATTCTTACACCTGAAGACTACAAATAACCAAACACCACTCCCACATTAAAATGCAAATCACACTATCTTTTCTCTCAACAACTCTTACTTCCCTTGCTTTCATCACATCATTTCATACCAATATTCCACTTCACAACACTTCCTACCACATAACACATACTACCTCACAGTTTAAATCTCACACACATTTCCCTGTCTGTTCCACACTATTTAAAGACGGTTCCATACTACACATATATAAGACCTGCCTACCAGGACCTTATACTAGAAAAATACCATGCAAATCCTTCATAGAAGTAGCACACACAAGCAAACAAATCATACTTATCAAAAGGCTACTCATTTCGGGGGACATACACCCAAACCTAGAACAATGCACCACCATACTTTCTAACAAACAGAAATCCAACCTACTAATTATTAATCTAAATATCAGGAGTATCTCCAATAAACTTCCTGCCTTAAATGCATTCATAACCCAATACTCCCCAGACTTACTGGCCATAACTGAAACCTGGTTGAAACACAGCATCCAAAATGAAGAAATTCTCCCTCCAGGATATAACATCCTAAGATTAGATAGAACAGGCAGGAAGGGAGGTGGAGTTGCAATTTTCTTTAAAAATACACTCAGCCTCCAACCTCTACAAACCTCTCTACCAAAACTTCATAATGCCGAAACCTTAGGCTCAGTGCTGGCTATGAACAATACAAAAAAAAAATTAACATTCTCTGTAGCTACATCCCTCTAGGAAATAACTCCCCCATAATTGAGGAAACCCTTGATTGGGCTAGAGACAACCTTCCACAAGAAACTATCCTACTAGGTGATCTAAATACTGACTGGTTAGCCAGTAACTCTAAGAACCCCACTGACCACATTAATCTATTCATACTTGCTCAACTTATCAATGAACCCACTAGAGTAGATAAAAAAATCCCACAAACAATCTATTCTTGACTGGACACTGGTTAATTACCCCAAACAAAAGTACAAAGCAGGCTGCCTACCAGATGGCCTTAGTGACCATCACCCTACCTTTATCCTAAGGAAACGTATCAACATGCCCAAACCTATAGTATATAGACAAATCAGAGATGACCGCAAACTAAACCCACAGGAACTAAACACTATACTAAAATAATGTAACTGGAAACCACTACAGGCTCTAGTATTGGACCAGGAAGTTGATTACTTTAACAGTACATTTACCAATGTTCTCAATACAGTCGCTCCTATCAGGAAAAATAGGGTTATAGAAAACTATTTACCATGGCTAACTAGGAACATTAGAGCCTTACTAAAGTCTAGAGACAAATCCTGGAAACAATGGAAAAAGGATAACTCTATCCAAACTAAGCAAATCTACCAGCAACTTAGGAATCAGGCCAAAACGCAAACAAATCTTGATAAGCAAAATTACTTACTAGGTATCCAAATTAAACACTAAAAAGACCCCAAAAAAATTTGGCAAGCCATCAACTCCCTTTTAAAACCTGGCATGCTTCCCAATTCAATCTTCACTTTATAGACTATCCAGGCACTATCAAGACAATTTTCCATAAACAATTTCTCAACCACCTCTACCGAAAGTCCAAATAACATGCCCTCTTTTACTCTCTCACTGGTTCCCACCTCCACAATTAAAAAAACTCCTCCTAAAACTTAAACCTACCACCCTCGCACCAGATAACATACCTGCCAACTTCTTAAAAATAGTAGTGGAATCCTTATCTTACCCTGTTTCAATTCTGGTTAAGCGATCTAGTCAGAAAGCATATGTCCTTCAACTCTGGAAAGTCTCTCATAGCATTCTCCTCCACAAAGGCAGCAATTCCTATGATTTCTCTAATTATCATCCCATAGCCATTCTGTCTCCCTTATCTAAACTTCTTGAGAAGTGTTTTCACTCCCAAGTTATGCAATTCTTGAACAACCATAACCTCCTCTCTCCCACACAACATGGATTTCACCCACACCATAGCACAACCTCTGCTCTCCTGTCCTTTACTAATCTGGTTAGCCAACACAGAAATGAGAACAATTATGTATCTGCTATATTTTCAGACCTATCCAAAGATTTTGACATGGTCTCACACCCAATACTATTAGATTCTCTAGCCTCACTTTCCTTGGCACCTACTACCATCTCCTGGTTCAAAAACTACCTGTCAGATAGACAGCAATCTGTCCAATGGCAAGGTATGCTATCTCCCCTACTTTCAACTACCATAGGTGTACTACAGGGCTCAATTTTGGGCCCAAGTCTTTTCTCTGTTTTTACAAATGATCTGCACACTTCCACTTGCCTCACCTATACAGTACACAGATGACCAGATGCTTATCTGCTCAGCCCCATCTCTTACCACCTTACAAAAGCTTACCCAAGAATCCTTTAGCTCCATTGAAAGTTGGATTACTAACATCCAACTTATTCTAAACCCCAAAAAGACTAAACTGCTCCTGTTTACTCCTAATAAATGTAAACCCTCCCCCCTTTCCTTCTCCATTAATTCTAAAAATGATACTGTCATCTCTCCAACTTCTTGTACTAAACTCCTCGGTGTAGAAATAGATAAAAATCTTTTCTTCAGTGTACTTATTGCTCAAACTATCCAAAAGGTACACAAAAAAACGGGAAGTCTCTATAGACACAGAAGAATTCCTTGTAGACAAGGCACGGATTACCCTAGCCCAAACTCACCTATTGTCTACTCTTACTTATGCAGCACCAGTCCTGACCTTTACTAGAAAAAATGATCTTGACAAACTTGAGTCATGCTACAATAAAATTGCCAGGTTTGTTAACAACTCCGCTTTTAGAACACATCACTGTCAGGTACTAAGAGACTTGCTTCGCTAGGGACGGCTTGCACCTGTCACCCTTAGGCTTTCGTATACTGGCCAAGGCTCTTGCCACCCCTATAGTGCCTTTTTTAGGCAAGGCTCAAAGGACAAACCCACCTCCATAGACCACCGAAGGATAAAAAAACTAAAGGTAATGCTACTCAATGCCAGAAGTCTAAACCTCAAGATGCACGCACTCAAGGCTCTCCTCAGTATGGAGAAAATCGATGTCTGTGCAGTGGCAGAAACCTGGTTCAAGGCCCCTGAGTGCACCACAGCACTACCAGGTTATAACTCATACCATGCGTTTTGGCCCCAAAACTCGGACCGAAGCACAAAAGGAGGGGGAGTATCTATATTCATCAAAGATACCTACACCTCCAGGTTAATGGCACTGCATGAAGCATCGGAAACCATCCATGTGCAACTAACAGCAGGCAAAACTGCCTTTCAGTTTGTAGCCTGCTACAGAACACCTTCCCTATTACAGGAACCCCACTTGGCATTCCTGAGAACACTGGAGAATATGAAGGTCTCTCCAAACACTATGTTATTGGGTGACTTCAACTACCCAAGCATTGACTGGGAAAACTACTCAAGCCCAAACACCCTCGCTCAATGGTTCCTTGAATTTATAAACTCTAACACAATGGAACAACTGGTCACCACTCCCACAAGAGGGAACAACATATTGAACCAGGTCATCACCAACATTGGGACTCTATGTTCCACACCAGAGGTAAACCCCTCATTGGTAAGATCAGACCATAAACAAATTTCCCTGGACATCCATATCCCATCCACACCCCCAGCCAAGGAAATCACTGTAAAGAATTTCTCAAAAGCCAACTTTGCACTTCTCAAGACTGAGGTGGAATCCTTCAAAGCCCCTGGGCCAGAGGATAATACAGCCCAATCCGCAGAATCCTTTACAAATGCATTCTATGAGCACCTGCAGGAATGCATGGATCGTGCTATCCCAAATAAAACCAAGACTCACTCCTCCAAAAACAGGAGACTGGTCTGGTGGACCCCAGCCATAAATAAGCTATATAACAGAAGGAGGAAGCTACTACATGACAGAGCAAAATCCCAAAAAGGGAAGGCATCTCTGATCAGTATTAGCAAGAAACTTCGATCCCTCATAAAATCATCAAAGGCCAGCTTTGAAAGAAAAATTGCCCTAGACACTAAAGATAATCACAAGGCCTTTTTTAGTTATGTCAGGAACATGGGCGGAAACTCCCAGATATGCTCTGAATTGTTGCATAACAGTACAAATTATACCGAACCTACAGACATAGCCAACATCCTGGCAGACAGATTCAGCTCAAACTTCTCCCCCCCCTTCCCCCCCAAAGGAGCAAATGCCTATCCCAACTGAATGTATCCTCCCTGACATCACAGATGCACAGGTGAAAGCTGCCCTCTCCAAAGCAAAAAACACAGCGTCTATGGGACCGGACAGTGTCCCAGGCTGTGTCTTAGATGAGCTCCAAGAAGAACTGAACCCTCACATTAAGTCACTGTTCAAACTTAGCCTTACTACAGGATATGTACCCAAAGAATGGTGTACAGCTACAGTGGTGCCACTCCACAAAGGTGGTGACACAACGGACCCCGGAAAATTTCGCCCCATAAGCCTGACTAGTCTGGTCTGTAAAGCTATGGAGTGTATTATCATGGAACTCATAAACAAAGACATTGGGAGCCTCCAGACATTGGACCCTACCCAATTCGGCTTTGTTAAGGGCAGATCTTGCCTCTTAAACCTAGTTGATTTCTTTGAAACAGTTACCAAAGCCATAGATGAGGGTAAGGTAGTCCACACAGCCTACCTGGACCTCGCAAAAGCCTTCGACACAATACCCCACTCGAGCATCATAAATAAGCTTATCAGCATAAATATCAACCTCTATATCACAAGATGGGTTGCAAACTGGCTCAGAGATAGAACCCACATGGTCAGAATCACAAGTGCCATGTCCGAATCCAAACCAGTTACAAGTGGCGTGCCACAGGGCTCAGTTCTGGGACCTCTCTTGTTTGGTATATACTTCTCTGAGGTTCAGGCTAACACGGGGGGATTATGGCTGACAAAGTTCACAGATGACTGCAAACTGGGGGCCATAGTCGAATCTCCAGCTGACACAAGCATCCTCCAAAAGAGTCTCACAGAGATGGATGCTTGGTGCCAGAGCTACGGCCTCAAGCTTAATGCTAAAAAGTGCATAGTCATCCCCTTTGGGAAAAACAAGGTGCCCACAAATTACCACATAGGTGGTAATCCATTAAGTACGGAAGAAGTAATTAGAGATTTGGGGACCAACGTAGATAGTAATCTCTCCTTTGATAACCACGTTGCCAAAGTAGTTAGAAAGACCTTCTATATAGCCCACCTGATCACGAAAGGGTTCGCATCTAGATCAAGAGAGGTCATTGTGCCCTTCTACTCGTTACTCATCGGGCCCATAATTGAATACAATGCCCCTTACCCAACACCTGCAGCAACTGGAGAGACCCCAAAATTACCTCACCAAGAGGATCATGGGCTACAAACAGATGTACTATGCAGCTTGACTAACAAAACTCCAGCTCTACTCAGTTGCTTACCGCCTACTCAGAGGTGATATATGCCTGATGTACAAAACCATGTCAAACCCAGAATTAATGGACATGCTCCACCTCAAAAAATCCAAGTCCCTTAGAACTACACGCTCCAGGGACCTAAACCTCAGCACAAAAATAAATAGGACATGCTGGAGGGACAGATTCATTTCCCAGAGGCTCCCCTCACTCTGGAATAGAATCCCAATTCATGTTAGACATAGCCCCTCGCTGACCCTCTTCAAGTGAAATCTGGACGCGTGGATGGGAAATTGCAAATTCACCCCTGGGATCTCTTCTGTGTCCCTGCAAGACAGAGGCACAGTAAACTAATCTTAAAAGGGTACCTTCTGTGACCTTCTTTACAGAGGCACAGTAGGCTAATCTAATAGGGAGGCGGAAACCAAAAACACTCTGGCTAGGCTTATAAATGCCCTAGGGCAGATAGCCTAGTATCTACCTATGAACCTAATGGTTAGAACTTCCACAATTACTCATCTACCATCAATTAGTCATTGCTTTTAACATCCTGAGATACTCTGACAAAACCCCTGCATTAAATCAACTACTCTCTTACTACTCTACCAATCTCTCTCTTCGTTCTGCTGACAAAACTCTTCTCACTGTCTCTAGGGCTAATAACACTGCAGGGAAGTTCTTTTCTCTCACACCACAGCTAAAACCTGGAATAATCTTCCCACCTCTGTTGCATCCGCCTCAAATACCTTGCAGTTCAAAAACGCACTCAAATCATATCTTACTAAGAACTGGAAATGCCCATGTATTACATACATATCTCTGCTCTTTACTACTCTCCTTAGCTTCCTTCTAATCTTACCTCCTGTAGATAAGCCACAGTTAGCAAGCATGAAAACTCAAACTCTAGATTTCCTTGACAATGCATATGTTTGAAAAAAATGTTTTCTTTTTTTTTTTGATATTTTGTATGTCATTGTGCTATGTTTCTTGTATGTCTGTAAAACTTTATTATTGCATATGTTAATTAATTTGGGGAGCTTTTCTCCCCGGGCCTCCGCTGTAAATGGACCTTGTCCAGTCGGATAATCCTGATTAACAAATGTAAAATAAAAAAATAAAATAAATATACAATTGTTGTGAAATTTGTGACAATAAAATGTTTAAAACATTTTTTTGTTGTTTTTTTTTTCCTTTTTATAAACTGGGTTAAAGCCTTTTGCTTTTTGTTTTTCACTTTTTTGATATATTATTTGCATTATAACTTGTTTTCTGTAGTTAATTTTCCTGTTGTTTTAAATAAGTGCAGGGATCACTGATGGAGATACTGACCTTGTTGCCTCAGAGTAGAATGTTATGTGAGCTTTGTCTTGTTAATGTTAGAAGAGGTCAGATAACATTGATTACTTGAATTATTGGTTCATAGGTCCAGTGGACCATCAAGGAGCTTAGCCTAAATTCTCATATGCCCCCAAGCACTGTCTAGTTTAATGACTTGCTCAAGGTCACACACAGCTGGCAAATGAGGGCTGAGAGGATCAAACCCTGTATGACAAGAAGTACAGTTCACAGCCTTAACCCTCTATGACATGTTAAAGGCCAGAGGACTTTTAGTGAAAAATGAGGTTATTTTCTCTTTAAAATAATTTTTTAAATATTTTTGTATAAAGGAAAATTATGCATTTTCACTGGGAAATACATTCCTCTACAGGTATATAAATTGTAACACTTTGTTCTCTATATGAGTTAAGTATTGAAAGGTCCAAGTCCTAATTCTTTTCAGCCTTCCTTAGTCAGAGGACATAACCTTTTTGTATGCTGGATTGACTCTCCCTCAGCAAAGGGAGCAAACATTCTTTTGTGTGGTCCAGCATCAATATGTGAACCCTTTGTTAGTATGATTGCAGATTCATGTCTATTGCTCTCATAATCTTATCTATTACCTAAAAGCTATTTCTCCATCCTGAACAGTATAGATGTGAAGTATTTTAAAAGGCCTTGTTCTCTGAACAAATTTGGCTCACTGGATGAGTATATCTGTGTTTGACTGAATTTCCCTTTAACACAAGGACGAGTTGTATAATACTGTGTAATGTTTGCTGGTTTTAGTTCAGATTGTAATCAGACATATTTTACCCTTTTATTGGGTCTTCACTTACCTCTGATTCTAATAATAGCAGTGCTTATGTATGTGTGTTAGCTCCTAAGTTAAAAATATGTAGAAATGCTGTATATTCTCACTATACTTCTATATGTTTATACTTGGCAGTGACTGTCTGTCCCTTTACCTGAGATATTTACATGCCATTTGCAAATAGAAAAAAACAGAGACATGAAAAACTTGCCCTACTTGGAAAGGTTTTGGGAACTATCATTAAGTTCTATTTCATATAGATTACTTAATGGTAATCTTAGCCTAATTTATAGGATAGTGTCTGTTCCATTTCTATGGAAAGTTTAAATTTGGAACACATTATTAAGAGCGTTAACATCAGCTTGAGAAATATAATAACAAAAATAGATATCAGTAAGGAAAATATGTAATAGATATATTTTGCAAATCCTTCCAGGATAATGGAATAATGTCCCCCTTACACCAAGATTCTTGTCGGTTGTTAGTGTTCTTTCATGATATGCATATTGGAAGTACAAAATATCATTATAGGGATATGCCTGTTGAGCTTCATGAAAGCAGCTAGGTCATAAGCCTAATGGTCAACCCTATTACTTTTGAGAAACTGCTGTATCTTTCATGATCATATACAATGGCTGTTTCAAATGAATCCCATAATATTTGTCTTATTGTTATAGTGTACCAATATTTTATTTTTTGTGTGAACAAGTATATTGTAGAATAATGTCAGGTATATGCAAAGAGGAGAAGACATACAGAGAAGTTTGAACTATTACTGTGGCTATTTCTGTAAATCAATCATTTTTGCAATGGCTTTTAGACATCGTTTTAGAAATAAATGAGGAAAAACTGTAGTGGAAAATATTGCTGACCACACAACATTAATACAAACACTTTATTCAAAATAAAAAAAAAACAGTTTAATGTTTTCATTCCTTCTCATTTATGGGACTTCATCAGAACTGTTCTCAAATAAGCAACAGCCTCAATTAAATAATGATTAAAACCATCACATGATCAAGATTAACCACTAAAAATCAAGCTCCTTAAAACAATTACATTGTTAAAAACAACTAAACATCATAATATTTTAACGTTGAAAGTGGAGAAAATGAACTAGAATAATTTAAAACAGGGTATTTCATAGCATCATTGGTCATAAAACCTGATAAGGGGAGTGGTTTGGTTATAATGAATAATGAAGAATATGTAGATCATATGAATGCATTGTTATTGGATAATACATGCATCTATGTGTCATGAAACAAAATTAATATAGCATTTTCAAAAATAGATATGTGGCTCAATGATATAGGTTCATAGGTTAGTACTAGGCTAACTGCCCTTGTGAGCCATTTAAAGCCTAGCTATTTGCCCTGTGTGAGAATCAAACCCTGCACATTGTCTTTATAAGGTAAACACCTTAACCATTATGCCACCCCTCCCACTCCTTGTTATATGTTACTTCAAGGTCAGTTAACTAAAAGTGAGTTTGACTTTATGAGGAACAATAAGCCAGTAATGGAAGGGGATTTTGGCATGTCCAAACTCCACAAAGGTTTAAACAACTTGCCTTTTAGACCGATAGTTGATGCTACCAGGTCAACAATGTATAACATTGCAAAATTTTTGGATTATATGTTAAGGGGTGGATTGGTTAATTTCTCACACGTGTGTAAAGATTTATGGCATTTTTTAAGTAAAGTCAATGAACTAGAATTTCTAGCTGATGCCATTTTCATAACTATTGATGTGCATAATCTTTATTCAGTGATTCCACATGATGTGGGATTATGAAGATTCAAAGATGAAATCAGTGCTGCAACTGCTTTGATGGAGATTGTTCTGAAAAATTATTTTATGTATTTTGAAGAGCAGTTTTTAAACAGGTCATGGGTGTAGCCATGAGAGCAGCTTGCACCCCAATATTTGCAAATTGTGTGTTAGCTCAATGGGAATTACAATTTATATTTAACAGTGAATTTCAAGACTGTTGGAAGTGTTACGTATATTTTTTGGATGGCATTTTTGTTCTGTGGGTCGATACAAGTGAAAGACTATCAGAATGTATTACATATATCACTAACTGTGGATTTTTTGCAATTTACATACAGTAGTAATAGAGAAAAAAATGTGTATTGGGATATAGAGCTAATCAAGGATATAGCAAATGGTAGATATTGTTCTAACATACAGAGAAGATCTACCTTCTCAAACTTTTATTTATGCTTTACCAGTTGGCATCCTATCCATCAGAAAAAGTCAGTGGTAAAAGGACAGTTAGTCTGTTTGGCTAGGATGGTCACTGAGTTAGATACACTTTACAAGGAATGTGAGACTATTGCACAAATGTTTTATAAGAGAGGTTAGTCTGTTAATTTTGTTAATGATATTATGAATAAGATAACTAAGAGAAGAAATGGTACATATTTATATTAGATACAAATACATGGGTGAATGAATAACACTCTGATCGTCAACAATAGAAGGTTGTTTGAAAATAATAAGTTATTCGTTATCGCAAGACCATTGCTAATATCTTGAACAAAAACTGGTATCTTTTTTAAATCAGATAGCTCAGTGTTGAAAATTGTAGGTGAAAGTTCTTGTATTATTTATAAAAAGGGAAGAGATTTCAAAACTATTGAAAACATAATGAAAATGATGGCATTTTCAAGCAGAAGAATGGCGTGGCTTAATGCGGCTACCGCTCCCATTGCTCCAACGTAATAACTGCATCACAGTATAGTATTAAAGGATAATCATTTAATACCGATGGAGTCTATTCTTGTAATTCACAAAATGTAGTGTATTTTGCAGTGTCCAATTCATGCCCTACCTTTTATATCTGCAAAACTTCTAGAAAATTATGGGAACAGATGTAAGAACGCTTTACAGATATATGAAATAGAAAAACTCCTTAAGTCCTTAACTGCTCTAAGTCATATTGCCATCCAAATGCTCACTGTGTCGTCAGTGCTAAAGCAATTTCTTGCTGCACTTCTATATAAATGTATTTTAGCGTAATATACTGACCATGTGATATACTAACCAAAACATTGCTGCATGAATGTGGTTGCTTTAAGATGATAACACTGTATATTTACTCCAACTTTATCTTTACATTTAGGATGTATGCCACAGATAAAGAGGCACATTTTTGGTTTGATTTATAAATCACGAAGTTCTGGCAACTGTCTTGAAATTATTGTAAGTTGTTATGAGTGAGTACAAACAGATAGTTTTAAAGCATTAACAGTCCTAATTTCTGGGTCTGCTCTTTTGCAACTAATGAAAAAGTCTTGTGTAGAAAAAAAAAAAACAGAAAAGGCGTGACTATGCACTAAATGCAGAAAAAGAAGTTTCCTCATATTGATTGCTGTTAAACTGGATTGCAAATTGATTCAGTTTATCTACCACATTGAGAGCAATGTAAGTAAAAACTATAAAAATCTGCATCTAGTATGTTTGTTCCCAAGAAATGTTTTCAGCCATGACAAAATCACCACTATTTTTGTCACCCACCACATCACTGATGCACACCTGCTGTGAATTGTTATGAGACAGAGGTCATTACAAACCATAATTACAAGCCAATATGTTCTATACATCATTGTGTATTACTGGGCCTTGATAAAATATGTATGTATAGTAAAAAGCATAGTTTTCTTTCATTCAGTGTGATACCTGATCTATCTTAGTCACAGTTATGAAGCAGCCAGACTGTTTCCCATCAAGTACAAAGGCATAAGCCATAGAAACAGTCGAGGATGGATACCAGTCCATTATACAATGTACCTACACCATGTTTCCCACAATGCACATACACTTATTTGTGAGCAGTTAAGGAGATTAACATTTAACATTATAGCATGTCATAGAGATGTAGAAGAACCAGTGAACCACATGGCAAAACCTCATGTGGACATAAGTAGAGCATGCAGAGTCCACACAGAAGGCAACCCAGTCAGGACATGAATCATAAAAAACAATAGCTGAGTAGCAACTTGTTGAAATAATTATTATGGTTGTTGTTGTGTCTTTCGGCTTTTCCTGGTTAGGGGTCACCACAGCGGAACTCCGGTCTGCTAATGATTGGCGGTAGATTTTTATGTGCCGAGTTTCCAGCCCTGATGCACAACCTTCAATGAAGGTATGCCCATTCATGCATGTCTCCACACAGAAGACTCTTTAGCTGAGAATCGAACAGGAAAATGTCTTACTGTGAGGCGACAATGCTACTGCAGCACCACCACCACTGAAATAATTATTATGGTCATTTCCTTAAATCATCACATACTTTCCATTCATATTTTGAAACACATTGCAAATATTCAGTGTTGCAACCAGAATTATAGTCCAAACCCCAGTATATCTCTGCAAACTCAAGTGTAAGTTCTTTCTCTGATGATGTAAGACCCTTCTCCTGATGATCTAAACCTTTAACTTAACAGCCAATAAGAAAACAAAAGCAGTAAGCTTGTTTATATGGATATGCCTACACACGCATTTGATAAAATAAATAGGGTTCAAAGTGTTAATTGAAAGCACTTCTTTTTTGTTGTAGAAAAGCATGAAATGAATTTTATGTAATACTTAAGGGAAAACTCTTGTTGTGTGATGATAGCAGCTTGAATCCCTGGTTGCCAAAGGTTTGTATTCACAGATATATTGAGTAATGTGTAGGTCTGATATTTGAAGAAATATTGCCTACACAAGTCAGAAATCTGGTGAAGTGTGGACCATGTGCAGCTGCATTTCTCTCCATCTGAATGATCCTAGTTATACTGTAGCTATCCATATGAAGGTAGTTAGAAGAATAATCCTTTTAGCCACAGGTCATAAACACAAGTAAAGTACATAAGAATAATCCTTCTAGTCACAGGTCATAAACACAAGTAAAGTACATAAAGATGGTTTGCTGGGCAGTATGTTATATACTATAAAGTGCATAATAATAATACTTGGCATAACATGACCAAGGACATCATCAGCTGTACAAGGTACCTGACAGAAAATGGAGGTGGAATTCCACTGCAAAATTATTGTTGGCCATTGTCTCTCCTCTACAAACAAAGGTAATAGTTTAGCAACACACTGTAACTCATTACTGCCAACATTGATAATGCAAAGCAGCCACCAATCACAGACTTTCCAACAACAGATCATTTTCCTTGAATGCAAAGGAAGTAGTCACATGCATCATATGGCCAATGAGCTTCAAACATTTCTGAATCACATTTCTCAATTGCCTAACAACTGTATATATGTGATCCTAGTCTTCTAACTTCACATTTCTATATTTATGCTCTGTTATAAGAATTGTGCTATCCAATTGCATAGTGTTGTGTATAATATACAATGTATTTCTTTATGCCCCGCTCATAAATGTCTTTGTCTCTGGTGCAAAAATACAAAAGTATGGTAAAAGTATCCTTTTCTATAGAAGTCAGAAGCCCCACAGTAATCTCCCCTCCCCAAGGTTGCCAGCATACATGACCATTTAGCTTCCCAACTACATGAAAGTAGTTTGCTTGTTATGAGTTGGTGGCTGTACAGAAAGACAAAATGCATCTTTCCTCTTGAGCAGCCATTCCGTATGTGATGTTTGTGTGTCCCACAATACCAAGTTGTGCAACTTTCAAGAAATGTATAGAACTGTTGGCAAATGTGTTAGGGTGCACATTTTACAAAATGAGGTGCACCGTTACTCAATCCTCCTGTCTGTATTTGAGTATAATTTTGCACATTTTGTATATTTATAGTTATGCTCCCAAAACACAACACTGTCATTATCAACAGCACTATAACAGTAAAAAATATAATGGTGCATATGGTGTGTTTTGAAGTGTGCCATGATGGATAGGATATTGCACAGTATTCTGTACATTGCAGTGCATGTTCCAAAACATCCATGCCCACCTTGAACACTGCTTGTTTACTTCAAGAAAGGCAGTAATGTTTAGTAAACCAGATGCATAGTCCACCACTCTGTTTGCACCTCTACCCAAGGAGGCTGACCATGTCAGCACTACATCTCCTTAGCAGGTATGTGCCTCCTTCCGCCATACAAAGTAACACCATGTCTTGCCAAATAACATATTTCTATCATATTATAACCTGCACATAGTAGTCTCAGAAGGTGTCTATATGGTTATGGTGCTGCCTTCCACAAACAGCAGGCTAGATATTCCATACTAGGAGATTTTAGAATTTTTATCCACAGTAGCATATATTTGTTTCCGATGTAAATGAAAATAATTTACATGGTTACATAAATAGCAGAACATGTGGTCTGCCATATAGTATGCTATGCTAATCTAGCTTCCAGACTATATATAAGAAAGCACATGGTTTGCATTGAATATTGGTAACATGCTGAGCATGCCTAGTATGCCATACCATTCTTGGAGTTCTTGTAAGCCCCTGGCAAATATTTGCTTTTCATGAACTGGGAAAATGTTCAGCCTGATTACTGGACCAGGTTCATAATAAGTACTAAATGAACAGGGGACTGTGCTTGTGAATCTGGATGCCCAATGTCTAATACTTTACATTTGCTGAAAAATGTGAAAACAGTGAGCAGGTTTGGAAATAATAAACTGTACTAGATGGTAAACAATTAATGACTTGTGGGAAGTTATAAATTTAAAAATAAATATGTAAGTTAAATAATTCACCTTTCAATCAAGGGAAAGAGTGAGGGAACGCTATTGTATTCACTGGTCTGTATATTCATAAATGGGTCCATGTCATTTGATTTCATGTTCATTTGAAACTCAAATGATCAAACCCATTTGATTGACAATTCATTTGAGAGCAAACTCATTTGACAGAAAAGTGTAAAAGTGTATAGTTATCATCTGATGGTATAATTTCTTACCATATGTGGTACTGGGGAAGTGAGTCTCGCAGAGTATGTGTGGACTAAGATGGCCAGAATCACGTTGTACCCCAGATCTGTAGCTGATGCACTGATTTACTACATGTGGTTTCTTTTCTCGAACGTTTGTGACTGTAAAGTTAGTATAAATAAGTAAGGGGGAGAGTCTGGGATGTAGAACTGTTTATGATTTATTGTGAAGAAGGCTTTTATCAAATGAGTTTTCAGTCAAATTGGTTTGAACCTTTGAGTGTCAATCAAATGAACATTCAATTAAATGGCATGGACCTTCATGAATATATGTATGTACTTGTTTTGAAAATTCTGTGTAGATGGTACCAGTTGATATCTGTCACCCTGCAACCAAAAAAGTCAACATAGAAAGTTTAACCCTAAAAATAACCACATTAAATACAGTAAATATGTAACTTTGAAATTCAAATGCTAATCTAGTGTTTGATATGAAGAAATGTGAGATAACTGGGGAAGTACCAAAAAGTCTGGCTGCTTCGTCTATAGGTAAAAGAAAAGTAACAGTCTGGTCCAGCCAAATGATTTGACATTTATACTTGTAAGATATTTGAACTTCTTTTAAGTTTCATTTCTAATATTTCTAGATATGGGGTGGTATCTGTTAATGTTGTTCTTTTTAACTTTGTGTCTTTCTTGTATGACAAATAAGGTATAAGTTGCAGTTGTGTGCAGAGAGTGGGTTGAAGAGTTCAGATTATTTGAAGATTCCGAATTTTAGTCCTACAGTCTTTGTTGTAGTAGCATAATTGCTGCTTGCTATTTGTCATAGTTTAACTAATGGCCCTGGAGCCTTTACAAGCCTAGCCCATAGGATTACCCTGGCATCATGCCACCTGACCTTAGTTCCCAGAGCCTCTGTTGAGTAAAGCCACTGGAGTGATCCCTAGGGTGAATTTTCTATTTCCCATCCACTCATCAAGATTTCTCTTGAAGAGGGTCAGTGAGGTGCTCTGCTTTACATGTATGGGAAGTCTATTCCATAGCATGGGCAGTCTCTGGGTTATGAACCTGTCCCTCCAGCATGTTCTGTTGATTGTGGTAATGAGGTTGAGGTCTCTGGAGCGTGTGGTGCGGAGGGACTGGGATTTCTTTAGATGTAGCAGTTCTAACAGAGCTGGGTCAGACATGGCTTTGTAAGTCAAGCAGAGATTGCCGCTTGTCTCTCTGATCGGCTGTGTGTCCATATACTGTACATATATAGACAGATATTAATATATGCACTTATGTATTTGATAAAAATATGCATTCATGCAGTAATAATGGTTGTACTTCATTCATTTTGAATGCTGTCTGCATACAAGCGATATCTCTCTCTTCAGTGATCACAAGTTTGATTATCACAAAACAGACATAATTTCATTAAGAAGCTAAATGGTGGTAAAAGGAGCAATTTCATTTCATTTTAACTATAATTTATGTTTTCAGTAACTTACATTCTCATTAATACTGCTCATAAGGTGTAATGGTGTCCCCCGCAAGCTACCAACTTATGAACTAGACAGGGGTAAGAAAAGGCATCAGTTCCTCTTACACACCTGGAAAATCCATTTTGGATATACAGTTTTAATCTTCCAGCATAGGCGACCATTAAGAAGCTCAGCTGTATCACCCAATATTGGTAAAAGAAGAATAATGTCCTCCATTAAGTATTTTATCCCCACATATACCTGATAAAATTTGGGATCACTCATCAAACCGTACAAAGTAGTTTTAAAGGTTGACAGAGATGTCATTGATATACAATTGCAGTCTGCTCCAGAAGCAAGAAGCACATTGGGTTAGGTAACTATTGCAACATCTGGTATTGTTAATGTGGTAGTACAGGTTTGTCACTGGTGACCATGTTTGCTTTACCAATGGTTCTCTTTAGGTGAAGGAGATCAAAGAATGCTAGAGTACTAATAGCACTGAAGGGTAGAAACCATTGCTCCTTTGAAGCCTATAGGAGACTGAGCAGAGATGTATAACTTTTGGGCATTCAGCAGTAGTTATGGGTACTAAGACCTACGATCTTTCTGAAGAAGAAACACCAAAGTCTGTTAAGCTAGTTTTGGTTCTTATTGAAGAACATGAAGGACATATCGAGAAATCACATTCAATGGTGGGCCTAATAAGAAAGAGGGACAGCACCTTCGCTGCACCTTGAAGAGATATCATGAAAGTTATATTTTGCAAGAAGGATATTCTAACCATAGTAGAAGTGTGTTGCTATGAGGGAAAGGTTAGTTTGTTTTTTTATTTGTTGTATTACTTTATTGCCTTTTTCTATTTTGAATACTGTGATTTGTTTTATTTATCTTGTGTTTTACTTGTATTCTGGTTTTAACTGCATATTAAAACTTGAAAAAAGACCACAGCTCTGTCTCTTGTGTGTCAGGCAGATATGTCCCCCCCCCCCCCAGTTATTGTAGTGTTTTGAAACACCACTGTCTTTCTAGTTGCCTTCCCCTTATGTTAATTTGGCCATATATCTCATTTCCTCTCTGTTTTTACTGGCTTGTGTGAGTAAGCACAAAATTATCATTTTGTGAAATCACTCCCCTTCAACTATTTCAATTTATTGGCCATCCTACTGTATTCCATAGTACCAGAATGCAAAAGTGACCACCCCCTTTCAGTCTATCTTTTAAAAATAATGACTCTCCACTAAAAGTTAATGTTTTAGACAGGTAAAACTTAAGTTACTTACTTTCACATCTAACTCCTCTAGTGCACACTGCAGTGTTTAGGATAAACCATTTTTTTCATCTTACCTTTAAGCATCCTTGTGACTAGCACTTGCTTTAAAACCTGCTGGAAAGCACTAGGAAGTCTTAAACTGATACAAACTCTAAACTGTCCTTGTTAAAAAGGAGAGATTAATCATAGGCACTAAACAGCCTATAATTGCAAAGTACCTTGCTAAGGTAAGGGAAAACAGCTCTTGTACTTTACAAAAAAAAGCACCAAACCAGGCATGGTCAAGGGTCAGCTTCTGGTGATTTCTCCTGTCCACCTGGTGAATCTGGGCATACTGGGGCAATGCAGCAATTGCCTCATGTACAAAGACAACCCTCTCCTCGTACCACCCAACACTACAACCTTCAAGAGATGCACTTACATAGCCAAACTGGAAGCAAAGTTCTCTCCACCCAAGATTGTGCTAGGCAGTCAAGAGGAGAAGGTTAACACCCACACTTCACCTCAAGCAACACATAGCCCTTCTAAACCCACACCACCAACACTGACACATAGTAACACTAAACCCACATATGCGGAGGCCCTTAACAGTAACCTGCCCAAGCAACAAGGACCTCCAAAGCTGAAATGCAAATAAACCCCAATCACAACTAAAGTGTCACATAGCTCACAACACCAGTGTGCCACCAACAAATGCCCCTAAGGCAAGACAATGTACCCAACACTTTAGTCATAGGTGACTCTATAGTCATGCACGCTGATGGCCCACTCACCAGGCTGAACAAGGAGAAAATTACAGTCAGCTGCCTGTCGGGTGCCAGGATCCTCCACATAATGCATGCACTCAAGTCACTCCATAACAAGTACAAATATGACCCTTGTCATTGTCCATGTTGGAGTGAATGACTTGAGACATACCTCCCTGGACTACATGAAAAGAGACATGGAAGAGCTCTCGGATCATGTGGCCCAGGCAGGTATGACCCTAGCCCTGAGTAGCGTCCTGCCTTCGCCCAGAATGATACCACAGTATAAGGACAAAATGATTGACTTCAACAATTGGTTAAGCTTCTGGTGTCAGTCAAAGAGGATGCAGTATCTGTCTGCCTGAGACAACATGATCGATAGACCACTATGCTTTGCCAGAAATGGTCTGCACCTGTCACCCCTAGGATTCAGGTTACTGGCTAAGGCTCTTGCCACCCCTATAGTGCCTTTTTTAGGCAAAGGTCAAAGGACAAAACCACCACCGTAACAGGTACAAGCATGCAAAATCTGAAGGTAATGCCACTCAATGCTAGAAGTCTAAACCTCAAAATGCACTCTCTCGAGGGTCTCCTAAAAATGGAGAACATCGATATCTGTGCAGTAACTGAGACCTGGTTCAAGGCTCCAGAGAGCACCCCTGCAATACCAGGCTACAACTCTTACCACACTTTTCGGCCACCAAACCAGGACTGAAACACTAAAGGTGGAGGAGTGTCCATATTCACCAAGGATATTCACAACACCAGGCTAGCTGCCAACCACAATGCGTCTGAAATTCTCCAGGTGCAACTAACACTAGGTAAGACTGCAATCCAAATTGTAGCTTGCTACAGATTCCCCACCATGCCCCACGATTCTCACTACGCCTTTCTAAACATACTGGAAAATATTAAGATACAACCAAACACCCTAATACTGGGTGATTTCAACTACCCTGCCATTAATTGGGAAAACTACTCGTGTACCAACACCTTTGCCCAGCGGTTCTTGGAATTCATAAATTCCAATGCCCTGGATCAACTAATCCTTAGTCCCACCAGGGGATCCAATATCCTTGACCTGGTCATTACCAATATGGAAAATCAATGCTCCACACCTATGGTCACCCCTCGTTGGTCAGGTCTGACCATAAGCTAATCACCCTTGACATCTACATCCCACCCACACTCCCCAGTAAGGACACCTCTGTAAAAAACTTCTCCAAAGCCAACTTCATGCTACTCAAGTCAGAAGTGACAAACTTCATGACACCCATGCAGCCGAGAACTGAAAGTTTGACTGCTGAATCCTACACTAAGGCACTGTACGAGCACATCCACTCATGCATGAATTGTGCCACCCCCAATTGAACCAAGATGCTCTCCTCCAAAAAAAAGGAAACCAATCTAGTGGTCTCTTGCCATAAACAAACTTTACAACAAAAGGAAGAAACTGTTGCAGAAAAGAGGAAAATCCCAGGATGCAAAAAACTCCCTTACCAGCCTCAGTAAGAAGCTGAGATACCTCATAAAATCCTCTAAAGCTAGTTACAAAAATAAAATTCTAAAGACATGCTTCTGGAGCATTTCTCCCCGGGCCTCCGCTGAAAACCGGATCTGTGGAACCTAGTTGGACTTTCCCGGTTAACAAATGTTAAATAAAAATAAATAAATAAAATAAATTGCTAAAGATTCCAAAGACAACCACAAGGCATTCTATAGTTATGTCAAGAATCTAAATAGCAATTCTCAGATCTGCTCTAAGCTACAGCAGAATGGCATTAAATATACTGATCACAAGGATATTGCCAATATCCTGGCAGATAAATTCAGTGCAAACTTCACCCTCCTCTCACTCCCTAAAGGGCCCTTCTCAGTACCAAAAGATTGCCAAATTTCAGTAATAATGGCCACACAGGTAAAAAACACACTTTCCAAAGCTAAGAATACAGCATCCATGGGACCAGACGACATCCCAGGCTGTGTACTACATGAACTACAAAATGAACTGGCACCTCATCTAAGTGTCATGTTTAATCATAGCCTCACCTCAGGCTTCATGCCCACTGAATGGAGCACAGCTACAGGTATCCCACTCCACAAGGGCGGATCCAGTTTAGATCCCGGGAACTACTGCCCCATTAGTCTGACGAGCCTGATCTTCAATACCATGGAACGTATTATCATGGCACTTATAAACAAAGTCATTGGCAACCTTCAAACACTAGACCCCATGCAGTTTGGGTTTGTGAAGGGCCGATCTTGTCTCCTGAACGTGATTGAGTTCTTTGAATCAGTCTCCAGAGCCGTGGACAAGGGTAATGTGCTCCAGTCTCCAGAGCCGTGGACAAGGGTAATGTGCTCCATACAACCTATCTGGACCTCGCCAAGGCCTTCACCACAATCCCCCACTCTGGAATCATAGATAAACTTACTAAGCTGGGCATTAATCCCTACCTCACTCAATGGGTTGCCAACTGGCTTACTGATAGAACCCACACTGTAAAAGTAGCCGACTCCAAATCCAGCTCCAGACAAGTGACAAGTGGAGTACCTCAGGGTTCAGTCCTGGGACCGCTCTTGTTTGGCATCTACTTCTCTGAAGTACAGGCCAACACTAAGGGACTCTGGTTAACAAAGTTTGAGGATGACTGCAAACTGGGAGCCCTTATTGAATCCACAAATGATGTGGATATTCTACAAAAGGGCCTTACAGAAACAGATGCTTGGTGCCAGAGCCATGGGCTCAAGCTCAATGCCAAGAAATGTATAGTTATCCCATTTGGGAAAAAACATATACCCGTGAACCACCACATAGGTGGCAGTACAATAAACACCGAAAATGTGATGAGACTTAGGGACACAGGTGGACAGTGGTCTCACCTTCGTTAACCACATCGCCACAATAGTCATGAAATCCTTCTGTGTGTGCACACCTCATCACTAATGGCTTTTCATCCAGAAAAAGGAGGTCATTGTCCCACTGTACGCATCCCTCATTAGTCCCATTATAGAATACAACGCCCCATTTGGTATGTACCTCTCAAGATATCTGCACCAACTGGAAAGGATATAGAAATACCTCACTAAAAGAATCACAAGCCTAAAACAGATGCCCTATGCTGACCGTCTTAAAAAAAACTCCACCTATACTCTCTCGCATATCGTCTACTCAGAGGCGATCTCTGCTTAACATACAAGGCCATGTCAAACCCAGAGCTGTTAGACATGCTACACTTAAAGAAATCCCAATCCCTCAAAGAGACACACTCCAGGGATCTAAACCTTGTCATCACAATGAACAAAACATGCTGGAGGGATAGGTTCCTGACCCAGAGACTCCCCAGACTCTGGAATAGACTGCCCATACATGTCAAGCAGAGCACCTCTTTGGCCCTCTTCAAAAGGAACCTTGATGATTGGATGGGAGATAGGAAATTCACTCCAGGGATCACATCAGTCACCCTGCTAGACAGGGGTCCAGGGAAGTAAATACTGTGGAAAGAAATAGCCAGGGAATTGTTATGGCTAAGCTTGCATTGGCCCTAGGGCTGATAGCCTAGTACCAACCTCTGAACCTATAAGTGCCCGAGTTTCTGATGATTGGATCAAATTTAAGGGGAATGTTATCTGAATGACATATGATAACTTTGGTGGATTTATCAAAGAAACTGCATTTATTAGTTTTCAAGGTATGTCCATTATTAACCTGCAAGTATTTATTTGGTCTGGTTAGTGCAAAAGAATTTGACTTTCAGACTGGGATTTGATAACTGAACCCAGTTTGCAGTGATCAGTAAATGTGGTTACCCATAGTACCTTGATATCAGCTGTCATGTCAAAGAAGTATATTCCAAACAGGAGGAGGCCAAGGATAGAGATCTGTGAACACTTCTGGAGACATTTTTATTTCTAGACCACATAACCCCCCTGACTTTAACAGTATAGATTCTGTTAGGTAACCAGCTAACTATCCAGCAAACTACATAAATAAGTAAGAAATGTTATCAGTTATCCCAGTACAGAGGATAATATTCAATACTTTGGAAAAGCCCAGATGGACAGCATGGACTTAGCTCTTCTCAGGAGACATCCAGAAATACTGGGACATTGTCAGGGCCTACAGAACTGGTATTTTTAATTTTGGAATGTGTCAAAAGACTTGGTCAAGTATGGTTTTGGAAAGGGAGTTGTGAAGGGGAAGGAGGGCTGAGGTGGAGGAAAGTGGAATGATATTATTTAGCAGCAAAAAATATTAGAAGTATCCTTAAGGTCAAATAATGAAATATCATTAGAAATAAGTTTATCATATAATTGTTGGCTGCTTCTCCTTCTTAGCATCCTAATCTTCTTCTTCTTCTTCTTTCGGCTTTTTCCCGGTTAGGGGTCGCCACAGCGGATCGCCTTGTCCGCACATTGAATGGCAGTGGAGTTTTACGGTGTCGAGTTGCCAGCCCGGCGCCCAACCTTCCACAGAAGGCACACTCACATGCACACCTAGGGCCAATTTAGAGTGTCCAATCCACCTGCAGCATGTCTTTGGGATGTGGGAGGAAACCGGAGCACCCGGAGGAAACCCACGCAACCACAGGGAGGACATGCAGACTCTGCACAGAAGGCACCCCAGCCGAGGATCGAACCGGAGAACCTCTTGCTGTGAGGCGGCAATGCTAACCACTGCACCACCGTGGCCGCCCTTCTTAGCATCCTAATATAGCTGAAAATTTAAACTGGTTGCAACCTTAAGTTTTTTGTCGGACCTGCATTTCTTTTTAAAATTATGAAGTGGACATCTTAAAGCAGAGGTGACATACTCGTATACTATACCCACAGCATGAAACAGATATTGTACACATACCTCTCAACTGTACAGATTTTCACAGAATGTCCAGATTTTTGGTCAATTTTTCATAAAAGTGTGGTTTTCTGACAAATCATTGGCAATTCATTAAAGACTGAAGTCAGAAAATAATTGTAGACTTTTGCGTTTCAAACTTCATATCCTTCAGAAATTCACGCTAGTGCAAAACCTGTTATTCTATACACTTTCTAAGTTTGTAGGAGCAATATTGTCCCTCTTTTTGGGCCTTTGTCCAGATTGTTTGCTCTATTTGTTTGAGAAGTTTGATTGTCTAGCATTCTTAATAGTCACCTATCTGCTTTTAGTAGATTAGTCATGCTATTCATTTAAATGGAGCGTCACTGTATCTGTCTGCAATTTGTGATAGTCTAGCTACAAAGAGTCCATTTTCAGCAGAGACCCAGGGAGGAAAGCTTCATATGAAACACACACAAATATGAGTTTGTGTATACAGTCATAATCCATGTGAGTAAAAGTTTCAAGGGAAATACATAAGAATGATAATATAAAAAAGAGAGACAGAACTATCTACAGAATTGGGGTACTCTGATAGCAAGACATGCTCATGAATGATATACAATTTACACAAGCAATACATTTACTTACTATATACAAGTACAAATGAAGAAAGACTAATAAAATAGAGAAAAATAAGAAGTTTGTAACAAGAGTTACACACTGTATGGTAACACTCTATGGTAAAAAGATGGAAATCAAAGTTGTGTATTAGGAAGGTGAAATAGTGGGAGGAGAAAAGGTATGAAGGAATGCCAACGGGAGAGATAGTGACAGGTAAAAAACCAAGGATAATAAGAAAGAGTACAGTTGATTTTGTCTCTAGATTTGATTTATGTAGGGAGAAAAAGAAAGGTGGAATGGTTTTGAGGGAATATGTTGGAAAGATCCATAGGAGTTGATCTACATGTTTATAAGTTAGGTTCCAAGAGTTGGTAAAATAGAGCTGCTTAAACATCTGTATTGTAGTTATTGCATATTTTAGAGATAAGGTACATTTTGCTTGAGTTTTGAAATGTGAATTGTTAGTTTTAGTTAGACTTCTGTTTCATTTTTACCCCTAGAGCTCTTTTAAAAAAATCCATGAAAAAAGACTTGAATTGTTTCCTGGTTTGTTCGCTTTAGTATGACACTGCGATTCAGACCTGCGGTATTGTATTAGAAAGTATCATTGTGGCATTGTTCTGTCATTCACTACTGCTAACACTCTACAGCCAACTGGCACAGTGTGTCACAGGTAGTGTGTGGCAGAAGAATGCCAATGAAGCTGAACAGTAAAGTGTACAAAATAGTGGTGCAACCAGTACTGCTGTATGGTACAGACACCTGGCAGAGCAGCTAAGCAAGCAGTAGGTGATGGGGATGAAGTACCTGAGACAGGTGGTAGGATGCACACTGTGGGACAGGCAAATAAGTGATGACACAACAGAAGCCAGAGTAGCTACAATTGCAGATTACTGTGGTTTGGGCACGTGTGCAGGAAAGCAGAAGACAATTTGGTGATGAAGATTTGGGACAGACAGGAAGAAGGCAAGAGGTAACAAGGGAGTCCAGTAGAGAGGTGTATGGATTTTGTGAGAGAAAACATTTGTCAGTCATGAGTGTAGAATAAGGTAGGGGAGCAGTATTGAATAGGGAGAAATTGCAACAAGTGCCACAACACCCTGACCCCATGAAGAAAATGGGGCGAAGGAGTTTGATGATGATGATGATATATCATTGTGGGATTTACTATATGGTCAAGCATTTGTTGGGTGCATAAAAGATAAGATTTTCTTTTTTTTGCTTGATTAAAAGTAAGGATGTATGAGAGCCATGCCAAGTTTAGTTCTCTGGGAGATTGGAAGTGGTGGGTTTTATTTAGAAAGTCAGCAACAAATGTTGCTGTTTTTTTATAGCTTTGCTTATATCTGTGTAGCCAAGTATGACATTAATCAATGGAAAGAGACTCATTGTTTTCACGTACTATGCTTATTCATTGACACACAAACCATTTTCCATACTATTCTTTTACCTACATAGCAGTTGCAGTAGAAAAGAAAAGGCAACATAATTTCAACTAAAAGCAAGAATGCAAGACATTGTAATTCAAGCCCAACAATGTCTGCTCTGTGATCTCATTCCACTGAATCTTGAATTTTAACCACAGAAAATGTCACTTAAAAGCCATGGTGAAGCAGTATACAGGGCATTACAAATCAACATGCATGCACAGACTCCCCTATATCAGACATGTAGAAATCTGCATCAGTGGGTGTGTGACCACTATAAGAAAAAATATATGTATCAACAAACCTTATGTTTTCAGGCCCATAAGTAATAACTTTACACTTGTTCATCAAATTTCAACAAACACCTCTAATACATTTTCCAAATTTGACCCATCCGCATTTATTCTCCTCCTCTTCATCATTTATAACTGAAAACAAGCTCTTACTCACCTTCCACCATAGTCACCCCAATTAACAAAATGGCAGAAAAATGACAAGCTGCTGAATCTTCTGATCTAACTAAACACAAAACCTTGCAACTTAATAATATAACCTCACGAGCAATAAATAACCCCTACTAACTCCACACTTTGACTTTCCATGCTAAATCCATGAAACGAGCAATGAATAACCCATACTAGCTCCACACTTTGACTTTCCATAGTAAATCCATGAAATGAGCAGTGAATAACCCATACTAGCTCCACACTTTGACTTTCCATGCTAAATCCATGAAACGAGCAATGAATAACCCATACTAGCTCCACACTTTGACTTTCCATGCTAAATCCATGAAACAAGCAATGAATAACCCATACTAGCTCCACACTTTGACTTCCCATAGTAAATCCATGAAACGAGTAATGAATAACCCATACTAGCTCCACACTTTGACTTTCCATGCTAAAACCATGAAACATGTAGCATTATTAATCCTCCAATGTTTTCCATAAATCGGTACAAAAGATAGCTATTATTAAGCCTCCAATAATTTCTGTAAATTATTACAAAAGACAGTTAACATAAAACTGGAAAAAAACATCATGTCATATTGTATGATGGAATCTGACATATTACTAATCTGTAATATACAAACTGTCACAAAAAAACTATCATTACTGTATAGTTCTGCATATAAGATTGTAATCTCAAATGCCTGTAACTAATGATGATGTCCAAAATTTCATGAATAGTTATCTAACTTCTTTGGTAAAGTAATTTTCCCTTATTAGCTAATGTTTTCAAATGTAAAATGCAATAAATTGCACTCCAGGTAATCTTCACTGTATGATCTATCATCAGCTGCAAATCTTCAAGATCAAAACCTTGAGTGAACCTTAGTAGCTGGTAGAATAGCTTTCTCTTCCATAAAAAAATCTAAACACTGCAGCAAGACTTTGATACTGTGCATAACTCATTGCAAATTGACAAACTTCTACACAACCCTGAGCAAAAACACCTTTAGAGGTGCTGGAATGTCTAATTAAAATTAATATTTGTATGATAACATTTCTTAATAACCAAAAGTAAGGCATAGCATTATCAAGTGACACTAGTAAATTGAACAGACAGTAACACAGGGGAAAATTGGTCCAAAACAGATTACCAATTAAAAAAGACATTACAAATGAGCAAATTATATTTATTAAGCACGTTCATCCCCAAAAATGGGATTTCATCAGAATACATACTTCATTACATCTCTTCCTTATATATAACTATATAATTGTACAATTAGTGAATCAAATTAAAAGTGATTTTTCAATAATTTAGTTAAAAACATACAATCACAAAGGTAACTTCCACTTGTTCTCAAAAGCACTTCACTAATAATGAATTTTAAAATATAAATACAAATATTTGATATTAATTTATAGCTATTTCATTTATATTAAACTATAAATACCTTACTTAACATAAAACCTATAATAATTTCAGTGCATTTCATTTAAGCAATGGTTGAATAGAAACAAACTCATTCAAACTTGATTTATTATGTGCATTCAGCCTAAGCTTCCAAATTAACTGATTGCCCATTCACCACCCCTTCCATAAACCGTGTTTTTTGCATAAGATTAGGCTAAGAGAAAATTGTTGCCAACAAACCATGAGGTCTCTGTTCCATGTGGCACTTATTAGGCTACCAAATCCACAGGAGCACCTGGTACTTCTCACAAATACTTTTACTAATATTCAGGGTGCCCCCACTGCATTTTCTGTAACAATCAAAGATAAGTGGTGTATCTTTTTATTCTCTAATGACTTCTTTTTGACAATCAGTTTAATCTGTCTTTTTATCTTTCACAAAGACCAAACAATCCAAATCCTGTTTTTCTGATCTGCCAGTCAAGCTTACTTTTCCTCATCTGGCTTTATCCTCCAAGCTTACCAATTGCATCTCAGGGCATTCTATTTAAATATGGGCTTTAGTTGATTTGCCTGTAATTTTGTGACAGCTTTGCTGCATAAGCAGAATGCTGGTACATGTTTTTACAACAACTCAACTTTTGTCTTCATCTCCATACATTTGCCATGTATACATCAACAATTTATTGACAAGAAATCTCATTTCAAGCAGAATAACTCTCAAAGCTCATCCCGCATGTTTAAACCAATTCACTAAAGCATTTTCTTCTTATCAGCTACTCATTTATTTGAGGCTAAAGCTATAAGCTCAACCCTAATATTAACTTCTACCCTTAATTTTGCCTAGTTTTCTGGAATTTTTATGAATTGTCACTCCACTCACTACACCACATTTAAATGCAATGTCAGCACTATGTCAAGGAACTGTATAGTATTAAAGTCTTCAGTTAATGCCAAGTAACACAGTAACAAAATGGAATGACTATTGAGGACAGCCATCTATTTGACATGCAGCAAAACCTCTCATTTAACCTTTTATTGAGCATTGCTATAACCGTGGAGAATGGATGGAGACATTATCATTAGGAGGCATGATTCCTTTATTGTATAAGAAGATCTCTCATAACCCAAGGTAATGAGGATATCCTCTCGTGAAAGGATTTGTTGAAGTACTTCGCATCATCATCATCATCATCATCATCATTGCGTAGATGGAACTGAAAGGGGACTAGTAAATCTCTTAATATTGAAAACATTTTGTAAGTTAAAGCTTTTAATAATGAGTTTTCTAAATCTTACTTTGATCCTGTATGAGAAAAATAGGGTGGTGGTTAGTAATGGGACTGGGCACAGTCCTAGATTTTGTGACACTTTTGGAGCTGAACGACAGAACTCAAATGAGAATTGTGCCTGTCCTCGTCGCTTTTTATCTTATTGTAACTGTGAAGATGCATTTTGCAAAACTAAAAAGCTTTAAAGGATGATATGAGCAAGGATCACTTGATGCTGAATTGTCTATATTAAAATCACCAAAGACAACTATTTCACTCAAGATATTAGATGTTACACATTTCAGGATGTCACCATTACTTGACTGGGGAAATCCATTTGAATATAGAGGCAGGTAATAATGAGGGCTTTATATATGTTCATTTTTACTGTAACTGATACATTTTCAGAAGATAAGGAAGTAGGAATCAGTATGTGACCCAAAGAGCACTCAGTCATGTCAAGGGAGGTAATTGAGAGCCACCTGCACCTGTGTGAGATCTGTCATAATGAAAGTGATAGCTGAATCTTATCATTAGAGTTATGTGATTTAAGACATGTTTCTATAATGTTAGGATGTTCTGTAACTGCCAGCTATGAAGCAACTGCAAATACTTCAAGCAAGTAGGTGAATATATCTATCAAGAAGCATTCCTTTAAAAGGATAATATTTGGTTGATTAAAATAGCATTTTTAGATGAATGACTGGATTCAGATATATACAGCATATTAGAATTGATCTGAGAAGTTTTATATGCCTGAGTCTTACTTTGTTTGCATTCTTGGAATTATACTATAGGCCTATATGTCAGTATGCATTTATTGTCACAATAACAGAGGAGCTTATACTTATGAAATAAGTTTTGCTAAAAGTCACTGCAATTAAGGAGCTGACAGGATTTTTTGAAGACCAAACAAAGGCTAGGACAGGAAAAGTGTAGTGATTATGTTTATTTTTCTGTTAAATATATGTATGATCCACAACCACTTTTTTATCCATAAACACAAATATAATTCATAGGTTCATAGGTAGGTACTAGGCTATCAGCCCAAAGGCCTAAGTAAGCCTAGCCAACAAGGTTCCCTGGTTTACGCCACCCAAGAAAGTTATTTTCCTATGCCCCTGTCGAGCAGAGCCACATAAGTGATCCCCGGGGTGTGTTTCCTATTTCCCATTCACTCATCAAGATTTTTCTTCAAGAGTGCTAATGAGGAACTTTGCTTGACATAGATGGGTAGCTTGTTCCAGAGTATGGGAAGTCTCTGGGACAGGAATCTATCCCTCCAGCATGTCCTGTTTATTGTGGTGACAAGGTTATATCCCTAGAGTGTGTAGCTTGGAGGGATTGGGATTTCTTTAGGTGTAGCATGTCCAACACCTCTGGGTTTGACATAGCTTTATATGTTAGGCAGAGATCATCTCGGAGTAGGCAATATGCTATGGAGTAAGCAATATGCTATGGAGTAAAGCTGGAGTTTTTTGACGTGGTCAGTGTAGGGCATCTGTTTGAGGCCAGTAATCCTCTTTGTGAGATACTTCTGTGGTCTTTCCAGCTGCTGCAGATGTCTTATGAGGTACATTCCAAAAGGGGAGTTGTACTCTATAATGGGTCTAATGAGTGTTGAGTAGAAGGGAATGATGACCTCTTTTTTCCTGGATGAGAACCCTTTTGTGATGAGATGTGCCACATAGAAGGATTTCCTGACTACTCTGGCGATGTGATTATCAAAGGAGATACTACTGTCCACCTGGGTCCCAAGGTCTCTTATCACACATTCGGCATTAAGTAGACTGTCGCCTATGTGGTAGTTCATGGGTGCAGAGATTTTACCAAAGGGGATGACAATGCATGTTTTGGCATTGAGCTTGAAGCCATGGCTCTGACACCAGGCATCTGTCTCAGTGAGGCCCTTATGTAGGATGTCCACATCATTTGGGGACTCGACTATGGCTCCTAGTTTGCAGTCATCTGAGAACTTCATTAGCCAAAGGCCTTCTGTGTTAGCGTGTACTTCAGATAAGTAGATATCAAACAGGAGAGGTCCCAGAACTAAATCATGTGGTATTCCACTTGTTACGGGTTTGAAGTCAGATTTGGAGTCTGCAACTTTTGCAGTGTGGGTTCTGTCAGTGAGCCAGTTGGCAATCCATCTTGTGATGTAGGGATTTATACCTAGTTTAGTGAGTTTAGCTATAGTTCCAGAATGGGGGATGGTGTCAAAAGCCTTGGCGAGGTCAAGATAGGCTGTGTGAACCACTTTACCCTTGTCTGCGGCTTTGGTGACTGCCTCAAAGAAGTCGATCAGGCTCAGGAGGCATGATCTGCCTTTCACAAACCTGAACTTGGTGGGTTCCAAAGTTTGGAGGTTACCAATGTCTTTGTTTATGAATTTCATGATGATATGTTCCATGGCTTTACAGACCAGGCTCATCAGGCTAATAGGACAATAGTTCCCAGGATCAGTGGTGGCTCCCCCTTTGTGGAGTGGGATAACTGTTGCTGTGCACCATTCAGTGGGCACAAAGCCTGAAGTGAGACTATGATTGAACATGGTGCTTAGGTGGGGAGCCATTTCCTTCTGAAGTTCATGTAAAATGCAGCCTGGGATTTTGTCCGGTCTCATGGATGCTGTGTTTTTGGTTTTAGAGAGTGCAGCTTTTACCTGCATAGCTATGATTACAGGGACTCTGCATTCTTCCTGTATAGATATGGGCACTTTAGGGGGTGAGAGGGGACTAAAGTTAGCACTGAATCTATCTGCCAGGATGTTGGCTATATCAGTTGGTTCTGTAATTTTCATGCCATTGTGCTGTAACTCAGAGCAGATCTGGGTGTTGCCATTGAGATTCTTGACATAGCTATAGAATGTTTTGTGGTTGTCTCTAGAATCAGTGGTGATTTTGTTTTCATAGCTAGCTTTGGAGGATCTTATAAGGGATCTCAACTTCTTACTGAGGCTGACCAGGGAGCTCCTCGACTTATGGGATTTTACTCTGTTTTGTGATTGTTTCTTCCTTCTGTTGTAGAGTTTGTTTATGACAGGGGACCACCAGATTGTCTTCCTTTTATTGGAGGATAGCGTCTTGGTTCTGTTTGGTATAGCACGATCCATGCACTCATGTAAGTGCTTATAGAGTGCATTTGTTTAGGATTCAGCGGTCATAACTGTATTGTCCATCTGCATGGGTGTCATGAAGTTCACCACTTCTGTCTTAAGAAGCATGAAGTTGGCTTTGGAGAAATTTTTTACCGTGGTTTCTTTAATGGGAGGTGGGGGCAGAATGTGGATATCTAGGGTGATTAGCTTATGGTCATCTGACCAATGAGGAGTTGACTTCAGGTGTGGAACACTGGTCACTCATATTGGTAATGACTAGGTCTAGGATATTGCTGCCCCTGGTGGGGGTGTGGAAAAGTTGATCCAGGGCATTGGAATTTATGAATTCCAGAAAGCGTTGAGCAAAGGAGTTGGTACATGAGTAGTTCTCCCAGTTAATGGTGGGGTAGTTGAAATCATCCATTATTAGGGTGTTTGGGTGAACCCTAATATTTTCCAGTATATCAAGAAAAGAGGAGTGGAATCCTGGGGCATTGTGGGGGATCTGTAGCAAGCTACAATTTGGATTGCAGTTTTGCCCAGAGTTAGTTGCACTTGGATAACCTCGGATGCATTATGCTGAGCAACTAGCCTGGAGGTGTGGATATCCTTAATGAATATGGACACACCTCTGCCTTTGGTGTTCCGGTCCAGGTTAGATGGCTGAAAAGTGTGGTATGAATTATACCCTGGTAATCTAGGGGTGCTCTCTGGAGCCTTGAACCAGGTCTCAGTCACTGCACAGATATCGATGTTATCCATTTTAAGGAGTGCCTCGAGGGAGTGCATTTTGAGATTTAGACTTCTAGTACTGAGTAGCATTACCCTCAGTTTTTGCTTGCCTGTTCCTGTTACGGTGGTGAATTTGAACCTTGCCTAAAAAAGGCACTATAGGGGCTGCAAGAGCCTTAGCCAGTATTTGGAATCCCATGGGTGACAGGTGCAAGCCATCTCTGGCAAAGCATCGTGATCTGTCGACCATGTTGTCCCAGGCAGACAGATACTGGATCTCCTTAGAATGACACCAGAAGCATAGCCAATTGTTGAAGTCAATCATTTTGTCCTTGTACTGCGGTATCATTCTGGGTGATGGCAGAATGCTACTCAGGGCTAGGGTCATACCTGCCTGGGCTACAAGATCGGAGAGCTCTTCCATGTCTCTTTTCGTGTAGTCCAGGAAGGTACATCTCAGGTCATTCACACCACCATGGACAATGACGGAGTTATATTAGTACTTGTTGTGGATTAACCTGAGTGCGTGCATTATGTGGCGGATCCTGGCACCCGACAGGCAGCTGACAGTAACCTTCTCCTTATTTAGCCTGGTGAGTGGGACATCAGTGCGCCTGACTATAGAGTCACCTATGACTAGTGTGTTGGGTACATTGTTTTGCCTTATGGGCTGTGATTGAGTAGCACACTGAGTCTGTGGGCTGTGTGTCATTTGGGTTGTGTTGGGGGGATGGAGGTTCCTTGTGTTTCTGCTTTGGGAGGTCTCTGTTGCTTGAGCAGATTATTATTGAGAGCCTCCGCAAATGTTTTTGTGTTTCTTTGTGTGGATTTTGGTGGTGTAGGTTTAGTGGGACTATGTGATGAGTTTGGTGTGGTACAAGTGTTTACCTTCTCCTCTTGCCTGTCAAGTTCAGTCTTGGATGGAGAGAGCTTTACCTCCAGTTTGGCTAGATAAGTGCATCTCTCACAAGTTTTAGTGCTGGTTGGTAGGAGGAGAGGGTTGTCTGTGTCCATGAGACAATTTCTACATTGCCCCAAGTTGCCCAGATTCATCAGATAGACAGGAGAGAACACTGGGAGCTGAACCTTGGACATGCCTGAATAAAAACTATTTTCCTCTAGACAAGTGAGGAAAGTGAGTACATGAGCTGTTTTTCTCTAAGCAAGTGAGGAAAGTAAGTATAAGAGCTGTTTTCCTTTAGGTAATGAAGAAGGTTGAGCACTGTAGTAATTTGTAGCTTATTTAGTGCTTACTACAAGTTCTGAACAAGTGTTGAGCATGAATAAGCAAATTCAAATGCTAGTTACAGGAAAGAAACAAGTGCAAAGTTGGGGTTTTAAATCAGAAAGTTGAGAGAAATGGAAAAATTGCCCAAACGACCAATAACTACAATTTCTGGGCCAGAAACCACTCCTTATGTGGTAGATAGGTTATATAGTGCTTACCACTCCCACTGATAAGCTAGCAAGCTTCCTTCCAACATAGAAAGGCTTGGGGGCTGCAGGAGCTTACAAGCAGTCCTTGATACACAAATATATATCTGGACTAGACTAGCTTCAGGAAAGGGGGGAAACAAGTGCAAATGCGGGCTTTTAAATCAGAAAGTTGAGAGAGATGAAAATACTGCCCAAACAGCCAATAACTACAATTTCTGGGCCAGAAACCACTGCTTATGTGGTAGATAGGTTACCTAGTGCTTACCACTCCCACTGATAAGCTAGCAGGCTTCCCTCCAACACACACAGGCTTGGGGGGCTCAGAAGCTTAAAACAGTTCTGGATATAGCAAATCTGCATCTGGTCTAGACTAGTTACAGGAAAGGCAGGAATCAAGCATACATTTTTTGTTACAGTTAAGCAGGACACAGGGAGATTCTAGCAAAGTTTTTTTTTTTTTGTTTTGTAAAGGAAAGGGAGAGAGAAGCAGAAGAAAATTCAAGGTTAGGAAACTAAGTAGGTTGGCCTTCTCAAATGTTCTCCCTGTATTAGGTAGAATGACCTAGTGACACTAGACTGGGATGAGTGTCCCAGATTAAATTTACAGTAGGGGCAGGCAACTGCAAAGCCACCAAGTATAACACCAAGACACCAAGACACCAACAGTGAGGGAGGGTCAGGAACAATACTACAGCTTCTAGCCTACACTCTTTTAGACAGTAAACACTACAGAAATATTTATCACAGCAGAAGAACAGCAGTGAGCCACAAAATGAAAGTTTTAAACAGATAAAGGAGCAAGGAGACTCTACAGAATGCTTTTAACTGCAAACAAATCAGTTATATGATACACTCCTTGGCCGGAAGTCAGAACAATAGGTGCTTAATAAGTAGACAAAATTTCCCGTTAATACCTTCCACAAAGTGAAACTATCTAAAAAGCTTTACAAACAGTGTAATGGTAAAAACCTTATTTGTCAGGCCCTGTAAGGCAGACAATTTTAGTGTAACCATGCAGATTAGTTAATAGCAATAAAATACTGTAAAAAGTATGCAGCAGGCAATAAAAAATGCTATATATAAATTGCTAGAAGTAATAACTAGTAAAAAATAAGCAAAATGACAAGATACTTATTGTTATATATCTCAGATCAGAGTTGTATCAATGCCCCTCCTCCACTCAGCTCAGTGTGTAATGAGGTGAACAAGGTCAGCAATCCTAGAAACCTTATTTTTAAGTAAGACCCTTACAAAAGCTTAAATTATGCTGCTCATCACACCAAGACTATATATACTGTTATGGAGAATTGTTACAGGCAGTGGCTTTTTGGATTTTTGCAAGGGTATTAGTGGATAAATAGGCATATGTGTAGCATTTGATAAATATCAATGTTGTTGCTTTTATTGCTAGGAAAGATCCATGTAAGCTCCCACAATGTTTGTTGTTATGCCTATAAAGGTAAGAGGTTTGTCATGGTTTATTTGGGAGGCTGAAAGATCATAGATTTTTACAAAGTGTGGCAATAGTATTTGACAGGCTTACTTATCCAAACAGCATTTTGCAGGACTTTAAAGACATTTCTTTATGGTGAAGCAAGGATAAAGTGGTGTATTTAAGCTTCTAATGATATTTGGCAAAGCTAATCTAAAGGATATAGATTCAGACAGCCAGTGGAAAGCATTCACCACCTCTGAATTTGAATAAGCAATCTTCTGTTTGCAAGGCATTTTTTATGAAGCATTGTTTATTGCCAGTGTATGGGCTGAGCTAAGGCAGTACTCCTCATCCAATATCCAGCTGTAGTGACCGACTACCTGCTGACTCTGCTTGCCTACTTTATGCAGTTGTATGCTTTGTATACTAGTGCTTTCTCTTGCAAGTGTCACCCATTATTTATTTATTTATTTATTTTGCTGCATAACTTAGTAAGCCCCTCAGGTTTAGTTCAGCACAGATGTACTACGTACCCTTATTAATCCCAGCCTTTGGTGGTAATCTTTATATACAAAAAATTAAGTTTTATTTTTGCATATTCATTGTCATGGGAACACTGACTTTAATTAGGTTTTTACTTGGTTAACTAATTATATTAACTTTCTGTTTCAAGTGAGTACAAACTGAGAACATTGCAGAACAGATAGCCTTCTGCTGTGAACCAGTTCATGTATTTGTGTTAGAGCTTAGAGTAACTCTAGGCTTTGATTTTATGTGTAAGAATATTAGCATACCAGGAATAACAATATCATATGCGTTAGCTTTAACTTATAATGACAAAGTACTGCCCTTATATGTGTTTTCTGCAAATGCCACGTGGGCACTGATTTAAACTGTTTGCATCTACTACAAAGGCAACTTCAGAAACATTTAATAATCTTCCTTCCGTTTTATTTTCCGAACATTTTTTTCATTTTCTATTTTTTTCTGCTGCCTTTCCTTGACTTGGATGCTTATGATAACCTACCTTTGATGTCCAAATGTTTGCCACTTTAAGCCTGCTGGTTCTTTTCCTCTTTCTGTCCAGATATTTTAACATTTCTGCCATCTTTTCAAAAGATTGGTTTGATTGGAAATTGCTCAGGGCAAGTTCTGTAGCATGACTGTCAGAATGTGTTTTCATCGTGTTCTTTTCAGTCACGTATTTATCCTTTGCTGATCTTGCACTGTAATTTAGAAATACTTCCTCTCAGCAGTAATAATTTGTGGATCATGTTAAGAATTCCTAACACTTTGTGAAAGCATACCTCCCTGACATTTATATAAGAAGTCACACAGGGTGCAGACCTCAGAGGCCTTGTGGAGATCCTGTAAAATTTCTGAACAGTTCACATGTAGTGCTCAGCAGGAAGCTCTGTCTACTTCAGAAAACTAAAATGAGTGTACCGAATGTGCAAGACTGTGGTAGAGTTAAGAGCTACTTAACTGTTGTATGTATGAGAACTGTGAAGTGGTGAAAGGTCTCAGTCTTAAATCACCGTTAATACTATCTTCTTTACATTCTGAACAGAGGGTTCTGAAAATTCATTTCTATTCTAGTTTTAAAATTGCTGTGATTTTTAATTTCTGCACGTGGTTGATTAAAATGCCCAGATATACAAATATTTGTGGTAAAATGTGTATATCTTGAAGCAGATGAATGTGGTATTTCATAGGGAACATTCAACCATATCAGGGATGTATGGTATTTTAACTACATTTTCTGTAGTAAGTATGCATCTGACAATATTATAGGGAGACTGATATCTCATTAGTTTGCTCATCTTTTGGAACCCATTTGATGATTATACAGTAATAATGTTTAGCATAATTAGGCTATTAAAGTAATCAGAATAGTAACTTTATCTGTTTTATGATTTGAGTAAGACATGGTGAGTGCTAAGAAAGACAACAGATGTGCCATTTTTTGTGGGAATCTGTTGCTCTGTTGCAAATACATACATTGTTGAGTAAATGGTGTCCTAAAGATGTTCACCTCTGATTTACATAAGAAGATGATTATTTTATACATCCAAAAAATATGATAAGCCACACCAACAGAACATTTCCTGGATGGCATCTACCTGTGATTAATTATGTTCCTTTTTAAAATTTCCTGAAAATGAAAGAGTAATAGTGCATAACATGGTTCAGTTTCAATCATACACATGTATAAATGGCCAGACTGATGTATAAAACTTCAGAGAAACACCATTGTTCATAGGTTCATACTAGGCTATCTGCCCTGGGGCATTTATAAGCCTAGCCTGATTGTGTTTGGCTTACCCCTTGATTTGAGTATACTGTGCCCTTTTTAAAGTTTAGTTTACTGTGCCTCTGTCTAATAGTGACACGGAAGTAATACCCGGGACAAACCTACGATCCCCCATCCACTCATCAAGATTCTTCTTGAAGAGAGTCAGTGAGGTGCTCTGCCTAACATGAATTGGAATTCTATTCCAGAGTGAAGGGAGCCTCTGGGTTATGAATCTGTCCCTCCAGCATGTTCTATTTATTTCTGTGCTGAGGTTCAAGTCCCTCAAGCACGTGGCTCTAAGGGATTTAGATTTACTGAGGTGGAGCATGTCCATTAATTCTGGGTTGGACATAGCTTTATATGTCAGGCATAGATCGCCTCGAAGTAGGCGGTATGCAACTGAGTAGAGTTGGAGTTTTTTTAACCGAGCAGCATATGGCATCTGTTTGAGTCCCTTGATTCTCCTGTTGAGGTACGTTTGGGGTCTTTCTAATTGCTGCAGGTGTTGGGTAAGGTACATCCCAAAAGGGGCATTGTATTCTATGATGGGCCTTATGAGGGATGAATAAAGGGGCACGATTACCTCTCTTGATCTAGATGTGAATCCTTTCATGATGAGGTGGGCTATGTAGAAGGTCTTTCTAACCACTTTGCCAATGTGGTTGTCAAAGGAGAAATTGCTATCAACTTGGGTCCCCAGATCCCTAATTACTTTCTCTGTACTTAATGGGTTACCACCTATGTGGTAATTTGTGGGCACATTGTTTTTGCCAAAGGGTATGACTATACACTTTTTGGCATTTAGCTTTATACCATGGCTCTGGCACCAGTTATCCGTCTCTGCGAGACCTTTCTGAAGGATGTTTGTGTCAGCTGGAGAGTTGATTATGGCGCCCAGTTTGCAGTCATCTGCGAACATGGTGAACCATAGTCCTCCCACGTTGGCCTGTACCTCAGAAAAGTAAATACCGAACAAGAGAGATCCCTGGACAGAACCTTGTGGGATGCCACTTGTGACCGGTTTCGAGTCTGACATGGCCCCAGCAGCTCTGACTCTGTGGGTTCTGTCATTGAGCCAGTTTGCGACCCATCTTGTGACATAGGGGTTTATATTTAGGCTGGATAGCTTATCTATGATGCCCGAGTGTGGTATTGTGTCAAATGCCTTTGCGAGGTCCAGATAGGCTGTGTGGACTACCTTCCCTTCATCTATGGCCTTGGTGATTGTTTCGAAGAAGTTGACCAGGTTCAAAAGGCAGGATCTGCCTTTGACGAAGCCAAATTGGGTAGGATCTAGTGTCTGTAGGTCCCCAATGTCTTTGTTTATGAGTTCCATGATGATCCTCTCCATAGCCTTGCAGACTAGGCTAGTCAGGCTTATGGGGCGATAGTTTCCAGGGTCCGCAGAGGTGCCACCTTTGTGGAGTGGGACCACTGTTGCTGTACGCCATTCTTTGGGCACATATCCTGTAGCGAGGCTGAGATTGTACAGCAGTTTTACTTGAGGGATTAGTTCTTCTTGGAGTTCATGTAGGACGCAACCCGGGACGCCATCTGGTCCCATGGAAGCAGTGTTTTTTGCTTTGGAGAGGGCGGCCTTCACCTGAGCATCAGAGATGTTTGGGAGGCTGCACTCTGCCGGGATAGATACTTGCTCTTTTGGGGGGGGAGGGGGAGGAGAAGTTTGCACTGAACCTGTCTGCCAGGATATTGGCGATGTCTGTGGGTTCAGTGTATTTTTTGTCGTTTAGAATCAACTCAGAACAAGTCTGGGAGTTGCATCCCAGGTTCCTAACATAACTGAAAAAAGCCTTATGATTGTCTTTAGCGTCCTGTGAAATTTTTCTCTCGAAGCTGGCCTTGGAGGATTTTATGAGGGCTTTTGCTAGTACTGATCAGAGATGCCTTCCCTTTTAGGGATTTTGCTGTATCATGTAGTAGCTTCCTCCTTCTGTTGTACAGTTTATTTATGGCTGGGGTCCACCAGACTGGACGCCTGCCTTTGGATGATTGGGTCTTGAATTTGTTTGGGATAGCATGAGCCATGCATTCCTGGAGATGTCCGTAGAATGCATTTATATAGGATTCTGCAGTTTGGGCCGTAGTTTCCACTGGCTCTGGGGCCTTGAAGGATTCCAATTCGGTTTTGAGAAGTGTGAAGTTCGCTTTTGAGAAGTTTTTCACTGTGGTTTTCTGGGCTGGGGGTGGGGTCGGGATGTGGATATCCAGTGAAATTAATTTATGGTCTGATCTTACCAATGAGGGATATACTTCTGGTATGGAGCGTAGAGTCCCCATGTTGGTAATGATCAGGTCTAGTATGTTTTCCCCTCTTGTGGGAGTGGTGACTAGTTGTTCCATAGCATTTGAATTTATAAATTCCAGGAACCTTTGGGCTAAGGTGCTGGGGCTTGAGTAATGCTCCCAGTCTATGTTTGGGTAGTTGAAGTCACCCAATATAATGGTGTTCGGAGAGATCTTTATCTTCTCCAATGTTTTCAGGAAAGCCGAGTGGGATTCCTGACTTTGAGAGGGTGGCCTGTAGGATGCTATAAACTGAAAAGCAGTCTTGCCCACTGTCAGTTGCACATGGATGGTCTCCGATACTTTGTGCAATGCCACTAACCTGGAGGTGCGGATATCCTTGATAAATATGGAAACTCCCTCTCCTTTTGTGGTTCGGTCTGGGTTTTGGGGCCGAAAAGCATGATATGAGGTATAACCTGGTAGTGCTGGGGTGCTCTCTGGAGCCTTGAACCAGGTTTCTGTCACTGCACAGATATCGATGTTCTCCATACTGAGGAGAGCTTCGAGTGCATGCATCTTGAGGTTAAGACTTCTGGCATTTAGCAGCATTGCCCTTAGTTTCTTGTTCCTTGTGCTGTCTATGGAGGTGGGTTTGACTTTTGAGCCTTGCCTAAAAAAGGCACTATGGGGATGGCAAGAGCCTTTGCCAATATCCAAAAGCCCAGGGGTGACAGGTGCAAGCCGTCCCTAGCGAAGCAACGTGGCTTGTTGAGCATGTCATCCCAGGCTGACAGACACTGGATCCCCTTTGAAAGACACCAAAATTTTAGCCAATTGTTAAAATCGATCATTTTGTCCCAGAATTTTTCACAAGGGTGGGACCTGACAGAAAATAAAGCATATCTCAGTGGATAAACTCAGTTTAAGTAAACACACAAAAAGTAAGGAGTGACATTTATACCTTTGGAACACCAAGGAGTAGCAGATTTTAGAGACACCTTTACTAATACACCCTGTAGTTTCTTTATTTCTGCTTCACTTGGAACAAGTTAGAGAACCTTCCTGAAATCCTGATTATCATTATATCGGTCTCTGTTAAAGAGAACCAAACTGAACTCAATACAGCCCTCATCATGAATGGACCACTTAGCAGTCAGAATGTTGTATTGGTCATCTATCCATAGCTTTTCACATTTCAAGTGGAAATACACTTGGAGTGTACATCTGAGTTTGGAAATGATAGTTACAAAGTTTTACCTCTGTGCTTTCATTTGAGTTTTGTAGTGGAAGTCTGTCACTCTGACAACCATGTCTTCTGTTGCATATACATATGTGCCTGCACCATGCTTTTACATTCACTTCCCCATATAAATAGTGTTAGTTGCATTAAGATGGGGCACATTCTATTCCATTTGCTAGGCTAGAACCCATGGATTCACAAAGTAATGGATCCTCAGGCTAAAGGTAGTATTTAATGGTAAAATGGACCAGCTTTACCAGTTTTAATTTTGGAATATTAGAAGTAGTTCTGAATGACCCTAGAGGAGGATGGCGGGAGTTAATGTTAGAAATGAAAGAATTTCAGTGGCAGATTAGATTCACTGCAGCTAACCCCCCAGGCATAAATGACAGCATGTCTTTGCTCCCTATTTTGAAAAAAAGAGCATAATATTATGATTGACAGGTAAATTTGCTATGGTGGGTTCTTTTAGCCCTTTATAGTAACTCTTTAGAGTATATATGGTGAGCATTATATGTCAAATCTAGCCAGTATTATTTGTATTAACTCTTTCAGATGATGTACTTTTAAATGTATATAAGTATTTTTATACATATATATATTTCTGTATGATGAACTTTTTTATACATTTTTTTTTTAAATAATGTTGATTTTTATTATGCATATATAATTTACTTTGAGTGTATAGGTGATTTTGTGGAACAGATTATATATATTTTTAATAAGGGATTTTATGGTAGGAAATGTTATTAAGTTAAAGAATAAGCAGTTTCAAAGTTAATTAATTGGTCATTGTGGATAGTATAAAAGGAAGTCTATGTGGAAAAATGGCTGTTTTGGTAAATCCCGCTACTAATGGGTGGAGGGACAAAAGCATTTGACATTTTTTCCTGTGGATTTTATGGATGTGGAATAAATGACAACAGATCTATTTTTCAAGTTTTGGTGCTTGGTTTTTCAAGCTCTGGCATGAGCGGGTCATTTTTAGAGGCTTAGATTTATTTTTTGGTTGAGTTTACCTCTTTTAATTGCTGGTTTCTTCATTTCTTTAGAATCTAATGATAGACTGGCTTCTTTCACCCATTTTATGGAGTCTGATTAAGATTCAGATAACCAGCAAAGTTTACATTTCTGGGGCTTGAGTTCAAGCATTCATTGTAGCCCTACGTATAACATAATGCCCATGTTCTAATGTCCAAAAGAATATGATGTGAAGGATAAACACAGAACTGATTAAAATTGTAAGCATCTCAAAATCTGTGAACATTCTGAATGCAACAGTTTAACACACACACACAATAAATTTATACAAGGGAGAATTTTTTCTTTTTACTTTAGCCAAGTTTGAGAAATGTAAAATAATTAGAAAATGATGCACTTCTTTGACACTGTTTCCATCCGAGCCTTAATATAAAATGTTTGATAAATTTGTAGAGATGTAACCATAAAAATTATGTTCTTTAGGTTTGTATGTAATAATGGCCACTGTGGTGCAGTGGTTAGCATTGTCGCCTCACAGCAAGAGGTTCTCTGGTTCGATATTCGGCTGGGGTGCCTTCTGTGCGGAGTCTGTATGTCCTCCCTGTGGTTGTGTGGGTTTCCTCCAGGTGATCCGGTTTCCTCCCACATCCTAAAGACATGCTACAGGTGGATTGGACACTCTAAATTGGCCCTAGGTGTGAGTGCGTGTGTGTGTGCCTTCTGTGGAAGGTTGGGCGCCAGGCTGGCAACTCGACAACTCCACTGCCAATCATGAGCGGACAGGTGATTTGCTGTGGCGACCCCTAACCGGGAAAAGCCAGAAGAAGTGGAATGGCTCGAAACATTTGAAGGCTTGAATGATGTTATAATACAGTGCTTTGCTGTTCTCCTGGCCAGAACAATGGACTTTTTGTTTTTTCGTCTAGCACCTACATCTTGTGTGAGCATTCAATTTCTTTAACTTGAGATGTTCTGTTGCCAATTCTTTTAACTCCAGTGAGTCTGTAATTATGATAATGCAGCTAGCAAATGTTGTTTACATTATTCATTTACTTACAACCTGCAAAATGTGCTTTTATTTTAATACTTACTATAGCTGCATTGAGTATTCTGTTTTTTTGTAAATCTCAGAAAGTTACTTGCATATTTTGGCTGTTGTGTGCTATTCTGTATGCTTTGTCAATACTAAATCATATCACTATAATATTAACTGAGCTTCACTGATTTTCTTAAATTGAAAAATGTAATCTGAAAATGCCACAAAAGACAAAAAAAAAGCTTGTCAGCAGTTGGCGGTTCCCTGTACTTTCCCTGTATAGGGAATTCACCTCCCATAACCCCTTGCATCTGTATACCAACCACACAATCACAGAACCATGGAAAAATGTAAAAAAATGATGGAACACTTCAATGGCTTGCAGTTTTGATGAATAAGAATCAGTATATCTGCACTCATCAGAATGTAAAGTAACCATGCTCTGCTGAAGATGCAGCTTGCAGACTGCCTCAGAATATTATAACTATCCCCCATTCAGCATGTTTTGAAACGAAAACGCAGGTTGTTGTGAACAGCATTAATGTGTTTGGTGATCCAGGAGCTATTTGTGGAATAAACTGTGTTGCGTGCTACTAAGGTGTCGAGCTTTTTTTCAGTTGCTCTGTTTGGTCTTGTGGTGTTTGGTTTATCTGGGCAATTGGTTTCCATTTTATTCTTGATTTGTTAAGAGATGCTAATCTGTGAGTGGACTCTGTGCAAACCCTTTCACTGTAATAATGTTTCCCATTTAGCCTGGATGTGGGATAGAATAGTGTGGAGCCCTGACTACAACCCAGGGAACTGGGGTTCAGTTAGCAGCCCCAGTACTGGAGGAGCGTGGGATGGAACCTCGGATAGAGGAGGAGGATTGAAGGGCCATTGCCCACTCACTTGTCCTGTGGGACGAATGCATTTGCATGGGCTTAGAAGCACTCACAAGGCAGTGTGGCACCCTCTAGTGGAGATGAAAGAGAACATCACTCATGGTGTTGGAGGAGGGGCACTGCTGGTTGGAAGGAACCTCTCTTGTGGAAGTGAGGGCTATCTGACACTGACAGCTCATTGCATGAACCCTGCCCAGCACCTTGGTCCTGGCACAGTTGGGACCAGAGAGGAAAAATGAAAAAAAAGCTATTAGCCACCTCTGATGGCTGCTAGGGTCAGAACCCTTCACAGTCTGTTCTCACCTACTGAAAGCAACAAACAGGCTGATAAACTGAGAGAGGGTCTGATGTTTGGCATGCAGTAGGAGCAGCAAAGTAAAGTTTTACTCTGTGAAATGTGTTATTTAGTAGGAATCTTATACATTGTTTCATGTTTTATTTTTATTTTATTTACTATTTGTTCACAAAGCAAGTGGACTGTTCTACTGACTGCTTTTAGTCACAACCTATGTTCAAAAAGTAGAAAATACATCATAATCTTTCAATCAACAATATTATATACAAAATGAATATATAGCAAAATTCAGAACATAATGCTAAGATTGAATGCAGGTAGGGCAAGATTAAAAGATCTAGTCAGAGGTCATTGAGAAAAGAAAAAATATACAAAATTCAAGCTAAGATGTACATAAAATACAGTGCACTCAGGCATCATGAAAAAGCTAACACAATTGGCGTAAATCCCTATCTCATCAGGTGGGTGGCCAACTGCCTCACCGACAGGACCCTCAAAGTCAAAATACGTACCTCCACCTCCAATAGCAGATCTGTCACTAGTGGAGTTCCCCAGGGATCTCTCCTGGGACCCCTACTGTTTGGCATCTATTTCTCAGATATCCAGGCAAAGACAAAAAGCCTGTGGCTGACCAAGTTTGCAGACAACTGTAAGTTGGGTGCTGTCATTGACTCTCCAAATGATGTTAACATACTGCAAGATGGTCTCACAGCAGCTAATGTCTGGTGTCAAGGTCATAGCTTCAAGTTAAATGCAAAAAAATGCATCATCATACCATTCGGCAAAAACACAACCCCTACTGATAACCACATCAACGGCAACCCTCTACGCACACACCCTGTGGTCAGACACCTGGGCACTCAGGTTGATAACAACCTCACGTTTGACCAGCATATAGTGGCAGTGGTCAGAAAAGCCTTTTACTTGGTTCATCTCATAAGTAAAGGGATTGCATCCTGAAAAAAGTTTACTACCTCTCTATACTCCTCTCTCATTTGACCAATAATTGAGTATAACACCCTGTTTCATATGTACCTCTGCAAATATCTGCACCATCTGGAAAGGCCAATGAAATACCTCACAAAGAGAATCCATGGCCTCCAACACCTGTCCTATGCAGACAGGCTCATATCACTATCACTCTGCTCAGTATTGTACAGATTGCTCAGGGGTGATCTGTGTCTTGCCTACAAGGCAATCTCAGACCCTGCCCTGCTAGAGATGCTCCATATCCTTAAATCTAACTCCTCATGCACTACCCACTCAAAACACCTGAATCTAATATGCGACATCAACAAAACCTGCTGGAGAGACAGGTTTGTCTCCCAAAAGATGCCCATCTCTGGAATAGACTTCCCATACACGTCAAACAGAGCGCCTAGCTGACCCTCTTCAAGCTCAACCTTGGATGAGTGGATGGGAAAACCACAAATTTGTCCCAGAGGTTCCACCTGGGTCATTCACTGACAGGGGCAACAGGTACTGACTGAGGTTTCTTTTTGGGGATAAACTCTTGGCTTGGAAGGGCCCCGGGACCATTAGCCTAGTAGCCTCCTATGATATAATATATGAACTCCTGTATGCATGTGAGATATCTGTATAAGACGCCACAGTACGATATTAAATTGGTTCACCCTAGTCATCACTTCACTGCTATACTTCCTATGCTACATGCAGTGTGTGCTGAAGTCATCTTTGTTGTTGCAATTTGCAATATAAACCTAATTTTCTCCAACACTGTGTTTCATACCTTAAGTAAACCATTCCTATGTATTATCATTGCAAAAGCTTGTGACAGTAGATATCAACAAGATATGTGAATTACATAGCTAAAAAGCTATACACCATTTAGCCATTCTAGTGGTATACAGGGATATAGCCCTGACTACTGCCCAGCTGACCCAGGTCCGATTAGTGAATTGGGCAACTGACAGAGCAGTAGGGAAAGGATGGGAGTGCCCAGGTTTGCTGATTGATATGGTCACTAAGGGGGAGGCATGATCCAAAGAGGTGAGATGACCTCCGATGTGATCAACAAGCATGTTGTGGGGGGAATTCACAGGGTAGGCCATAAAAGAAAATCCCTCCCAGATGAATTCCCAGATAAGCCGAGCCCCCAGGATATTTGCTGGATCCATGACCAGCCTAAGTGATAATGGATTAAGTCCAGGGTGGTTAGATAGTACCTGCTAGACCTGGTATGGATATTGAGTACTAGAGGTCAAGCTTGTAAACATGAGATCCAAGTGGACCAAAAAATAAAAGGAACTGTAGACCATTAATTAACCACCCAAAAATCATATTTTGTTACTAGATAATAAAACCTTACTGCATGACAGAAGATCCCATTGTAATATCTTGGGTATTAAATAGTTATCCTAGTTCATAAACAGTATTAAGAGTGAGCATCCAGCTAAAACGTTTCAAGTCCAAGTTAGTTCTATGTTGTCATTGCTAACTCTGGTAGCTCAGCACATTGTACACAGAAGGTTCAGTTTTTCCATTGCTATTTTTGTAAAAGTCTGAATTTCTTTCTGAAGCTGTTGCATGTTTTATGGTACTTCAGGTTACATCATGTGATTAGCATCACTATATGGGATGGGGCACCTAGTTCTTCTCACTCTGTTTTAGCCTCCCCCCAAAACAAACAGCTATATCACCTCTTGCATCTTCCAAGACAACTGTAGTGCTCATATGAATGAATAGCTCCAGATGTACTGTACTTGCTTTGTGAACAATGACATTTCCTTTAGACACTGTATCCCAACACCTTGTATGCATCAGAACTATGTCATGTTCCTGAGATTTCAATAGTTTGCAATTGTGATTTAAATAAAACCCACCACCCATTCTGTTTTTGGATATTTTCACTTCCTGGCTGAAAGCAGCAGAAAACACAAGCAGCATTTAGCATAACAAGCTGTGGTGTGTAAATACAGTTTCCGGATTGATAGGGATCACTATAAAAATTAATCCCCATAAGATAATTAGAACCTAGTAGGAAGGATTGTTGTGTGCAATATATATTCATAACATTCCTAGGCTTACATTAGAAATTAAAAAAATGTTAGCTGTAATTGTACTTTTATAAACACCCCGTCAAGTAATGCACAATTTTGACAACAGCAGACATTCATTTGCATCTTTTAAGTAATTAAAACCTACTGATACTTGTACATACAATCAGTAAGGGTAAGGAGTGAGCAAATGTCTCTCAACATGGTGAATTCTAGCGGTGAGCAGATGTCTCACAACATGGTGAATGCAAGTGATGAACAGATGTCTCATAGCATGGTGAAAGCTAGTGGTGAGCAGATGTTTCACAGCGGGGTGAATGCTAGTAATCACCAGATGTCTCACAGGGTGGTGAACACTAGTAATGAACAGATGTCTCATAGCGTGGTGAATGCTAGTAATGAACAGATGTCTCATAGCATGGTGAATGTTAGTAATGAACAGATGTCTCGCAGGGTGGTGAATGCTAGTGATGAACAGAAGTCTCACAGTGTAGTGAATGTTTGCGGTGAGCAGATGTCTCACAACATGGGAATACTAACAAACAGCATCTGTAGTACAACTGCAAGTATAAGAGCAGGAGCCAAAATGGATTATCTACTGTTGTGCGAGGCTACTTTCTTACTCTGTTCACTACAAACTTTTCTGAAGCTGGGATTTTCTTTCATATGTTTCATAGTTACAGTTCACTGAGTTGAAAATGAGGCGTGACTAAGTAAACTGTAGTGTTTTTCCTGCAGAAAGCCATTTGTGTGAATGGTGGATTGGGAGATTTCCTGTTGGTCAAAAAAGATAACTGGCTCTGTGGTACGACTGGGAGTTTGTGTGCTCATGTATGTGTGTGTTTTAGTGTTGGAATGGAGGTTTGGTCTGGCGATAGGATTCATATGTATATGCATGTGTGTGTGTGTGTGTGTGTGTGTGTGTGTGTGTGTGTGTGTTTTAGTGTTATACTGGGGCTTAGGTCTGGGAATAAGTTTAGCATGTATTTGTGTGTGTGCGCATGTGTGTTTCAGGGAAAGGAATAGTTAAGAGGATATACTTATTGTGAATATAAATGTGCATGTGGGTTAGGATCAGGTAAGGGAAAAGAGTTTGTGTTGTGTGTGGGTTTTGGTGTTACAGTGGGGGGTTAGGTCTGGGGATGGGTTTAGTATGTATGTGTGTGTGTATTTTAGTGTTACAGTGGGGGTTAGGTCTGGGGATAGGTTTAGTGTGTGTGTTTTAGTGTTAAAGTGGGCGTTAGATCTGAGGATAGGTTTAGTATGTATGTGTGTGTTTTAGTGTTAGTGGTGGTTAGGTCTGGGGATAGGTTTAGTGTGTGTGTGTGTGTGTGTGTATTTACGGTAAGGACTAAGTTAGAAGATAGACTTAGTGTGTGTGAATTTTTATATAGGTTAGGATCAGTTAAGGGGAATGAGTTTGTGTTTTGTGTGTGTGTTTTAGGGTAAGGACTAGGTAAGAGGATAGACTTAGTGTGAGTGTAAATATGTATGTTGGTTAGGATCAGGTAAGGGGAAAGAGTCTGTGTGTGTGTGTGTACATGTGTGTGTGTGTGTGTGTGTGAGCTGTCTTGTGTACTGGTAGTGTTATGTGTGTGTGTGTGTGTGTGTGAGCTGCCTTGTGTACTGGTAGTGTTATGGAAGAGTTTTTTTTTTTTTTAAGGTGAGGTGCACACTTTAAGTTAGAGGACGGGGCTGGGTTAGAGTAAACAAATTTTATGTAATATTTAAAAAATACAGTTAGTGTGATATGCTTTTAAGTAGTTTTAATTGCTACAATTCCCCTGTACATTTTGCTGTCTTGTCTGTGCTTGGTTTTCAGTGTAGTTTTGGTTTAGCTTGCCAGTTGTAATTGTACCACTAGCTTCTCCACCTTTAAAAGACCCGTATAGAAACATAGAAACTTATGCTTTATTGTTATGGTATTATTGTTGTTTGTTAGTCAAGTCCAAAGTTTCATGGCTTAAGAAGTTTAACACATCAGGCCTGTCTGTCCACTATTTCCTTAAGTTCTTGTAAGCTCAAAATGTCCATCCGTCCTAGGTTTAGCTAAAATTTTCTTTTGCCTTTAATTTTTCTCAGCATCAATACCATCTGCAGATAATTCTGTATTTACATTATGTGGCGAAAATATCTGAATGTTAGTTTTACTATTATACCTTCCAGTAAATAGTATGGATTGAGTTCCTTAAGTTACTGCCTGATTTGACTTTTTTCTTGCAGTCTACAACACAGGTCAAAGTAATTGCTTTTTTGCACGGCCTTCTTTATAGGCCACATGTCACAACTATATATTATAACTGATCAAACCAACACTCTGAATATATAAACCTTTGTTACAAATATGATGTCTTTGCTCTTTATTTATTTATTAAGTTTTGATTAGTATCTACTCTTTTCAAAATTACCGTAGCTTTCCTTCCAGAAAGTAGGCGACTTTGTTTCATGTGTGTAGTCACTATCTGCAGAGATCCCTGAGCCCAGAAAAAGTTAAATCTGTTACTTTATCCACTTCTTCTCCAGCCACTTGCAAAGAATTGGTTGAGCTAAATGGCACAATCCTGTTTATTTGTTTTTATTAATTTATTTATGTTTAGGAGTGAATCAGCTTTTGTGCTTTCTACTTTCACTTTAATGAATAGGTTGTTAAACTGTTCCTCACTGTTAGTAATCAGAGTAGTATTGTCTGGTGGTGTTAATATTTCTCCAGGCAGTTTTGATGCCAGTATCTGACTTGTCCACCCCAGCATTTCTGATGAAATATTCGCTATATAAGTTAAATAAGTAGGATGATAACATAGAGCTTTCTTGCACTCCTTTTCCTATCTCAAGCCAGGTAGCAATTGCATATTGAGTTCTAACTGTTGCTTCTTGGTCCTCTTGCCTTCATATACTGATTGGTACGGTGACATCCAAGGTGATCGAGTATCCCCCTTTCTCTAACAACCTATCACTGTTTGTTATGGCCCACACAGTCAAAGGTCTTATGGTAGTCATTAAAGCAAAATACAAGTTTCTACAAGCTCTTTTGACATAGAAAAATAGCGTCTTGATTACAGTTCAGGTAACCACAGTTTTATTAGTGATGTGGGTGTGTGCTGAAACTAGTCTTTGGAAGGAGAAGAGTGATTCAGCTTATCTGGCACACCTGTCCTTGGGTAGAGGTGTGGAACAACACCTGAGGCAAACTTTCTCTCTGTTGAATCCATGGGAGAGACCAGAGACCTCATGAGCACTGACACCAAGAGGAACAAGGCTATCCTGAAGGGTTACAGTTGTGTTAGCAAGTGACACACCCTTTTTAATGCTTGTTGAATGCTGACTGCTGTTGTTTGTATGTTACTAGCCATATACTAAAAAATGGACAACTCCTGATGGCTGATTTAACGATGGTCCCTGTTAATAAGCTCAGTCCACTATATGGAGAACAAATAGACCAGTTCCTGAAGTGGATGTTAGCAGTTTGATTTTTAGTACCCAGATTTTGACAATTTGATTGCTGGTACATCGACCTCTTCTAAAATTCAGCACAGATATTTGGCATTTCTCTCTTTCATTTTGTTTATTGCTGGAGTCTGGTTTATAGAATCTTAACTGTTACCTTCCTAGCATGTGAAACAAGTGCAATTATTCAGTAATCTGGATGCTTTTTAACTGTTTGCAATTGAGTGGTTACTGTTTTGATTTCCAAATTTGTTGGCAAATTATTGTCAGCACTGAAACAGTATTGTGTTGCTGGAACTGTCATACTTCCTGTACTCTTGTTATTAGCAGCATTTCCTTAGGTCCATTTGACTTCACTCTCCATGATGCCTGCCTCTAAATCTGAGACAATTATATATATTTATCAGTAATGTCTCATTCCTTCTGTATAATTCTGGCAGCTCTTAGTATCTTTCGTTTCGTCTGGGTTTCTGCCATCTTTTATCATGCCCATTTTGCACTGATGATTACCGTTAATGTAGCCAGTCTATATGAAGATATCTCTCGCCTTTCTCATCATTTCTCTTTCTACAATTTCTGTGCGCACTGCTCTTTTAAAACGTTGCATTCAGTTTCTTATATTTTCCCTGTCTTCATTGCCTTTCACTCTGCTTCTTTTTTCAGCTAGTTTTAATGTCTCTACAGTAAGCCACTTTGCATTAATCTTCTTTGGAATATTTTTTTTCCTACTAGACAGTATCCTAAATGTCTCTAAATGGTCCTTCAAGTAGTCCCTCTACCAGCCGTAGTCCATTACATATTTTCTTCGCCTCCTTCATACTCATATGGGTTATTGTCGAGCTTGTACCCATTCAGCGAGCCTTTCATGTTAATTCTAAAATTTGAAATGAGAAGCTGATGGATCAAGATGTAATCAGTTCCAGGTTGTGTTTTTGCTCTCTGTATAGAGATCTTCTACTTGACTTCAAAAGCAAATAGTCAGTCTGATTCCGATACTAAAGCTCAGGTTATATTCATGTATGAAGCAGTCTGTTAAGCTGTTGAGAGTGCTTGCTATGACCAGTGCATTATCTTGTCAGAATTTTATTGATCTGTCTTCCTTCATTTTCTTCTTACAAAGACACACTTGCATGTTCTTGTGCTGTTCTTTGGCTATCAACTTTAAGATTCCAATTGGCTATGAAGAGCATTTATTGTCTTACATCCTTCAGGCGTTGCAGATCCTCATACAACTGGTTGAATTCCTCCTCTCCTGCATATCTGTTTGGGGAATACATCTGTACTACTTCAATGTTAATAGGTTTGCCCCGGAGTCTAATTGAGATCCTTCTGTCATTCTTGACTTGCAAGCCAGCATTGATTCTAACACCCTTTAATTGGCTATAAGTGTGTTCCTTCTGAAAGATTCTAGTCCACAATAGATGATCTGATGATTATCAGATCTAATGTGACATATTCCAGTCCATTTTAGTTCACTATTCCCAAAATATTTATGTTTATTTTTGCCATTGCAATTTTATCAAGATTACGTTTGCCAGGAGCATAGTTCTTATGTTACAAGTTCTAGTGGTATATTCTTCCTTACAGCACTGAACCTTTCTTTTTTCTCCAAGAACTTCAATAGATGGATTCCCCTCTCTGCTTTAATCCATCTATGCCGCAACCATCAAATCAGCTCAGCATGGAACTCTTTTCTTACCCGGTAGTACACTTGGTACCATCTAACTTGTTAGTTTCATCCCTGAGTGCAGTTTTAACATTTCTTATGTTGCTTTTGTCTGTTGTGTTATCTTGGCAAAAAATCTTGCAGTGAATTGCCATTAACTTCTTCTGTAGACCATAGTTAGACTGAATTCTCCATTATGACCTGTCTGTTTTGGGTGACCCTACGTGCAGTAGCCCAAAGTTCATACAGCCCCCCCCCCCCCCAATTACATTAGAGAAACAAATGCTACAGAAGGGAATTGTTGTTACAGTTCTCAAAGATATAAAATAAATTGTGTTGCTGAACAATCCTCAAAATGTTGATATTTATTGAAGATTCATGGCAAGTTGGATGCTTTGAGACTGGGCTTCAGCTTGCATTCATGGATGTTATAGTCCATAAAGATAAACAAACTTCTGGTAAGGGTAATATCCAGTCATTGAAAGCATAGATGAGTAAGTAATCAGTGGTCCTGCAGAAGATTATTTCCCTTCTACAAGACAGCACCTATGTTCCCCTGCAGAAAGATTTTATTGATTTGTAGCAACATGCTACCTTACTGTTTTTCACAGGACTGCAGGTTTTTGCTATGGTATGAGGCTGTGATGGAGGCTCTAAGCTCCAATGGCTTTGTTTAGCTCCTTGCAGTTGAACTCACTGTGATGTGTTTAAATACAGTGAAAGATCACATGTTCTGAATAAATACTATCTGAGGATGACAACTGCTACTGCACTATAAAAAGGATGCATTTGCATGCTGCTGCTGCTGCAGCAGCTAATAGTGGTAGCCTCACCTGGTTATAGTTGTGCCAGAATATTTGTGATGTTTCAGAATGTAAATAGGCAGAAGGTTCATACATTCTTAGGTAAGTTCAAGTCAATCAGTATATAGACCATTTAAGCCTAGCCAAAAAAAAACTATTCAAAAGTTTCCTGTAGCCTCAAAGAGAGTAAGGCAAGATAGATCAAGGGAGAATCAAAGGCTGCCCATCCAGTTATCTAGGTTTGCCGTGAAGGTGACAAGGGTGTTAATTTGTTTGTCATGTAGGGGAAGTTTGTTCCAAAGGGGAGGGATATGAGTCTGTAATGTAAAAGTGTCTTATTTAACTGAGTATTTGTGGTCCCATTAGTTCTGAGAATAAATAAGAGGTTAACTTGTTGGATCTCTCATGGTTCATTAAGCTAAACACAGATCTCCATGAAGGAGTCTGGTAGAGAATGTGTTGCCGATCTCTCCTGAAAACATAGATTTTTGAGGCCACTGATTTTAATTATGAATCACTACGGTCTTTCAAGTTGTGTGATATGTTTAGACAGATACATGCCAAAAAGTGCATTTTACTAAATAGTGGGTTTGATAACATATAAGTAAAGGAGAATTAAGACATCTAATTAAGACATCTTTGGATCTAGTGGAGGTGCCTTTGGAAATGAGATGAGCCAGATAAAAGGCTTTCCAAACTACTGTGGAGACATGATGGACAGATGATAAGGAATAAGAAGCCGGAGTGCCCAGATCACTTACAATCGTGCGTGATTGGAGGGCTGCATTTCCTTTTGCTTTGTTTACCAATCAGTCTGAGACCATTGTCCTTGTACAAATTGTTAACAAGGTCCAACCCATGTCAGTTGAATATCGAATAACTGCACCTACTTTACATTTGTCTGCAAACTTAATTAACCATAGCCAAGAGTGCTGGCCTGAAGGTCTGAGGAATGGATGCAAACAGAAGAGGGCCCAAAACCGAGCCCTGTGGTGCACTATTGGTAACTTTTTTTTTGCTTTCAGAAGTGACACCTGCAACACAATCTACATGGGTTCTATCAGACAACCAGTTAGCTATCCACTGCAATATATATTTATATTCAGATTTACAAGTCTATTAATATTTCCTGCATGAGGAATAGTGTCAAAGGCTTTAGCCAGATCTATATATGCTGTATGGAGTGAACTGCCACTATCTACTGCTTCACTAATCTTTTCAAAGAAATTTATGACGTTAAAGAGATAGGACCTTTCTTCAACAAAGTGAAGTTGATGAGGGTTCAGGGTTAAGAGATTTTCAATTTTCAGATCAATGAAGTCTGAAATAATGCACTCCATAGCTTTATATATTGGGCCTATAGTTACCAGGGTCTGCAGGAGGGCTGCAACTGTAGTCTGTTTCTGTAGCATTTGTAGTCTTTAATGAAACATTAATATGGTTGTGACTGCCTTTTATTGATTTAACTATCCTAGATTTTTTTTGCTCTGTGGCTTTTTCTTGTTTATCAAGAGTGGAGGTGGACAGTGTTGCCTGCCAATTCCATTGCATAACATGGTGACATGGAACTCTCATGCCTTTAACTTGTCCAGTTTTTCACGTCACCCACACCTGGAAGACCTGGGACTGTAAACTAAATATAAAGACAAATAAAAACCTTGGGTACAGGAACGTGAGGGCCTGTAAAACTCAACAAGTAAAAAGCAAAACCAGAAAGCAGTCCACAACGTCCAAAATGATAAAAAACCTTCTTTATTGCATGCAGTAGTAAGCGCTTTCACCAGGAAGCCATTCTAGTGAAAGCGCTTACTACTGCATGCAATAAAGAAGGTTTTTTATCATTTTGGACGTTGTGGACTGCTTTCTGGTTTTGCTTTTTACTTGCCATTGCTGCTTAGTACTACATACTGGTGTCTGCAGAGGAATGCAGTATTTTTGTGACTTTGCGAACAAGCAGTGTTGAGTTTTACAGGCCCTCACGTTCCTGTACCCGAGGTTTTTATTTTTATGCTACATGTTTTAACAGGAACGTGGTCTCTCTGTGCTAGCCTTTTATTCTTGATTTGGTAAATATAAAGACAATTTGCCCTAAATGGGTTCAGCATTTTCTGCATGCAATTTATTAGGACTGTTTGATAAATGCTAATGTGTCCAGTGGCACATGGATGTGTACTGTCAAAATGGTTATGGTTTCTGTATAGAGGGCTACTTCCTGTCTTGCCACAACCATCCTTAGATTCTTGATGGACATTTTCTGAACTAGACCCAAAGCAGCTTACTAAACACAGCTGTAGACCCCTTAATAGGTTCATAGGATCATAGGTTCATAGGTTCATACTAGGCTATCTGCCCTAGGGCATTTATAAGCCTAGCCAGAATGTGTTTGGCTTTCGCCACCCATTTTAAATTTATTTTGCTATGCCCTTTTTCGAGGTTAGTATACTGTGCCTCTATCTAACAGTGACACAGAAGTGATACCCGGGGTAAACCTACGATCTCCCATCCACTCATCAAGATTCCTCTTGAAGAGAGTCAGTGAGGGACTCTGCCTAACCTGGACTGGGATTTTATTCCAGAGTGAAGGGAGCCTCTGGGTTATGAATCTGTCCCTCCAGCATGTCCTATTTATTTCAGTGCTGAGGTTCAAGTCTCTCGAGCGGTTAGCTCGATGGGATTTGGATTTTCTGAGGTGCAGCATGTCCATTAATTCCGGGTTGGACATGGCTTTATACGTCAGGCACAGATCGCCTCTGAACAGGCGGTATGCCACTGAGTAGAGCTGGAGTTTCTTTAACCGGGCAGCATATGGCATCTGTTTGAGCCCTTTGATCCTCTTGGTGAGGTACTTTTGGGGTCTTTCCAGTTGCTGCAGGTGTCTGGTAAGGTACATCCCAAAAGGGGCATTGTACTCAATTATGGGCCTGATGAGGGATGAGTAAAGAGGCACGATGACCTCCCTGATCTAGATGTGAATCCCTTCATGATTAGGTGGGCTATATAAAATGTTTTTCTAACCACTTTGGCCACGTGGTTGTCAAATGAGAGATTGCTATCAACTTGGGTCCCCAGGTCCCTAATTACTTCTTCTGTACTTAATGGATTTCCACCTATGTGGTAATTTGTGGGCACTTTGTTTTTGCCAAAGGGATGACTATACACTTTTGGCATTCAGCTTGAGGCCATGGCTCTGGCACCAGTTGTCTGTTTCTATGAGGCCCTTTTGGAGGATGCTTGTGTCGGCTGGAGAGTCGATTATGGCACCCAGTTTGCAGTCATCTGCGAACTTGGTCAGCCACAGTCCTTCCGTGTTGGCCTGTACCTCCGAGAAATATATACCGAACAAGAGAGGTCCCAGGACTGAGCCTTGTGGGACACCACTTGTAACTGGTTTGGAGTCTGACATGGCTCCAGCAATTCTAACCATGTGGGTTCTGTCCTTGAGCCAGTTTGCAATCCATCTAGTGACATAGGGGTTTATATTTAAGCTGGTGAGTTTATCTATAATGCCCGAGTGGGGTATTGTATCGAAGGCTTTTGCGAGGTCCAGGTAGGCTGTGTGGACCACCATCCCCTCGTCAATGGCCTTGGTGACTGTTTCAAAGAAATCAACCAGGTTTAAGAGGCAGGATCTGCCCTTAACAAAGCCGAACTGGGTAGGATCCAGTGTTTGTAGGTCCCCAATATCTTTATTTATGAGGTCCATGATGATCCTTTCCATAGCTTTGCAGACCAAGCTAGTCAGGCTTATGGGGCGATAGTTTCCAGGATCCGTTGAGGCACCACCTTTATGGAGAGGGACCACTGTTGCTGTACGCCACTCTTTGGGCACATATCCTGTAGTAAGGCTGAGATTGAACAGTAGTTTTATGTTTGGGTTTAGCTCTTCTTGGAGTTCATGTAGGGCGCAGCCGGGACACCGTCTGGTCCCATTGATGCTGTGTTTTTGCTTTGGAGGCTCTTACCTGAGCATCTGAGATGTCAGGGGGGCAGCACTCTGCTGGGATAGATATTTGCCCTTTTGGTGGGGGGGGGAGTTTGCGCTGAACCTGTCAGCTAGGATGTTGGCAATATCTGTGGGTTCGGTGTATTTTTTGTCATTTTGGACTAATTCTGAGCATATCTGGGAATTACCACCCAGGTTCCTAACATAACTAAAGAAAGCCTTGTGATTATCCTTAGTGTCCTGTGCAATTTTTCTCTCGAAGCTGGCCTTAGACAATTTTATGTGCGCCCGTAGTTTTTTGCTAATACTGATCAGTGATGCCTTCCCTTTTTGGGATTTTGCTTTATCATTTAGTAGCTTCCTCCTTCTATTGTATAGTTTGTTTATGGCTGGGGTCCACCAGACAGGACGTCTGCCTTTGGAGGATTGGGTCTTGGTTTTATTTGGGATCATAATGCAATTGCTCATGTTTGCACTTATGCAGATGCACAGACCCCACTCGTGTGAATTGACTCTGAATGCATTTGTTTCTTCTTTCACTTGCAAGGACCAAGGCAAAAAGGACAGCAGATTTCTGATAATTTATTAAAATGGTACTCTAAATCAGCTGCAATACAAAGCATTAAGCAGTGTTGTAGATTTTTTTTTTTTTACTTTTTAATTCAAGTAGTGTAATCTTCAAAAGTGATGTTTATTAGCTATTATACAATGACCCCCCATTAATGTTCCACAACGTGCACGCTGATTGGTCAGCGTGCACGTGGTAACTCAGACTTATACTAATGGAAACAGGTCCAGTCGCCCGGACTTTTTCCATTAGTAAAAGTTTTTTTTGTTGTTGTTGGACAGCAATAGAGAATGGAAGAGCTCTGTTGCTGTTATCTCGCTAAGTTAAATGAGTATAACATAGCGAGATATCTTAAAAAAAGCAACAGAGATCTTCCTTTCTCTGTTGCTTTTTTTAAAGCTGTCTCGCTATGTTAAACTCTTTTAACATAGCGAGACACATTTTTAAAAGCAACGGAGATCTTCCTTTCTCTATTGTTTCCACACACAGTTCTGATGTACTGCGTAACCATACGCATGCGCAGTACATCAGAACTGCCACAGAATACTGGACAGCTACAGAAGGGCAGCAAGGAGGCATTATACAATGTCATTATTTAAGAAAAGTAAGTATTTTATTTCTTAAATAATGTCATTGTATAATAGCAATAACCCACTTCTGAGTGTGGGTAATGCTGGATTTACCCATGGTTGTCTTTGTTTGGCCACTTGGCTTCGCCCTTGTGACCAAACCACACCAACCGTGGGTAAATCCAGCATTACCCACACCCAGGCATGGGTTATTGCTTAATTATTAATATGGTCTTTGCTTTGCTAAGCTCTGCTCTAATCTTCCAAGTTTCATCTTTTATATAGACTACATATAGATAATAGATGAATATTATACAATGTGTAATAAACCTGTATTAAAATTAGAGGCTGGATGTGAGGGGACAGCTAAATAGGGGTAATAGTTTTTAGGAGGAGGGCAGCCCAACAGGGTTATAGTTTTACATTTTTTCAGTTAAGGCAGTTTGGTCATTTAACTATTATGTCATAAAGTACTTTGGGCGGTGAGTATATTTTTGTGCCTGTATGAAATGGGCTATTAGGTCATACCACCACAAAAGTAAGATTTTCCTGATTGGTCACTTATATTCACTAGCATGAGAGATGAACCCTTTTGTGACAGATTCTTCCCTCTTAATGAGGTTTGTTTTGCTGGAATTTTCTGCTGGAGTATTTAGAGGGCTTTTGTTTTTTTTGGATATGTATACAGCCTTTTGTTATTGTTCTGTCTAGACTTGGGATTTCTATTAAAAGAGTCACTTTACTATTTACAGCCCCATAGTCTTCAATGCATTATTATGACTAGAAAATGATTGCATAGGTTATTAAGTAAGACATACATTGTTGTATTTATAAAGATTATTTTGTTATTAAAGTTTTTATGGCATGTTTTAATTTAGGGTATTGTAGGCAAGTACACCCAAGAAAGGGTCTTGTAGTCAAAGATTGCCACTCATAAACTAGAGAAAAATGTGGAAAGAAGTATTTTTCTATAATTAAAGGTGGAGGAATCCAATAATATTAGAATGCCAGTGGGATTATAAATGCTTCTAAACTGAAAAATTAAATAAAACAAAATAATTTGCCATGTGTAGCAGCAAAAAATCAAACCAAAAATATAGAATACAATGGTAACAAAATAATTATTAAGGTTTAATAAAATAAAAAAAAACAAGTAGGTGCTTTTGTTTATAAAAATATAAAATTAATTCCATCACTCCATCACTCAGCCTTTAAATAAAGTACAGACATGGTCAATCAGTCAATACAGACTTCACAATCAAGAATGAAAGCAGAAATCCCTAAATCTTTTTCTGAAGTACTCCTGGAAAAAAACATATTAGTGCAATGGTTTCACTTTTAAAAAAATCACCAAACTAATACTGTCGTGGTGGTCTGCAAGATGACGTTGGTGATCAAGAAGAGGAGGACAAGTGCGAGAGCAGTGCTAAGGATAAAATGGTGGAAGTTGAAGAAGGGTAATTGTGCAGTGGAGCTCAGGGAAGAGTTAAAACAGGCAGTGGGGGGCAGTGAAGAGTTACCAAATAGCTGGGTAACTACAGTAGAGATGGTAAGGGAGACTGCTAGAAAGGTGCTTGGTGTGACATTTGGAAAGAGGAAATAGGACAAGGAGACCTGGGGGTGGAATGAGGAAGTACAGGAGAGTATACAGAGGAAAAGGATGGTGAAGAAGTGGGATTGTCAGAGAGATGAAAAAAGTAGACAGGAGTATAAGGAAATGAGGAGCATGGCAAAGAGAGAGTTGTATGAAAGATTGGACACTAAAGATGGAGAAAAAGACCTGTACCGATTGGCTAGACAGAGGGACTGAGCTGGGAAAGATGGCAGCAGGTAAGGGTGATAAAGGATAGTGAAGGAAACGTACTCACAAGTGGGGAGAGTGTGTTGAGCAGATGGAAGGAGTACTTTGAGTAGCTGATGAATGAATAGAATGAGAGAGAGAGAAGGTTGCATGATGTGGGGATAGTGAATCAGGAAGTGAAACAGATAAGCAAGGAGGAAGTAAGGATAGCTATGAAGAGGATGAAGAATGGAAAGGCTGTTGGTCCAGATGACATACCTGTGGAAGCATTTTATTTATTTTATTTATTTTACATTTGTTAACTGGGATAGTCTGACTGGATATATGTCCATTTTCAGCAGAGGCCCGGGGAGAAAAGCTCATAACAGAAACAAAAATATCATATGTTCATATGGAGGTGCTTAGGAGAAATGGCAGTGGAGTTTTTAACCAGATTGTTGAATGAAATCTTGGAAAGTCAGAGGATGCCTGAGGAGTGGAGAAAAAGTGTTTTGGTACCTGTTTTTAAGAATAAGGGTGATGTGCAGAGCTGTAGTAACTACAGAGGGATAAAACTGATCAGTCACAGCTTGAAGTTATGGGAAAGAGTAGTGGAAGCTAGGTTAAGAAGGGAAGTGATGATTAGTGATCAGCAGTATGGTTTCATGCCGGGAAAGAGCACTACAGATGTGATGTTTTCTCTGAGAGTGTTGATGGAGAAATATAGAGAAGGTCAGAAGGAGTTGCATTGTGTCTTTGTGGACATGGAGAAAGCATATGATAGGGCGCCTAGAGAAGAGTTGTGGTATTGTATGAGGAAGTCGGGAGTGGCAGAGAAGTATGTAAGAGTGGTACAGGATCTGTATGAGGGTAGTGTGACAGCGGTGAGGTCTGCAGTGGGAGTGACAGATGCATCTAAGGTGGAGGTGGGATTACATCAAGGATCAGCTCTGAGCACTTTCTTATTTACAATGGTGATGGACAGGTTAACAGACGAGATCAGACAGGAGGCTCCATGGACTATGATGTTTGCAGATGACATTGTGATCTGTAGTGAGAGTAGGGACCAGGTTGAAGAGACCCTGGAGAGGTGGAGATTTGCTCTACAGAGGAGAGGAATGAAGGTCTAAGACAGAATATATGTGTGTGAATGAGAGGGAGGATAGAGGAATGGTGAAGATGCAGGGAGTAGAGCTGGCGAAGGTGGATGAGTTTAAGCGCTTGGGATCAACAATTCAGAGTAATGGTGAATGGGGAAGAGAGGTGAAGAAGAGAGTACAAGCAGGGTGGAATGGGTGGAGAAGAGTGTCAGGAGTGATTTGTGACAGACGAGTACCAGGAAGAGTGAAAGGGAACGTCTACAAGAGGATAGTAAGACCAGCTATGTTGTATGGGTTGGAGATGGTGGCATTGACAAAAAGTCAGGAGTCAGAGCTGGAAGTGGTAGAGTTAAAGATGTTAAGATGTGCACTGGGTGTGACAAGGATAGACAGGATTAGGAATCAGTATATTAGAGGGTCAGCTCAGGTTGGATGGTTTGGAGACAAAGTCAGAGAGGCGAGACTGCATTGGTTTGGACATGTGCTGAGGAGGGACGCTGAGTATATTGGGAAAAGGATGCTGTGGATGGAGCTGCCAGGTAAGAGGAAAAGAGGAAGGCCTAAGATAAGGTTTATGGATGTGGTAAGAGAGGGCATGCAGGTGGTTGGTGTGACAGAGCAAGATGCAGAGGACAGGAAGAAATGGAAACAGATGATCCACTGTGGCAACCCCTAACAGGAACAGCCGAAAAAGAAGAATAATATTGTCATTCAAACCAGGTACTGCAAAAGCATTAAATTGAAAATGTCAGATTAACTTGAGTTTTTACAGAATGGCATGCAGGTCAATCTTCTGAAAATGTTAAATTGTGTACTTTGTTAATAAAGGGACTGCCTGCAGCCTTATTTTAGTGTTTGTATTGGTTTTCCTATATAAAGAATCACAAGTCTGGTACTGCCCATGGTAAACGATGCTGTTAGGTGTACAAGTGTACTTCTGTTCAGTGCCAAGTGGGTTCCCAGTGTATAGATTAACAGTATTGGAATATTCAATGCAAAATAATATAAAACCATAATACTTGCATCAAAAAACATGAGTAACCCCTGGAATAAAATACTTACACTCATAGAAGTAATGCAACTAGACACAATCTCCATCATATGAGTTCAAAGAGATATAGATTTTTGTGGACTTTTTTTTTTTTCTCTCTTCTTCTTCTCTGGATTTTTTATTAATTATTATTGTACTGTTTCTCCTTTGGGTCACTTGTAAATATTGTAAATAATGTTTTTGTTCCTTTTACTATTATTGAATTGTAATCTAATTTTACTAGTTTTTTATTTCTTCTCAAAAAACAAAATAAAAATTTGTTGAGTAAAAAAAAAAACACGAGTAACTGCCACTTAGTTTATTAGAATTGGTCTTTGCAGACATTCTTTCCACTTTCAAAAATAAATTTGTATTTCTTTGTATCTACAGATTTGTGGAGTGGCGGGGTCTCACCAACATATCAGCTCAATGTCTCATTTTTGCTTTGTGGATATATAGCTCTAATTTAGTCACATAATTAAACAGCCTTAGTAGATTGAGCTTATACAAAAAATTTTGACTGTGGCACAAGGAATGACTAAAAAGGTTTTAAAAATATCACTTACCTAGTTAAACAGATGTATAATATATATCCAATGTTGATGAATTACATTACAGTTGTCATGAAACAGTGACAAACCAAATTGCGATTAAACCATGACAAAGGGCAAATTATTATTCCAGGGATAAAAAATTCAAAGGGAGATATTCCAGTGTGATTCTTTGTTACAGTTGTTGTTTTTACTTACCCTTAACCCCTTCAGATGTTTAATTAACAGATTAGGTCTTGATTATAATTTGGATCCCACAAAACAAACTTGCTTAAAGATTTCTCATCTACTTTTTGTGGGTGACTTACAATGTTATAATTCATAAGATGAGTAGTTGAAAGCACAACTGCAAGTGGTAAGAACTTCTCAGATTATTTGGTCTTGATAAATATGCAAAAGAAATGTTTAAAGCAGGGACATTGCAGTACCAAGAAAATAATCTAGGACAGGAATGTGATATAAAGGAACTTAAGCAGGAAGGAATGTACAAATATTTGGGAATTTATGAAGGATTGGAAATAAGACATGAACAAATGTGAATACAACTCAGTAAGGAATACTTCAGAAGGCTAAAACTAATATTGAAAACAGCTCTGACGTCTAGGAATAAAGTCCAAGCTATAGACCAATTTGCTGTCCCTATTTTGACTTATAGTTTTGGTGTGATTGACTGGGCCCAAACAGTATTGGATCATTTGGACAGAAAAACAGAAAAATGCTTCACGCTTATCAAATGATATATAAAAATGAGTGTATACCAAGCTTATATACCCCTTGCTGTGAAGGAGTTATGGACCTTCTCTAGGGTAGACAAAAAATCAGTGTACACCATTATTTATATCCCTTGCTCTGAAGGAGTTATAGGCCTTCTCTAGGGCAGACAAAAAAAAAAAAAAAATCACTGACTGTGCTCTTGTAGTTTAGTCCTTTTTTGCACAATATAGGGCTACAATAAAGGACTGGACTACAAATGCACGGAGTCTGTGAGTTTTTCTTTTTCTTTTTTTTGTCTACCCCTTTGAGTAATATTTTTAAAATTTGACCTTCAATCTTTTTTTGCTTAATTAACTATTCTAGGACGGAAGCAGAAGGGCACTCCTGATGAGCTCAACCACCAGAGAGCACTTTACACAAGACAAGAAATGGAAGAATGACCTCTACGGGACCATAGCAGCACGTCCAGTCAATTGAGGTCTCCTCAAAACAAAGGCTGGGCACAGTCACTGACTGAATTTTGTTAACCTCACACACTGTACCCCACAGGTGATGAGCTTGTACTAGCCAGAGTCATTGGATTCCGGGTCGCACCAATTTTCATTTTATCTATAAATGTATGTATACATATACACACACACACACACACACACACACATATATATATATATATATATATATATATATATATATATATATGTGTGTGTGTGTGTGTGTGTGCTCTAAAACATTCATATTTGATCATTTAAGATTCATTAGTAAAGTATGTTTTAGCATGGTATATTTCTGCAGAGTGTTAGCATCATTTCATACTAATCCAGAATACTGGGATGGGCAATAGGGAGAACTATTTAGCTGTTGAAAAATAAAGTTTATTTAAGAATCCGACCATAAGCTAATCATTCTAGATATCCACATCCCGACCCCACCCCCATTAAGGAAACCACGGTAAAACATTTCTCCAAAGTCAACTTCATGCTTCTTAAGACAGAAGTGGTGAACTTCATGACACCCATGTAGATGGACAATAGAGTTACGACTGCAGAATCCTACACAAATGCACTTACGGCATAAGCCAGGGATCCTTTTTGGCTAGGCTTACTTAGGCCCTTGGGCCAGTAGCCTTGTACCTACCTTTGAACCAATGAACCTATTCAATTCTTATTTATACAAAACCGGTTTTCCAAATGAGCAATTGATTTTTTTCATTGGTTGTGTATCGGTTGAATGTATTTTAAATGTACATTTTCTGCTTTGGTAGTTCTACTTATAATAGGATCCTTGAGTCCATTGGCTATAACACTAAACCGTTATAGACTCCATCTTAGTGATACTGTGTTTTAGTATGCTGTGAACAAGCACAGTATGTGGGAAGAGTTTTTTTTTTTTTTTTTAAGCTGGCTTATTTGAATCCTGTTTTTTTTTTTAAATTTCAGTATCTATTGCATTACAGCACCTTTGCTGTCAGCCTTAATGTAGTGTTGCAATAAGTAATATGAAAAATAAGACTAGGTTAGCTGTTGTCATAGCAGGGGAACTAGGGGTTGATTAGCTGATTAGATGGAAGGAATTTTCACTCAGTTTCCTTTTGCAAGGTGCAAGTGCAGATATGACCACAGAATAAGAAGTAATGTACCTACCATAACATTCCATGTTAGTTGTCTTCTTCTTGCCTTCTTTCTTGCTGGATGGGTTCAGAGCCGATCCTCGGCTCTGACTCAACAATCTACAAAAGCTCGAAAGCTACTTACTGGCTCGAGGCCCTCCCTATATCCCACAATGCTAGGCATCAGATCCCCAGATCTCATTTGGCAGAGCTAACACCAAGGAAAGATTCAAGGACACCTGTCCAACCACAAAGAAAATCATAGTACAAAGATAGAGGAGGACACAATGTACATCAGAGTTGTCCAGAGGAAGAAGGCCCCAAAAGGGGACTCTTCACGGTCTGTCCAGGCTACGGGGATGGAGGGTGGGACGCAAGAAAGAAGGCGAGAAGAAGACAACTAACATGGAACGTTATGGTAGGTACATAACTTCTTAATGTTAAGTTGTCTATCTCACCTTCATTCTTGCTGGATGGGACAGCGTCCCTAGCACCTTAGTCCTGGGTGGCTCATTGGAGCAGACTCTTGAGCACAGTGGAACCAAACTCAGCTCTATTCCTAGAGGCCACATCCAACTTATAATGCGAAATGAATGTATGAGGAGTGGCCCAAGTTGCTGTGGCACAAATAGATTCCATTGGTAGTCTTGCTTGAAAGGCTACCGATGTTGCTAACGCTCTGGTGGAATGACCTCTAGGTTTAGCCGGGAGTTGTTTATGTCTGAGTTGATAAATCAAAGTAATAATAGAGGACAACCACCAGGATAAGGTTACTTTGGAAACTGGCTCTCCTTGTTTACCCTCAGCATAAGATAAGAAGAGCTGGTCTGATTTTCTTATTTGCTTAGTCCTGTCCAAGTAGAAACGTAATTGCCTATGAACATCCAAGCGGTGTAAATTTTGTTCGGCTTTGTTCGAATAGTTAGGAAAAAAGACAGGCAGATCAATGGTCTGATTCAGATTCATTTCAGAGGTTACCTTGGGTAAAAACGAAGGATTAGGCCTAAGTGAAACTCTGTCCTTATGAAACACAAGATAAGGAGGACGAATACAGAGGGCTTGAAGTTCCGAAATTCTCCTAGCTGATGTGATGGCTACCAAAAAGAGAGTCTTCCAGGAGAGCAATTTTAAGGAACAGGAAGCCGCTGGTTCAAAGCGGGGGGAGAATCAAGGAAGCCAATATCAAGTTCAAGTCCCACGGGGGCGGGAGATCTTTGACCGGGGGCCTAAACAACAAAGTTCCTTTAAGAAAAGCCTTGCAAAGTTTGTGGGACATGATGCTGGTTTCTAACAGGCTAGCATGGAAATTTGCAATAGCAGCTAATTGGACCTTAATGGTGGCAGAGGAGGAACCAGCTTGAAAGAGCTCTGCTAAAAAATCTAAAACATGATGGACAGGGGCTGTAAAGGGGTCAATATTCCTAGCCTCTGCCCAGAAGGAGAAACATTTCCACTTACTAGCATAAGTCTTCCTGGTGGCAGATTTGTGCGAAGAAAGGATGATATCACGCACCGGCTGAGAAATTAGCGGAAGCCTGGCTAAGGTTGGAAGTGGAGCAACCAAGCTGTAAGGTTGAGAGACTGAAGGGACTGGTGCAGCCCGCCCAACTGATGGACCAAGAGGTCTGGCACTGGGTCCAGATTCCACAGCTGCTCCAGTAGGTGCCGATGCAGGAACGGGAACCAAATTTGTCGAGGCCAGTAAGGGGTAATGAGGATCGTCCTGGATCCCAATGCGGTTGCTTTCTGAATTAGCTTGGGAATTAAGGGAAAAGGTGGAAATGCGTACAGAAGACCCCAGGGCCAATCGTGAACTAGAGCGTCTCTGGGGGAGTGGCCAGGAAGGGGGAAGAGAGTGAAGAAGTCGTCGCACTTGCTGTTGAGAGGAGTTGCAAAAAGGTTGCAGCAAGGTTGACCCCATCTGCGGAAGATTTTGTCCGCTACTGATTGATTGAGAGACCACCGTGAGGCATGAGAATAGCTCTGCTTAGCCTGTCCACTATGACGTTGGACCTCCCGGGCATGTGCGTTGCTATCAGAAACCGTTGAGAGGAGATCGCCCACTGCCAGAGCCTGAGTGCTTCTCGACATAAAGGATAGGACTTGGTTCCGCCCTGCTTGTTGATGTACCACACTACAGACATATTGTCTGTCTGAATTGCAATAGTCCCGATGGGTAGAGAGTCCTGAAGAGCTTGCAATGCCAAAAGCACCGCTCTCATCTCCAAGGCATTTATGTGCAGATGGTACTCTAGAGGTTGCCAGGTGCCTTGGACAGTCCTGCCCTGAAAATGCCCCCCCCCACCCGATCAGGGAGGCATCCGTGGTCACTGCGGCAACAGGAGGAGGAAGAACACATGGTCTGCTCTGGAGTATCAAAGGGGAGACCATCCACCAAGCCAGGTGGTCTTTGCACGATTGAGTGATTATTATCTTGTGAGACATTGGAAGCTGTTGAAAGGACCATTGGGTAAAAAGCATCCACTGAAGAAGCCACATGTGAAAACAAGCCAGGGGAACTAGTATGATTGCTGCTGCCATGAGGCCCAAGGTCTTTAGTACGACTCTGGCCTGAATCCTGTTGCACTGTAGTAAGACTTGAACATGTCGGCGGATTTCTGAAACTCTGTCGAGAGGAAGCCTTGCAGACAGATCTTTGGTATTTAAGCTTGCGCCTATAAAGGTTATAGACTGACAAGGTGACAATGCAGACTTTTCGAAATTTATTGATATACCTAGCACGGAGCAAGTTTGGATGGTATAATCCCTGGCTCATAGTAGCTGATGCCTTGTGGGAGCAGTGAGGAGCCAGTCATCGAGATATGGAAATACCTGGAATCCTCTCCGTCTCAGGTGAGCTGTAACCACTGCCATGCATTTGGTGAACACCCTGGGGGCTGTGGTGAGACCAAAGGGCAGGGCCCTGAATTGATAGTGACTGGCTCCCAGCCAGAAGCGGAGAAACCTTCTGGAGCGCCTGTTCATTTTGATATGGTAGTACACATCCTGAAGGTCTATGGAGCACATCCAATTGTCCTGACCCAAAAAGGGTCGAATGGACTGGAGCGTGACCATCCGGAACTTTGTTCTTTGAACAGACTTGTTTAGCCTGCTGAGATCCAAAATGGGTCTCCAGTCTCCTGTCTTTTTTGGCACCAAAAAGAACTTGGAGTAGATTCCGGATCCTTGCTGGTCTGCTGGGACTGGCTGGATGGCTCGTTTGTCTAGCAGTTTTGAAATTTCTAGCACTGCCTGTTCCCTTAGACTGGGTGGAACATCTGGAAGGGACTTGGTTGTTTGTACCAGGGTGTGGACAAAGGGGATCTTGTAACCCTCGGATATGATAGACCGTACCCATTTGTCTTGTGTGAGGAAATGCCAGGCTTCTGGGTACAATGACAATCTTCCCCAGACTGCCTCCGAAGGCAGACAGTTGGGCAGCCCCTCAGGGGAGCTGAAAGGGTTTGTCAGAGAACGATTCTCTGCTACCCTGATTTTGCAGGCTCCCTCTGCCCCTCGGGCGGCGTCTATTATTGTTCCCTCCCCTGCCCCTGGAGGGAAACTCGCCACGTGTGTCAGGCACGACTCCCTGGGGTTTCCGAAACCACATTTTTCTACAGTTCTGACCCTTGGGGAATGGTCTATAGGGAGTGGAAAAACGGACTCCCATGGCAGAGAGAGTCTTGCCTTCCTGCTCACACCTGGTAAGGGTATCTTTCATCTGTGGTCCAAACAGAGCCGGACCATCGAAGGGGGTATTGGTGAAGGACGCCTTAAAGGGGTCAGCAAAGCTGCATAACTGCATCCAGGCCTGTCTTCTCAAAGCCACGCCTGTACCTGCAGCCCTACTCGCCCCATCAGCTGCATAAGAAATGAACTGCATGGAGGAGTTGACGATAGAATTAAGGCTCGCCAGCTGGGAGTTAATCTTATCTTGAGCCACCACAGCTGATGGATCCTGAAGGTATCACCCAGTTCCTTGAGAATATCCCTTTGGAGACGGGTGAATTGGCACAGATAATTCAGCGACTGCATAGAAAAGGTCGCTGAAGAAAACACCCGCTTCCCGTACCTATCCATTGTCCTAGATTCTTTATTAAGTGGACGGACAGGCACCGAAGGGTCAGCCAGCTCCTTCTTTGTGGCTGCTGCAACCACCATGGCATCAACAGGGACACCCTTTGTCAAAAATTGCTTGTTGGGTGGGGCTGTAATAAATTTAGTGGGCCTACGGGGAGTTGGTTCCATTGTGTCCAGGGCTGACCACGCCTTTTGAGCCACCACTTCCATTAGCGGGTCGAAAGGTGGAGACACCCAGGAGGTGGAAGGGTGAGAACCAAATGCGTCCAGGTAGACTGACTCATCCTCCAAAGGGTTAAGGGCAGTCCAGTTCCCCCTCTGCTTAAGGATCTCTAGGATGTCTGAAAAGGAGACATCCTCAGAGGGGGATCTTGGGGACCCTTCCGAATCCTCCAAGTCGGTATCAGACGTGACTGACTTGGGGGAGTCGACATGTTTCCTCTTACATTTTCTCTTCTGGGGGGGCTCCTCCAAAGGATCGGGGGTGGCCTCGGAAGAGGAAGATATGCCCAATGGGGCGACCTGGAGCATTTGCTCTCCACGCTTGGGGTCAGGAGGGTGGACAGAGACCGATGCAGGCACCATGGGGGGAGGAGCCAAAGGGGCTGATTGAGGGGCCGACTCAGGAGTCAGCACACTCCTCATGACCTCGAAGGCGCTCCTGTCAGGCAGAGCAGAAGGTCCCCGCTCCAAGGAGATGAGAACCCCTGTCGGCACTGAGAGGGATGGCTCCGAGGCCGATGTCAGGGCCGAGCTCACCTGCGCCGATGCTCCGAGAGGGAGAACGGGGTCGGACAAGGGTCCGATGCCACTCGCCCCCTCGGAGCCGACGAGGGAGTCTCGGCACCCAGATCCCTCCAATGATGGAACCAAGGAAGAGATCGGAGCTGACGAAGGAGCTGAAAGGTGTGGTATCAGTTCCGACATTACCAAGATTCGAGCCCCAACCAGCTCTGGCTCCGAACTCAAGGAGGGAGTTGGAGGAGGAACTGCTGTAGATACTGGGACAGCCACAGTCTGTTGAGATGAGCCGGCTAACATTTTGGCCAGGGCCTGCGACTTAAGGAGTCTACTGACCACCCTCTCTAGGTCATGATCAGATAGCCTGGAGGACCGAGATGAGTGGGACCTATGTTTTTTCTCAGATTGGAGTAATGGTGACCTTGGAGCCAAACGAACCGATTCTAGGGAAGGGGACCTAGAACGTTTTCGGCTCAAAGATGGTTCCGACAGTAAGGTCAGAGCCGACTGAGGTCTACAGGTGTTGGCTCCAGCTGGAGCCGACGAGGAGGCAGGTGCTCCACCAAGCGACGGCTCCGAACTGGGAGCCGATGGCTTGGTGGGCTTAGAGGATTTACCCGACGAAAGCTTGGTCAGGGATCCTTCTGGCTTAAGTAAGCCTCTCAGGATGAGCTTGTTCCTACACTCCTGCAGGTCTCTCGGGCTGAAGGCATGACAGACTGAGCAAGAGTCCTGCAGGTTTAGGGGGCCCAAGCAATAAACGCAAGAAGTGTGACCGTCTGTCAGAGACATCTTCTGACGGCATGAGTCACACTTCTTAATACCTGAAACTTTGGTATCCTTAGACATGATGGATACCAAAGAAAAAATTCACTAGTGCTTAAACACACAGAAAAAAACACACACACACTCGCACTAGTTACGCTAACAATATTAGTAACTACACAGTTAACTATATATAAATATATGCAAAAACTACAAACTGTAATAAAGTAAAAGAGCTAACACTACCCTATTAATACAAGGAAAGGGAGGGGAGATTAGCCACTGAGAGAAAAAAGGGGGGGGGACTCTCTAACTAAAACGAGTTTCTAAGAGGGAGCAAACAGAGAGTTAACTAATCGGAAAGCTATAAAAATAAGATAAAGTTAACTTTTAATATATATTTTAGAAGAAAAGATTAATACGACCTGGAGCCAAGTAAAATCGCAACCTCTTAGCTGAAGTGGCAAATGAGATCTGGGGATCTGACGCCTTGCATTGTGGGATATAGGGAGGGCCTCGAGCCAGTAAATAGCTCTCGAGCTTTAGTAGATTGCTGAGTCGGAGCCGAGGATCAGCTCTGAACCCATCCAGCAAGAATGAAGGTGAGATAGACAACTTAACATCAAATGTTTATCATGGATGTTTGTATATAGTGTAAATAGTTATTATGTTTTATATTGTTTATTTTTAATACTTTATGACCAAGGCGAGATAGACAACTTAACATCTAACATTACTTATTCTGCCTCCGAGCAATTCAGCAAGCAGTGCTAACTGACATGGAAAAGTAAATATCTTTAAATAGTCTATTCAAGGTTCCTTTGACTTTCAGGAAACTATCAGCAATAGATATGTGGTAATTATACAAGAAATCAATGATTATTTCAAACAGCTTAGAATTCTGCAGACCATAGAGATTATAAGCAATGAATGTGTCACACTGCTGTTGATTCTGCATTTATTATATCACCATCTGTAAGTCATATGTGCAAATCAGTCCCTCTGTATAAGATGTGTATGCGGTTGAAGATTCTAAGGGTATCTGCAAATTTTATAACTACCAATGGTGCCTTCTCTCTCGCGTCTGTATGCATACTTTCTTACAGCATAATTTAGAGGGTTTCTAAACTGGAGCTAGACTGAATTTATAGAATACATTAAGTCCTTTAAATTTATAGTAAAAATGGTGGATGTTCATAGGCAAATACAAGGCTACCTACCCTTGTTAGCCATTTTATTCCTAGTTAATTTCCCTTTCTTTTGAATCAAGCCATGTACCTCGTGTTTGTAAGGTAAACACCTTAATGATTACACCAAACTCCCAACCCACTAAACTGTTGCATATAGTATATCAGACTCTCAAAGGTAATTACTAGGCCTTTTTCTAAGCATAGCCATGTTTCCCAAAGGTGACAACTACTTTAATAGCCTGTAGCAAAGCACTGTCTCCTGAAAGTTTGCCTTCCATCAGCAACACTCTGTTTAGATAAAGATGTGGTACATTCCTGAAAGTCTCATGTGCACCTTCCTGGAGTCTTTTGCTAAACTGCAGATTACTGCTGATCTAAATTCTTCAGGAGAGGTCAGAATGTTTTCTCATTATTTGAAAATTCACAGTCTTGGAATCCTCCATGAAAGTGACATGAGACTTAGTGTGACCATCTCCTCTTCAAACTGCTCTGTGTTCGTAGCATTGTGATGGTGCTATGACATCACACAATGGCTTTGTGTAAAAAGAGAAATGCCTGACAATGCTGTAAGTGGCTGTAGGTATTCAGTGCAGCTACCACAAATACAACGTCACTACATATGCATGAATTAGAACTGGCATGCTAAGAACATTGGTCTTCACTACTAACTTGCTGGTGTGTTACCATTGTTCTGGAAGTGCTGCAAATAACACAGAGAAGGTGCTCCAGCTGCTCAAAATTGTCACAGGATATTAATGCTGCGAAAACAAACATGGATCACTGGCAGCCAGTTTGCATGTGCTAACATGGGACAACCCTTTGTGGCTCACTACAAGAGTTATTCATTTGAGCTCTAGCTCTGTGGAACAACAAAATAACTTCCCTGCTTGTGTCCTGTCAATGGATTCCTTTTCAACTCTCTCATTAGATGGCAAAGATAAACTCTCAAGTGAAAGAATGCAATTCCTGGAACAAATCATTCCTTAACTATCTTCTTAACTTCAACTTTTTAGAATAATATGTGATTTTCTCTTCCCTGGTGTAATTCATTAAAACCTCAACAGAAAGGACAGAATCGGTAGAGGTTATTATAGATACCACCTTCAGGTTTGTGTGTTAATATTGATTAATTTAATTAAAGTGTAGTTAGCCAAAAAGAGGCATTTCACTTCCAATCCGAGTACAGGAATGAAATGGGAAGAAAATGTACACAGAATCTGATCAAAGAAAAAAAAAATTTTTTTTTTTTACTCATTTTGAAGAAATGTAGCCATTAGTTCAGTTCTGACCCTTGGGAGCATATTGGTATAGCTGTGTCTATATTTATTTATTTATTTTACATTTGTTGACCAGGATAGTCTGACTTGATGCATGTCCATTTTCAGCGGAGGCCCGGGGAGAAAAGCTCCAAACACAACATACAGAAAAAATAATACAGGAAAAATCATAATATCAATATATGTTACAAACAGTTTTCAGACTCTGTTCAGTCAAGCAAGTTATACAATTTATCATTATTAAACTTATATAAGTATTTAGACTGACAATTATGGCACAGCTTGTATGTAGCAAAAAGTACTGTTTGGCACACAATTATAGAAAGAAGCTAGTCAGGATTAGAACAAGGACATATATCTGTATATCTATAGTTTATCTCTTGCAGTCTATCTATGTATCTGTATACACAAATGCAAACATAGGTATATGCATGCAATAAAGTATGATGAAGCATGTGCTGTGCTAGTGTATGCACTGATAATTCAATAAGAAAATAGTCATTTAGAGCACTGTAGCCACTTACCTGGGTATCTGGCCATTTTATCCATCATTATATTAAACCTCATTTCATATTACAGTTATATACTGAAACGTATGTCACACAAGAGTAAAAATAAGAATTATGATTATAAACTTCCTCCTTGATATAAAAAAAAAAACTGTAAGCCTGTTTCCTACCTTTCCTGTAACTAATGTTCCAGATACAGATTTGCTGTATCCAGTTCTGTATGTAAGCTTCTGAGCCCCCCAAGCCTTTCTGTGTTGGAAGCCTTCTAGCTTATCAGTGGGAGTAGTAAGCACTAGGTAACCTGTCTAACACATAAGGAGTGGTTCTGGCCCAGAAATTGTAGTTATTGGCCATTTGGGCAATCTCTTCCATCTCTCTCAACTTTCTTATTTGAAAGCCTGCATTTGCACTTGTTTCTGTCCTGTAACTCATCTAGTGCAGATACAGAATCTTAGTTTTAGCACTTAAATTTGCTTATTCATGCTCAGCACTTGTTCAGCACTTGTAAGCACTAAATAAGATACTAATTACTATAGCACTCAATCTTCCTCATTACCTAGAGTAAAACAGTTTTTGTACTTACTTTTCTCACTTGCTTAGAGAAAAACAGCTCTTGTACTCACTTTCCTCACTTATCTAGATGAAAATAGTTTTTTATTCAGGCATGTACAAGGGTCAGCTCCCAGTGTTCTCTCCGGTCTATCTGATGAATCTGGGCATCTTGAGGCAATGTATAAGTTGCCTCATGTACACAGACAACCCTCTCCTCCTACCACCCAACACTACAACCTGTGAGAGATGCACTTATCTAGCCTAGCTGGAGGTAAAGCTCTCTCCAACAAAGACTGAACTTGACAGTCATGAGGAAAAGGTGAACATTTGCACCACACCACACTCATCACATAGTCTCACTAAATCTACACCACCAAAATCCACACATATAGTAACACAAAACCATTCGCAGAGGCTCTCAATAATAATCTGTCTAAGCAACAGAGACCTCCAAAGCAGAAACGCAAGCAACCTTCATCCCCGAACACAACCCAAATGACACATAGCCCACCGACTCAGTGTGCCACTCAACCACAGCCAATAAGGCAAAACAACATACCCAACACACTAGTCATAGGTGACTCTATAGTCAGGCACACTAATGTGCCACTCACCAGGCTAAACAAGGAGAACGTGACTGTCAGCTGCCTGTCGGGTTCCAGGATCCGCCACATAACCCATGCACTCAGGTCGCTCCACAACAAGTACAAATATGACTCTGTCATTGTCCATGTTGATGTGAATGACCTGAGATGTACCTCCCTGGACTACATGAAAAGAGACATGGAAGAGCTCTCAGATCTTGTAGCTCAGGCAGGTATGACCCTAGCCCTGAGTAGCATTCTGCCATCACCCCGAATGATACCGCAGTACAAGGACAAAATGATTGACTTCAACAATTGGCTAAGCTTCTGGTGTCATTCTAAGGGGATACAGTATCTGTCTGCTTGGGATGACATGGTCGACAGACCATGATGCTTTGCCACAGATGGCCTGCACCTGTCGCCCCTGGGATTCCGGATACTGGCTAAGGCTCTTGCTGCCCCTATAATTAAGGTTACCATATGTCCGGGTTCCCCTGGACACATTTTCGTTTTTGGGCTCTGTCTGGGAGGTTTTTGAAAATTCTGCAATTTGTCCGCAGAATTTTCAAAAAGCAGACATCCCTATTTCGGAGTTTTTTTTCTCCACTTTGTTTTTTTTTTTTCATTGGCTCGTATACCGGTATACGAGCCAATCAAAAAACGGAGCTCTGTTCAATGCGGAACTGCTTGATGTTCAGCATTGAACAGAAGAGGGTCCGCTGTGCGCATTTTTGATTGGCTCGTATACCGGTACAAGCCAATCAAAAATCACCAAACACGGTCCTTTTTTTTGCTCTTCAACTAAGAGTAGAAAGAGGAGGAAACAATATGTGCTGCTACCAGCACATATTATTTCATCCTCTTAGGTTGAAGAGCAAAAAAAAAAAAAGGTCTTTAGTTTTAAAAGACTTTTTTTTTTTTTTTGCTCTTCAACCTAAGAGGACGAAATAATAGCAGCACATTTTTTTCGTCCTCTTTCACATACAAAAATTATGGTAACCCTATCTATAGTGCCTTTTTTAGGCAAGGTTCAAATATCAAATTCACCACCATAACAGGAACAGGCAAGCAAAAACTAAGGGTAATGCTACTCAATGTTAGAAGTCTAAATCTCAAAATGCACTCACTCGAGACACTCCTTAAAATGGAGAACATCGATATCTGTGCAGTGACTGAGACCTGGTTCAAGGCTCCAGAGAGCACCCCTGCACTACCAGGCTAAAACTCATACCACACTTTTCGGCCATGTAACCTGGACCAAAACACCAAAGGTGGAGGTGTGTCCATATTCATTAAGGATATTCACACCTCCAGGCTAGTTGCTCAGCATAATGCATCCGAGGTTATCCAAGTGCAACTAACTCTGGGCAAAACTGCAATCTAAATTGTATTTTGCTACAGATCCCCCACCATGCCCCAGGATTCCCACTCCTGTTTTCTTGATGTACTGGAAAATATTAGGGTTCAACCAAACACCCTAATAATGGGCGACTTCCTACCCCACCATAAACTGGGAAAACTACTCATGTACTAACTCCTTAGCGCAAAGCTTTCTGGAATTCATAAATTCCAATGCTCTTGATCAACTTATCCACACCCCCACCAGGGGCAACAATATCCTAGACCTAGTCATTACCAACATGAGTGTCTGGTGTTCCACATCTGAAGTCAACTCCTCGTTGGTCAGATCCGACCATAAGCTAATCACCCTTGATATCCATATCCCACCCCCACCCCCCATTAAGGAAACCATGGTACAACATTTCTCCAAAGCCAACATCATGCTTCTTAAGACAGAAGTGGTGAACTTCATGACACCCATGCAGATGGACAATGCAGTTACAACTGCTGAATCCTACACTAATGCACTGTATAAGCACTTACACGAGTGCATGGATCGTGCTATCCCAAACAGAACCAAGATGCTATCCTCCAAAAAAAGGAAGCCAATCTGGTGGTCCCCTGCCATAAACAAACTGTACAACAGAAGGAAGAAACTGTTGCAAAAGAGAGTAAACTCCCATGAGTGGAGGAGCTCCCTGGTCAGCCTCAGTAAGAAGCTGAGATCCCTTATAAGATCCTCCAAAGCTAGCTACGAAAACAAAATTACCACTAATTCTAAGGACAGCCACAAAGCATTCTATAGCTATGTCAAGAATCTTGATGGCAACACCCAGATCTGCTCTGAGTTACAGCACAAAGGCACAAAAATTACAGAACCAGCTGATATAACCAACATCCTGGCAGATAGGTTTAGTGCTAACTTTACCCCCCCCTCACGCCCTATCTATACAGAGTCCCTGTAATCACAACTACACAGGTAAAAGCTGCACTCTCTAAAGCCAAAAACACAGCATCCAAGGGACCAGACAACATCCCAGGCTGCGTTGTATATGAAATTCAGAATGTACTGGCTCCCCACTTAAGCACCATGTTCAATAATAGCCTCATGTCAGGCTTTGTGCCCACTGAATGGTGCACAACAACAGTTATCCCACTCCACAAAGGGGGAGCCACCACTGATACCGGGAACTATCGCCCTATTAGCCTGATGAGCCTGGTCTGCAAGGCCATGGAACGTATCATCATGGAACTCATAAACAAAGACATTGATAACCTCCAAACTCTGGATCTCACCCAGTTCGGGTTTGTGAAAGGCAGATCATGCCTCCTGAACCTGATCGACTTGTTTGAGGCAGTCACCAAAGCCGTAGATGAGGGCAAGGTGGTTCACACAGCCTATCTTGACCTTGCCAAGACTTTCAACACCATCCCCCATTCTGGAATTATAGCTAAACTCACTAAACTAGGTATAAAGCCCTACGTCACAAGATGAGTTGCCAACTGGCTCACTGACAGAACCCACACTGTAAACGTTGCAGCCTCCAAATCTGACCTCAAAGCAGTGACAAGTGGAGTACCACAGGGTTCCATTTTGGGACTTCTCCTGTTTGGTATCTATTTCTCTGAAGTACAGGCTAACACAAAAGGCCTCTGGCTAACTAAGTTCACAGATGACTGCAAACTAGGAGCCATAGTCAAGTCCCCAAATGATGTGGACATCCTACAGAAGAGTCTCGCTGAGACAGATGCCTGGTGTCAGAGCCATGGCCTCAAGGTCAATGCCAAAAAGTGAAGTGTCATCCCCTTTGGTAAAATCTCTGTATCCATGAACTACCACATAGGCAGCAATCTACTTAACACTGAATGTGTGATAAGAGACCTTGGGACCCAGGTGGACAGTAGTCTCTCCTTTGATAGTCACATCACCACAGTAGTCAGGAAGTCCTTCTACGTGGCACATCTCAACATAAAAGGGTTCTCATCCAGGAAAAAAGAGGTCATTGTTCCCCTCTACTCAGCACTCATTAGACCCATTATAGAGTACAATGCCCCTTTTGGAATGTACCTCACAAGACATCTGCAGCAGCTGGAAAGGCCACAGAAGTACCTCACAAAGAGGATTACTGGCTTCAAACAAATGCCCTACACTGACCACCTCAAAAAACTCCAGCTTTACTCCGTAGCATATTGCCTACTTCGAGGTGATCTCTGCCTAGCATATAAAGCTATGTCAAACCCAGAGCTGTTGGACATGCTACACCTAAAGAAATCCCAATCCCTCCGAGCTACATGCTCTAGGGACCTAAACCTTATCACCACAATAAACAGGACATGCTGGAGGGATAGATTCCTGTCCCAGAGACTTCCCATACTCTGGAACAGGCTACCCATCTATGTCATGCGAAGTTCTTCATTAGCACTCTTCAAGAAAAATCTTGATGAGTGGATGGGAAATAGGAAATACATCCCGGGGATCACTTCTGTGTCTCTGCTCGACAGTGGCACAGGAAAATAACTTTCTTGGGTGGTGTAAGCCAGGGAACCTTGTTGGCTAGGCTTACATAGGCCCTTGGGCTGATAGCCTAGTACCTACTGATAAACCTATGAAGGAGCAAATCAAACCCATCTTACTTTTAGTGCAAATGCAAATCAAACATAATTTAGTTGTATGCTGAATATTTAGATCAAAAACCAGAGGATTAGTGCCCACATTAAATTACCAAAACCGTAAAAGATAATTGGGTACTAAAGTCTGGATTCATTACATTGTTTGATTTCTTCTTTAGGTCCTAATTAACTTTTATGGTTCTGAATATTTAGATTACAATACTCACTAACAGGTTTGAAAGCAATGCCATTCTACAAATAACTGGCTGCACCCCTGGTATTACTTAGTGTCGTACTTACAGATTTATGCTCAGTTATCATCAAACCATTGATAAATCCAATCCAGTATCACCTGTACCTTGTTTTAATCTACTGAATTAGATGAACTGCAGCTCAACTTTAACTGTTATGTTTGCTTCATCTACCTGATTCTTTCAGGTAGGACAAGAGTATATGTTGAATAACAGTGGTCCCAAAAGTGAGCCTTAACGTACTCCCTGTTTTTTTTTAAAGCCACTGGGTAGTGGATTCTTCCCTGTGCGTTATTTAGCAGCTCTATATCCATTCTATGTAGTTCTACTTGACTGCAGTTATTATACAATTCCTTTAACAAGATACTGCGACTGACATTAAAAATTCCTTAAAGTATCCAATTTTGCCATTTATTCAGAATGGTTCCAAGATCAGACTAAGTACCTTATTCATCTATGTTTTGTTTAGGATATAAATAACTGCTAGCTGTCTTAGGTGAAGCCTGTGTTGCTTTTCCTTAAACGTTACAGAAGCTTTACGTTTTTACGTTTTTCCAGTACTCTTACAAAACTACATTTTTAAGTATTCAATGAATTTGGAGATGATGTCGCTATTCTTCTAATCCCAGTAATGATTCTTTCTGTGTCAGGTTTACTGCGACTAAAATATCAAGACATTGCCATATATTTTTATTCTGATAATATTAAGTTCCTGCAATAAGTAGGGTTCATTCAGATATTTTTCTTTGGGGTTTAATTTTTGAAAAAAGTAGTTGTTTTAAGTAATAATTAAAATCTGTTTGATTAGAGTTACTATTACGCTCTGAATAGACTTAGGAATAGATGGATTAAAAACCTGTATAATTTCTGTGGTTGAATTGAATGTTTTACCTCTATGTTGGATATATGCCATTGTGGGGCAGAATGCTTTTCTCAGTCTAGATGAAGTTTTAGAGGGGATCTCAGCCCACTCAGAATGTTTTGCTTAAACATTTACTTTTGTACCATGAAAGCTGGGAAAAATATAAAATGCTTAGTTGTTTTATTTCACTACTCTGATTGATTGTTTTTTTTAATTATTTTGAATAGCTGATTTAGTTTCACGATCTGCCAGTTTGCTTTTAAGCTCTAGTTCTTTCTAAGTATATTGCTTCTTTTCAAAAGAGGCTTTATTAATAAGAATACCTCTTATCTGTAATTTCAAAGCTGCATATTCTATGTCAAAAGAAATTTCATTGTTACGTTTGCATCAAATTCACCACATATCTGTATTATGTCATTAATGATTTCCTCTGCCTTTAATAAAGTATAATACGGTGCATAAATGTTTAGAAATAGTACAAGTCTGTCATAAAGGTTATTTTTTAATTAGGTAGCACCATCTAGCATTTGGGTCAGAACCAGTGTTTTGAATGTGGTCATGAAGGAAACATTTTAATAGTATAGTTACTCCTGCACTGTTTTAGCTGTTTTCAGTTGCTATTATCCTTCATAGACAAGTTTTCCTGGTTTGATTCTATTGCCTTGTCAGCATACAAGTTTTTGGTATGGAGTGAATACTAGCTCTAGATGTACATGTTAGGCGCAGAAATAGTTTTATTTTGCTAGTTTGCTGGATGCCATTTATATGCCATGATTCAATGGACCACATATAAAATCTTTAACAAATATCTGGAATAATAGGTAATTACTTAGCTTAGTAAAAATGGAAATTATGGTGAGTATTTAGATGATTGTTTAAACGAAAGCTTAAAATGATAAATAGATATTTTATCAAGATGTGGTTAAGTATTGTTGTCAAGGAATAAATAAATAAACAAGGCAGTACATTAGCATACAGCATGTAGATCCTACCTGTAGCCCCCAAGCCTAAACCTATAAACCTCTATTTGGGAAGAGAAGCTAAGATTTAGATGTGGGAAATTACATTTAACTGCTTGTGCTTATGCAGTAATGTGGAGCTGGATGAAGGAAAAAAGTGCCAAGAAAAAGAGACATCACTGCTGTAGGACTTTTACCTATCAGGATATGAAACAACTTCAGGAAGCAACCCTCTTAGGTCTAGGGAAAAGAAACAGTTCAGAGTCTGTCCTAATGAATAGTGTGGGAATCTGACTAGCTGTGCTGCAGTAGATGGGAATCATAACTTATAGTCTGCATATTAAAATCGAATGCAATGCTGTTCTGATTAGCATTCCTGTCTAAAGATTAGTGAAAAATGTGAAACTTGGCTAGTTCTGAAGAAATCATTTAGTAATAGAAGAGGAAATAGTATGCTTGGTTAAAACATGTGACATAACAACGATTATTGGAGACAGCATCCATTAGGACTGGGACACAGACTTGGCAAGAAGATAAACCACAAGCTTGTGGATTTTTAGAGCTGATCATGGTAATTAAAGCATTATCTACTTCAAAATTAAAAGTATACATTACTCATTCATTATGGTGATTGTGGTTCTGTAGTTGAAACTCTAAAGGCAAGAAGAAAACATTCAAAGCAGTAAAACCAGCTTTGGGCTTGTCTTCAAAGAACAATCTTATTATTGAGTGTCAGAAAGAAAAGTGAACAGAGTTAAAATTTGAGAAGTTTTGCATGTACAAAACAGTGCAACATTTAGTGACAGAATTGTCAGCTTACTTTTCAAAAACTAAAGCAGTTGTATATTTTTCTTGCACTTGTTAATTCCCTAAAGAGGTAAAAATATTGTAGACCTGGACGACTAAGTTTATCAAAGAAAACCAGGTTGCTAATTTAGGAAAGGGTTTTATCCAAATGCTAATGTAAAAACATTACCATAAAAATGTTTAAGCAATACCTGATATATTCTTCTTACCATTTTTCTATCAAAATAAAATGAATTGGTGAATCTGCTGTTAAGGAACTATTGACTTGCTTCAGTTTTTATCGATTATGTCATAGGAAGGTAGAATAATTCACTGTTGTTTCATATACACAAAATGTGACAAAAGCCGTGTTGTGCCACAGTCAGTCTTGATGACTCAGTATGCATTCTAATGCGCTGCATGTTTCATGGGAATAAATACCTGTATATAGTACACACATTGCTGCAGTTTCAGTGGTTACTGTCACTTTGAGATGATTAACTGTAAAAAAAGGACTTCAGCCATGTTGTTTGTATATATGCAGTATAATTAAGTAGTTAACCATCGTTTGTAGTTTGTCAGAAGCATGCTGTATTTCTTAGAAAGTAGTGGGCATTTGAAACACACTCGCACAATGTCAATGCAGACAATAGGCCAGTTGAAAGGATTATGGCTGCTGGAGTGAGCACTCAGAAATACTGCTCCAGGAGAGTTTGAAAGGGTTATGCCAAGCAGGTTCTGATGGTATGCCACTAGGGTTCAGAATTCATACAGGTTGACCAGTTTGGGTTGTCTGTCACTTTGTCTGCTGATGGTTGATATAGTGATGCTGCGTATTATTCAGGTTACTACTGTGTTCATTGTTTGAACTCACAAATGTATGCATTGTTTTTGGTGATTATCACCTACTTTACAGCTGTCAAGCTTTTGAATAAACTTGGTCATAATGGCTATAACGTGTGGATTGTATTTTGTGGGGGTCTGAGGAGTGAAGACAAGGGAAGTTTGCTGTACGCATAATTTGTCCCTGGTATCACAGATCCTGAAGGAAATTAGTAGTAATGTCACTCTATTTGGGGTATACTAAGACATAATGGGAGGTGGAATGCAAGGTCATTAAGTTTCTGTGAAACAGTACAGAAGCTCTGTCCTTGCTCTCCCCAATTAAGTAGGGCAGTTGTGGTGCAGACCTCCTGTCTTTTCATTCTCCCCCATTCCTCATGCCAGTTAAAAGGTTTATAACTGGTGTAAAGAGCTGTCAGGAACTGTGCACCAGGTGACTTTCAGATGATTTTCTTGAATTGGCACTGATGGTATGCTGTTCATGTTCAAACAGGTCAACCAGTGTGAGTCATTTGTCACATTACCTATTGGTGACTGTTCAATATTGTGATACCATATACTGTTTAGGCTATTACTGTGTTCATGGTTTCAACTCACAAACGTGCATTGTTGTTGGTGTTCTTATCATTTATCTTGTACCGGTCATGCCTTGGTCACAATAGCTATAAAGTGGTTGCAGGGCAGGGGAAGATACAATATTCTACAACGATTCACCTTCCCTGCACAAGGGAAACATGCTGCAGGCAATAGACTTTTTTCCTCAAATGAAGGACAATTTAAAAATAAATACTGGCAAAGATGAAAAGAGAAATAAATCTAAGTGATATAACCACTCACAGGAAAACGGAGAGGGAGATATGTGGCCTAAAATGTCTTAATAAATCTGTGATTTTCTTACTAAACTGAATTAAATATGGCATTTGGCAATAAAGGTGTCGCGTACATTTGTTTGAAAAAATGCCACTTGAGACTGTACTACTGGCACAGTGCAAACATCTGTAAAAACCTGAAAGACATATGACCGAAAATAACTGGCCTAGCAGCAGAAGAAAGGCATCCTGAATATAAATAAAAAAGTCACATGCGCATCCTAGTCTTCATAATGCTATAAAATTTAAGTTGCCTGACTCCACTGTCATAGTTGTCTAGTAAGTTTAGCTTTTCAATCTGCTCCCATGGTCTTCAATCAGCTACAGACCCTGAATAGCCTACTGGTAGTGTCATCAAATTTATTATTGCAGTTTGCAGATTCTGCATTGTTGTTGAGATTATCATCTCTACAAAAAGCACACTGTAAATATATACATGGTAAATTCACCCATCATAGTACAATGTGCAAGACCTTTGATACAGCCTATGTGGAACTCTTCCAATCTGCTACTGAAAATTGTCTAGTACACCAAGGGCAAATTGGAAATGGAAAATACAAGTCTATCTGCTTCTTTGTTCATAAACACAAATATGGCCCTTATAGATAAACCAGATTGTCTGGGTCACCCTCTCCCCTTACATTTCAAGCAACACTGCACAGATTCATACAATTTAAAACTTAGCTCCCACGAATTACAGCTTGCACATCATTATTTAAAAATAGCGTGCATTTTTTCTTTAAAAAAAACAAATGTCAAATTCATTAGCTAAATCACAAAATATAATATTTCTAGCTTTACACATTTCCTTTCTATTTAGCTTGCGATCTTCTGAATTTGAAATAGTAAACCAACAATACCTTCTAGTAGACAGATTTGTCCTTTGAATCCTGTCTTCTAATGATATAATAAGGCATGATGCAAATACATCAGTCAGAGGACTGAAATCCTATATAACCTACCTACCCATTCATTTGACAAGTGCCTAGAATTGTTTGTCATATATGTTATATATGTTTAATTTCTTCTACTATGTATAATATAATGGTGTCCCTCTACATTATTGAGTTTGTTGCACTAATTTCACTATTCTTACATTTATCTTTTTGCATTTTTGCAGTCTAACTTCAGGTGAAACAAAGTGTTTGGTTGTCATCAGTGTTCTACCATGGTTAACAAATTCAGAGAAAAATAAATAAAACCTGGGTTTTTTCATTATATGGCCTTTAATTGCAGATCTATGAGATTTAAAAAAAATGGTAGGATTGTTTGATGTTTGAAACCCCTTCTGAAATGTCAGCACTTGTAATGATGAGTGCCGACATGTCAAAAAATTGCAGAAGAGTGAATAAAGAATGTTACTCTTCTCCTCGAAACTTCTTTTATGCTGCGGAGGGCAGGCCTGCCACACCCTCAGACTTGTATATAATAACACCGAGATTACCATAGCTTGGAGAAAGGGGAATATTCCAAGAAATGGCCATCTCAGGCTTAGTATGTGTAAGTCTGTTTTTCAGCCTCAAAGTCTCAGCAATATGGGACTCTGTAAAGCAGGTCCCGACATTTCAAGTAGTTACAGTTACACACATGTCCCAACATTTCAAGTAGTTACAGTTACACACATGTCCCAACATTTCAAGTAGTTACAGTTACACACATTTCCCAACATTTCAAGTAGTTACAGTTACACACATGTCCCAACATTTCAAGTAGTTACAGTTACACACATGTCCCAACATTTCAAGTAGTTACAGTTACACACATGGATGCCTTTTAATACTGTCAGAAAATATGCAGTTTTAATTTGTTCTTAACATGATAATGCAGACTGGCAGCCCTGTTGATACCTATCACAGAACATGCATAATAACTTTGTAAATTAACTCTGAGCCAGCTGACTGGAACAGCATGTTGTGTGTTGCTTTCATAAATGTATAAAATATAGGTTTCATAAGAGGTACTAAACTGCTAATACATCAACGCACACTCCAGAGAGCAAAATATCATCTATAAGGAAAATATGGAATTTCATCAGTATCTGCTTGTATACAGCTTGTCACTTTGCAAATAGCAAATCGGTATCTCTTGAATAAGACAGGAGATAGTGAAGGAAATACATAACATAAAAATGCCACAGGATACTAAGATGACAGCTGAAGACAGTTAAAAGCCATAGGAACTGAATGTGGAAACTACAACAATATATACTGATCATTTTTTTCCCTGTTATCCCATGTTCCTGCAACCTAAGGGTTGATGATGATAAACATTGACTACAATAAATGCAGCCTCTAACAGGAGGACCACAGGAAGTTTCTCTCCTAAAAACCTGTTGTAACAGTTTTGTTTGAGACTCATTTGCAGGTTTTGTGTTCCTGCTTGTAACCTAGGTACTTTAAATCTCTTTAAAAGAAGTAAGATCAAAGTTAAAGGATACCTAGGTAGGAAGCCAACACTCAGTGTTATTGTTTAGAGTACAAACTGGAAATCTGGACATGGTAGGCAAGAAAAAAAGCTGGAAGCCATGTTATTCATAAAGCCAAAGTAGATTAAATAAAGTTGACTTTTCTGTGTGAAGCACGTGTAAATGGCAGTGATAGTGGTAGTAGAAGAAGGGTAATTTCATATCCTCTTCATTTTGTGAAATTCTTTGTTAACTTTGAATATCAAATACGGTGAGAGAAGTGGGACTGTTTTCTCATCTTGTAAATCCAGGATCTCTTCCAGTTAAACTCTGCTATTTTAGTTCATTCATTTTCATTCTGCAGATGACTGATTTTCTCTTGTATATTATGTACTATTTACTTGTCATAGTTCAACTGTAATGGAACTTTCAACTTAATTCTCCTTCTCAGTTTCACTCCAAGACTTCTTTTGCAAAGAACTGAGCTAGTATAATAAAGCTAAAGACATTATTCCTATGTATGCTAATTTTCTCATCAATTTTGCAAGGCTATTGTTTTTCTGAGTAACATCTGTTTTTTTTTAAGTTGTACAAAATGCAGTCTATTTGGTGGAGGTTCCCGTAAGAGAAATTTCCTTCTCCCTCAGTCCATTGGACCTAAGAATGATTGTATTAGTAAGCAGGTTGCAATGGGTGAGTTTGCCTGCAATGGGGTAGGCCCTCAAGGAATCCAGTTTTCAAGTTCTTCTGCAGACTTTGTTTTTATACTAGAGTGGCACTCACAAAGCTCTTATTCATCTTTGTGATGGGAAGCCTTTAGCATCTTATTGTTATTTGGGAAGTCCAGTATGAATTTAGTTGGAAATATGCCATACTTGTGTGTCAGTATCTGTTCTATTACAGATTATGTTTGCGTTGTTGCACATCACATATTCCTCAGCCTTATATGTTTCATGGCTTTGCTGTATGTCTCCTTTTTTTCGACCTCATACCTTTGAACTGTCCTTGATTGGACTGCAAAATGTTGTTTCCTTCCTAATCCTTTTCTAAAATTGCTGATTTTTAGAGTAGGAGTTGTGGATTACACTTAATAAATAAGGACAATAATTAGTGTTAATAGACTTGTTTTACTTCAGAACATGCATGCTAATTCACATTCTGTTATTCTGTCAACTTCTCATGTTAAGTGTACTAATAATTTAAAAAGTGCCTCTCATTGTCCCTGATTAGTTCAGGATCTGTCTCTAATTCTGGAAGTAAAAAGATGACAACCATGCTGGGCCTAATTAATTTTCTATCATGTACTCTGTTAAAAAGTTTTACTGGAAGCTAGAAACAATGCAAAAAAATGTTTACTACAAAGGCTGAAATTTGTGAAGATCTTGTTTCTTGCAAAAAAAACTGACATTATGCATGTACAGTCAATAATCATTTTTCAGAAACAAATTACTATCTCCAATTTGTAATACATTGTCCTTCTACTGCAGTTTTGACAGGACCAACTTTTTCTGCTAGCATGATTACATCTTTACTAACAAAGGTCTTGGCTGCTTTTAATTGGCCAGGTTTGGAGCATACATGCAATGTACCCTTTCAGTTAACAAATCCTGCTGTGGAATAACAGTCCAGTTGCTTATTTTTGCTTTCATAAGAGGTACTAAAACTAATACAATCTGTTCCTTCCAGTTTCTCTGGGTCAGCAGACAATATCACGTTTTCTCTGTGTGCTCTGTCCTCTAAATTTACCATTTTTGAAACATCTCTTTTTGGACAGTGTCATACTCAGCCAGCCTTTCCTTCATTTTGACCTCTGATTTTTGCAGTTTTATTGGTTAATCTGAATAGCTGTTTAAAGCTTTTTCCATTTTTCTAGCCTATTGTTATTTGATTTGATATATTACTTAAATGTTTCATTTGTTTTTATCAACTGTAAGCACATTTGCTTTATTTTTTTCCTCAGGATTACTGGAAGCCATCTCTTGTATTAAAGCTGGAGCTTGAAATCCTTTTTTTTTCTGAACAGCTGTAGGATTCTTCCCAGTCAATGTTTTGTCTTCACCTTTTCTAGTTGATTTTCTTTCAGGCTATCCAGGTTTCTTCTTCACTGGCATCAAGGCAGAGCATTTACTAGTCAGTAACTGACTCTATTAAAACTGGTGGAGTTACTGGCCCCATCTCTGTTTCTTTTTTTCTCAATGGGAGAGCTGAAGTTAAGCTGTTGATCAATGTGTATCACTCTTGGAAATGGCAGTGATAGTAACTTTTTGACTGTATTAAATATCGACCTTGGTAGGAGAAAAAAGTATATTGCAATGGAGCAGTTACTGAGACAGTAAAAAGGGTACCTCAAGACATGTTTTGAGTATTGGTCTGTCTGAATTCAAATAAAGAAGATAATACTTAACATGGCAGTTGGCATTTAAGCTATTAAGTACCTTTAGTTTTTAAAAATCTGTTAATATGATGCTATGAATTGATCTACTTAAACAAAACAAAGATCAGAGCACCAATGTTCATTTTTGCAAGACTGAAAATACTGAAACCTGACATACCCAAATGATGAAGATTTCCTGGGGTAAATAAATACTTGCCCAAACTTAGACTAAATACACACCAAAGTAATTAAAACCCACCCAGGTAGGGGCTACACCCCATGCTCCCCTAATATGGGGGGCTGCACCCCCACCCCCCTAATTATATATACCAACTCTTGGGTCACACTTCTGTGGAGAAAAGGGCATGTTGGGCAAGTGTTTACTTACCCTGGGAAAGCTTTGGAGTTCTGGTATGTCAGCTTTTGGTATTTTCAGTCGAACAAAAATGAACGTCTGTGTTCTGATCTTCATTTTTTTTTAAAAGTAGATCCGCTATGAACAGTTGGTAAGTAGGTCAGTATAACTTGTTGACTGTACTCCCACTTTATGGCTGTACGGTGAAAAACATCTTTTAACACCAGACTAACCTATCCAGTATCATAAAGACAATAACATATATCTTGTGATTTAACTCTGGGCAAACCCACAGTTTCTGCAGCCCTTTTCTCTATACCCAGCTTACACCTTTTGTATGGATGTCCTTTACAAGGTCATAGCAATATTATTGCATTCACTATTGACCTTGAAAGGTCAAAAGTGAAAGATTCAGAACTATACATATTAACACATTTACTTTCTGGAATAATAGTTTACTACGGAGAACAAAAATAAAACTTGTAAATGATTTTTTTTTTTTTTAGAATAAATAGTTTAGGTCAGTCTTTGAAGAATTAGCTTTATGTAAAAGGTATTCACACACAACTTAAAGCTAATAGCGGGCACAAAGTTATAATGCTATGATCTCTAGTGGTTATATAAATATAAGTTATTTATTTATTTTATTTTTTTTGACATTTGCTAACCGGGATAGTCCAACTGGGTCATAAGACCCATTTTCAGCAGGGGCCCAGGGAGAAAAGCTCCACAAATTTTAGAAAATTACAAGACTTACAAGCAAACTACAATATAGAAGTATACAAGCAAACTACAATATAGAAGTATACAGTGAGTGCATTGCTAGTTTAACTGTGACAAACTACAATATATAAGTATATAGTGAGTGCATTGCTAGTTTAACTGTAATAAGACTTTACACAAAGACTTGTAATTTATTTATTTTATTTTATTTTATTTTACATTTGTTAACCGGGCTAGTCAAACTGGATATATTTCCATTTTCAGTAGAGGCCCGGGGAGAAAAGCTCCAGTTGTAGCAAATAGAAATCAAAATCAATGTTGTTACATAGTAAATGAAAGGATTTCAATAAACATACAAGCAATAATAAAATAGGTATTTACACTAGAAAAAGTGACATAAAGTATAGGATAAATTATTATACAGTATGATTCATGAGGAATTTCAGTACATCAAACAGGATAGAATACACACAGTATGTTGACTTGAGTTCACCAGTTACAGTCCTGCGTCCAAGGAGTAAGCAGTAAAGTTTTGGTAAATAAAGTGGGACGAGGAAATATCACCAGTGAAAGCAGAGATTAGTCAGGGTTGCTGCAGGGGCATAACCAGTGTGTTTTGAGGTGTCTTTTGAGGTTTTGTTTAAAGAAAGGCAAAGAAGAAAGTAAAGTTATTTCATTGGGCAGTAGATTCCAGTTTTTTCCCACTGTCCTAGAAAACAGGGAATCTACAGCCAAGTTGTTAGACTTGCTTATGCTAGCAAGAAGTTTGCTAGAAGAGTGTAGTGAATTTAGATTGTTGTAGGGGATTATGAGATTGGAGAGTATAGGAGTGCTGTTAGGTTGGTAAAATATCTTGTGGGCAATGGTGAGTTGGGAGAATATCAGATGGTTTTGAAGTTCAAGCCAGCCTAGCTGCACTAGATTCAGACAGTGGTGAGTTCTAAAGGGATTGCCAGTGGCAAATCTGATGATGTTATTATAGGAATTAGCTAGTTTGATAAGATTATTTTCTTTAGATTAGTATATATGGGTAGAGTTGAGATTAAATGGGAGTGAGCAATCTTGGTTCTGGCTGTCTGAGTTAGGAAAAGTTTGATTCTATATAAGGAGCCTATTTTTCTGTTGACAGTTTTTATGGTGTTGTTTATATGGCTATCAAAATTAAGGTTATTGTCAATAGTAATTCCAAACAATTTAATGGTAGAGTCGGGGGATATAATAGTACCATTATTGAAAATTATGAGAAATCTATGGAGGAGGACTTACTGGTGGGTGTAAAGAGAAGGAGCTTAGTTTTATTACCATTGAGAAGGAGGCAACATTTTGAGAACCATGTTTCTACTATGTTAAATACATTCTGAGTTAGAGAATGTAGTTCTGATGGGGAGTTTGCTGAGCATATTAACATAGAATCATCTGCATATTGAATACTGGTGGCTTGAGGAATTGCTACATGGAGGTCATTGATAAATAGTGAAAAACGAAGAGGTCCTGGAATAGAGCCCTGAGAGACTCCAAGGGTGACTGGCAGGAGGGATGATATATTATTTTCCCAGAGAACTGCCTGTTACGTATTGCTAAGGTAGGACCTGAACCACTGAACAGCCTGAGAGTCAAGGGAAAGGGATTCAAGAATGTTTATAAGAAGGGCGTGCTTTACCATGTCAAAAGCTTTTGAGAGGTCAATAAAGAGTGCAGATGAGAGTTTTTTATTACGATTTCTATTGATGGCATTTGTAAAGGATAATAGGGCAGTTGTGGTACTATGAGATGGCCTAAAGCCATGCTGGCAGTTTGCTATTATGTTATGTTGAGATAAATGGTTTAATAGTTGTTGGTGAATGCATTTCTCCATAATTTTTGCTAAGGGTGATAAAAGAGCTATCGGCTGGTAGTTAGAGAAATCATTTGAGTTACCACCTTTGTGTAGGGGGATAATATGGGAGATTTTCCAGGTGTCTGGAATGGTTCCCTCCTTAATGGTTCTATTTATGAGGATGGATATAGGGTAGGCAATTACTTTGACTGCTTTTTGCAGGTATTCAGATGGTAGCTGGTCAGCAGAAGGAGTAGAAGGCTTAAGTTTTTGGATGAATTTGTAGATGAGAGTAGTAGAGATGGGTTGCAGATGGAATGCTGGTAGAGTGCCATGTATGGTGGTGGGAAGGCTTGAGTTATCTGGGATTAGTTGACTGGCTAGTGATTGTATGGTCTCTGTGAAGAAAGTATTGAAGGCATTGGCAGTTTGATGATAAGTAAAATTATTAGACATAAGTATACAGTGAATACTTTACACGTTTATCTTGATAACACTTTACACAAAATTATAAATTTGACAAGACTTTTACAAATTTGACAAGACTTTTAACATAATACAGTGTCACTGCCTCAGTGATAGGACATTTGCACAGTGACATTCTTCAAGTCTGAATTGGAAGAATACTTGTGGTGTTTAGATTAGTTCATGAAGAGGTAGAAAGATAGGAGTAGTGTGGTACATTTTTTCCAATCTTGTCAATGCTTATTGGTAGTGGACATGTTAATGCAATTGAAGGAGATATAGGAGGGCAGATTGTGTATTAGCCTGGGGTTATTAATGTGCATAGCCATGATTTATTTAGGTGTTCTTTTACAAAGGCTTTAAAGAAAGGTATGCTAGGAGTTAGCCTAATGTTGGAAGGGAGGGCGTTCCAAGATTTAGCAACAGAGTGTGCGTATAGAGATTTTCCTGGGTTTCTAGAAGGTTTGAAGACTTCAAGGAGATTTTTATCTTCAGATTTGAGGGGTCTGTTTTGTTTGTAATGTTTTATTACATCTTCTAGAGCTGGACAGGCAGTGGGCCTATAAAATAGGTTGTGTGTTGTAATTAGATGTGTATATGAAAGCTGTTGTGTTAATTCTAACTAGTTTAATTCTTTGAGTGATGTACAGTGATGTGTACGGTAGTTGGAGTTGTTTGCGAACTTTGCAGTTTTGTTGTAGCATTGTTCTATTTAGTTTTGGTGGAGTTCTGCAGATTGGTTAGTATATAGGAACCATAGAGAAGTGATGGGAGCAGGAAGATTTTAGTTTTGGTTGTAGTAGTAAGGAACTACCTGTTTCTGTAGAGTATTCCTAGTTTTTATGTTTTTTTTTTTTTTTTTTTTTGAATATGAGGGTCAAAGTTGAGTTTATCCCCAATTATAACACTGAGTAGTATAGTTTCTTGAACAACATCTAAGATGGTATTGTCAGCTGCATAAATATTTAGTTGGCTTGGGTTGAGGGTGGTATTTTTGGAGTGGAATATAATAAGTATTTTTTTAGGGGGTGGGAGTTTAGAGAGTTGGGACTCTATAAGCGATGATTCAAGTGCTGAGAAAGGTTGTTGGATTTTGATTAGCAGTTCAGGGAGGGTATGGTAGGTGCAGATTAAGGTTGAGTCATCTGCATAATGTACTAATGTTCCTGGGAAAGAGGAAGTGTATAGGTTATCGGTGAATATGTTAAATAGTAACGGTCCTAAGATAGAGCCTTGGGTACTCCTGTGGGGTTTTGTAGGAAGGGGGAAGAGTTTCTTTAACCATTTAACTGCTTGTTTCGTATCATGAGGTAACTTTGGAACCACTGGAGTGTGGAGGAGGAACAACCTAGGTTGAATAGTCTGTTAAGTAGTAAAGTATGTGAAACAGTATTGAATGCTTTTGAGGGGTCTAGGAATATTGCTGCTACTAGATGACCTTTGTCTCTGACTTTGTTAACGATGTTTGTAAAGGATAGTAGTGCTGTGGATGTGCTGTGATTTGGCCTGAAGCCGTGTTGAGTTTGAGAGAGCAGGTTGTTTTGGAGTAGATATTTCATGATTTGTTGGTGAATATACCTTTCCATGATTTTGGATAGACTGGGTAGTATTGATATTAGGTGGAAATTAGAGATTTCTGTGGATTGTCCTCCTTTATGAATAAGGTGTTATGTGAGATAGTTTCCATATTGTATTGACTGTGGCTTCAGAGAGTGATCTGTTTATTAGGATGCTGACTGGATATGCAATTGAGTTGGCAGCAAGTTTTAAGTATTGGTGTGGGAGCTATTTTGTTGGTTAGTGGTATGGTCATGGGATTTATCTTCTGTAGGGGGTGCTAAGGAATTGTTGTTGGTGTGTAGGTTTAGTTCTGAGTTGCCTGAGTTTGTAGAGGTGAGGTCTGCTGTGGATTTTATGAAATGTTTGTTAAATTCTTTAGCTATTTGTGCTGGGAGGGCACCAGGTGAAGGGGGATTGGTCTTTGTTGGAGCCTGGGTTGAAGAGGGCAGTAATACAGTGCCAAAAGGTTTGGGAGTTGTATTTGTGTTTAAAGCTGGAGATTGGAGTGGTATGATTGTTTACATTTGTTTACTGTTTTGGTTACTCTATTGCGTAATGTTTTATAAGCTTGGAGATTTTGTTGGGTTCTATTTTGTTTCCAATTGTTCTATGCTATGTCTCTTTGCTTCATGAGGTGAATGCAGTTGCTGTTAACCATGGGTTTTTGTTTTCTTTACTCTGTTTGTTGGTACGAGAGCAAGACTATCAATTATTTTTAAGAAAGTGGTATTGAAATATTGAACAGCATCAGTTAGTGGTAGCAATTTTAGGGGTGACCAGTATATTCCATTTAGTAGGTTGTCGAGTTTTTCTTGATTGAGTCTAGTGGTATTTCTGTTTTTTTGGTATGTTCTTTTGGGTGGTGGGTGGTTGCTCTGATGACAAAGGCTGGAAGATGGTTGCTTAGGGAATTTGGTAGTGTAACTGAGGCAAAGAAATTGATTGGGTGGGATACAAAGATCCAGTCAAGGGTAGAGTGGTTAGTGAAGTCTTTGTTGTAGCTTGTAGGCTCAGTGATTAGTTGTTTAAACCCATAGAGGCTTATATTTGTGTTTGGAGAGTTTACAGTGATGGCTTACCAATTAATATTTTTTATCTCCTAAGATTACGGTTTCTAGTTTGTTTTCAGTTGTCCATGACAGTACATCTTCTAGGATTGGTACATTGTTTCCTGGAAGAATATAGACTGTTATGAGACAGATTTTTGTAAAGTTAAGAATTAGTGTATTTATTAGTACTTTGGCATTAAGGAATTTGGGTGGCTTGTGTGGATAAGAAGTTATATTAAGTCTGGATAGATGCAGGAGTGCTATCCCTCCACCCTTCTTTTTCAGACTGTCTAGTCTAAAGATGGCATAGTTAGGGAGTATGATTTCAGTATCTTTTATTCCAGAATGTAGCCAGGTTTCTGTTAGGGCTAAGATATCTGGGTTGTTTTGTTTTATCCAAGCATGCAGGGAAGTTATTTTATTGCATAAGCATTTTAGGTTAGAGTAAATAGGTTTAGGGACTTGGAGTTAGGTTTTGCATTTAGTCCAGGGTTTGGGTGTATATCATCACTCTGTATTAATTTCAGTATTAGATACGTTTGGAGTGGGTTACATTTAGTTTCATGGTATGAATTTACTGTAAGAAGAAGGGTTTTGGTGGTATTGGGTGTTTTTATTTTGCTGTTGGGGTTATAGGGGAAAGGATAGTAAAATAGATGCGGCAGATATTTGAGTAATGCTTTAGTTGTTGAGAAATGTTGGTGAAAGATGTAGTGGTGTAGATGGGTATGTCTGCTTTATTTGTAAGTGATGTGGCTGAGCTAAGTAGTATTAATATTATGAACAAAATGGAGAATGTTAATGTAAAACAACAGTGGCAACTATGATTTTGCATATTTTGCATCTACAAGCCCAATATGACATTCAAAACACAAACACTCAGTGCAACCAATTTATTCTAATCATGTGCCTGCACAATCTTGGGTGCGAAAAGAATTTAGTTTTGCTAAAAAACAGATATTCCCTGTTGTAATATATTGTGTGATTACAGAATGTACTTTATTAGGATATGGTGTGGCACAGCTCACCTGCAGTGGAATTCTGAAGGGGATGCTCAAGCTACATGTTGGATTTTAAGCCCATAAATTGTGGTAGTAAAATCATTTTAAATTGGATGGAAAATATTGTTTTTAATGTAACCGTTTGTCACTTTCTGTGAAATGTTTCTGCTATGTTGAGTTGAATTTTAGTAAGAATTGCATGCAAACATTTAATCAGGTGCCATATATCTGCATATCATTGTTTTGTAGTTTTAATTTAATTTTATTAGGACAGCTCCTTCTGCTTTGTGAAATATTATTGTAATACATGTAATGATTAGCAGTTCTCCTAGTGAGCACTTTATCAACTTCTTTATTGACTAATGAGATGTGCTGTTATGGTGTCTTATAGATGACTTGGATTTGCTTGTCAGTTTTCATATGCAGTTTTGTTGTTCAATTACTTTACCTTCAATAAAAATCATCTTTAGCTGTGAGCTTTGTCTAAACAGAATCTTACAAATGAGCAAAGCTTTTTCACATTTATACAATACTTCTGTAGGTATACTCCATTTTGTATTCATTGACTCCCTGTTTAAGTTGACCATGCAAAATAGTTCCTTCTGTTTTTTTGTGTATAATAGGCCCCATATATATGATCTGTGTGTGTATGTGTAGGGTGGGAGGGGAGGGGGGCCAGGAATTTTATGCCTCAAAATAAATCACAACCAACTTAGCTAAGCCAATCCAGTTAATGATGACCACCCATCAGTCTATCTGATCCCTTGGGGAAGTTGCGTATTTGGCCATACTGCAATGTTTCCCTTCTTTAGATAAGTCCTGCCTTTTTAGTTGGAAATAACTTTATGGCATAATGTGCTTTGATTCCCTGTGACTCAAGGAAGGAGGGAGCTAACATGGGAGGGTCATCATACTGCAGTTTCTAGATTAGTATTGACAAGCCGGTGTCTGTGCATGTGCTGTTAGCCCTACTGCCAGTGCTGTGTTGGCTTATACATGTAAGTGAGTGTGGACACACAGTGGGGATGTAGCTAAAGGAATGTCCTACCTCCATGATGACACAATTTGTGTTTATATCTGACCATGTACCTTTCCTGGCAGTTGCTGATTTTCTGTTCCTCCATCTCTTTCAGTTAACAGTTATTGGCCAACCTTCCCAGCATATTATTTCCTCCAGAGATGTGAGTATATCCTTGCCCTGCCATTTTTCTCTCTCTTTGTCTGCTGTAGTGTGTCTGGGCTACTATTCAAACCCAGGTCATTTGGATCACAGTAAGAGCTCTATCCCTTGATCCAGACCCTGGCACTTTGATTTAATAAACAAGTTCCATAAAAAATTAGGTAATAATTTATACATGTTTACATGATAAATTTGAAAATAATTAGTGAAAATCTGATAAATCTGTAATGCTGTACTGTGAAACACAGGGATTTAACATTTTGTAATAGTATGCCAAATGTAAGAGATCATTTTAAAAACTAACTCAAAAAGAGATGCTGCAGATATTAAAATATGATTTGCTACCATTTAGGCTTTCAGAAAGCTCACTTCTGCTGCTGCCTCCTTGCATTCTTAAAACAGGCCTTACATAGAAATAGGTATTGTCCTTTGCTTCATTGTGATTAGGATTCACTGTGATCTGAGAAGTGGAATTTATTTTGATTCATTAAATCTACAGTTAGCCATTATACAAATGTTATGATACTGCAAGGCAATTGTGCCATGTTCACTTTTCCTGTGACACTGATTTTCCTTCCGTTAAATCAAACATTTGACAAGTGTTTTCCTTCCGTTAAATCTAACATTTAACAAATATTGCAAAAGCCTATAGCATTTTCAGTAAACCATTTTAATGTAGGATTCCTGACCTTATAAATAAAATGTTACACTAAACCTTTTAAAGAAAATGCACCTGATGAAAATATATTCAAACTTCTTTCATAAATTATTTACATGGCATTACTAGGCTGAGATTTTTAAGTCTATGCTAGGTAGAAATTTATTGTATTATTGTCAGGTAAATAATTTGGGGCAGAACCAGAATGTCGAAATAAAAAGTAATTTGTTTAACATTAAGTTGCTTTTCCAAAGTGATATTAAACTGATCCTGAATGTACTATAAATAATAATGTCTGCCAACCATTGACTAAATAACATTTTGGTAACATGAGAACAAACCTGGATTTTGATATCATTCAGACTGTGTGTACCATTTGAATGCTGATATCTTCATTATATATATTTAATAGGTTACACTGAGCTGTACTTTCATAAAAAGAAATCTGCATGTCATTTTAGCTTGATGCTAATAGTATAACGTTGTAAATTATGGTTATTGTTTGATATGGTTGAAATGCAAGGTATTACTCCTATAGGAGAGTGCAGTCTGTCTTTGTTTTGTATCTTACATAATGGAATGACCTCTGAAAAAGTTTAATACCAGGAAATGCTTCTTCAGGCCTTGCCTTGTCTGTGACACAAGCTTATAAAATAGTTTATTTTAATGTTCATTTTACTCACAGTTCTACAGTGCATTTTAACAATCTAGCAAGAGTACTATTGAAGTTTACTATATCCTAATGTTTACTTCAATAAAGTGAGCATTTAGTTCACAATAAAAATGCAGAGCTAAAATATTAATATTTCTGGCACTGGAGAAGGTGGTACATATGCAGTGTTATGCACTCCCTAAGAGCTCTACAGAGTGTATATTCCAATTAGATGCAAATGCTGCCATCAGGAGGTGTCCCCAAACATCATAGGATAATTTCCTAAATGTAAACTGTCTTTTATGTGTAATTTCTGTTTCACAAGCTACTGGACTGCAACCTCTTGACTACCAGTGTGTTTTATCAATAGTAACAATGCATGACATTTGCAGCAGTTTTATGAGAAAAAGGTTGCAGATAAAATTAAAGATATTGATAGAAAGACATGGCAAAATTAAATTCTGTCCTGTGTTTCTAAAACTATAGTTTGAGTATAAACTCCATTTGTGTCATGGTTCTAAAGAAGAAGAAAAAAAAAGAATTGCAAAAGAATATTAAATGGACAGAAAATCGATTTCACTGCATGACAATGGCTTACAGTTGCAATAATTGACATGCCTAGATCAAGAACATGTTATGCATTGACTACAAAATGCTATGGACATATATGCCATGGAAACCAAAGAATCTGATAGAATACAGTTTGAGAGTGATCCTAATTTTATCAGTGACTACCTCCTCATAAAGTATTAACAAAAAAGGTAAAACACACTGACTGATTTAAGCAGAGAAGAATATAATATTGTTTTTTATACTGTCTGTGATTTTGACCAGCTTGTTGAGGTTTACATTTACAAATCAAAAAGGTATTCACCACTAAAGAAATATTTGTGATGTATCATTAAACTTTGCTATCGTATTTAGTGAAGTGCCTAATATATATCCAATCTTTTCTTTTTCTGATTAATCAGCCAATCATTCCCAAGAGTCCTACAAGCAGCGTGGCAACACCATCGAGTACAATCAGCACGCCATCCAAACGAGATACATCTGCACTTCAAGACCTATATATACCCCCTCCCCCCATGGAGCCTTATACACCAAGGTATCTGCATTTTCAGTTGAAAATATTCTGATGTAAACATCTAATTAACAGATTATATATACAGATGAATTGTTAAGCATTTACATCTTTATGTAAACTTTTAAATCCTGTTTAGCTTTTTAAAAATATTGCTTCTTTGACTTTTTCACTTTTTGTGTAATATGATGACGTTTATCTTTATTCCATTTTGTGTCAGTGGCCTTCTACCACGAGCCTACAGTTGCAGACAGGAAAGTAACATTTATACAATGCACACTTGCTTAAAACAAGCATAAGAAGCATTTCTTTGCAATCTTGAAGGCACTGAGAAGCAATATAAAGACAAAATTAAGAGCATTTACTTGTGTTCTTTCTTTCTTTGATGTCTAAGTTATTGACTTACCACAGACATGCGCAATAGCTAAACCATATATTGTATAGTTATTAAGTCAAACTGGTTAAACATGAGAATGGAGTGCACTGACTTAAAACTAAACATAATGCAGAATGGAATAGACAATATTTGCACAGTATTTACAGATTTGTTCCCTAGAAGCAAATGGTATACTGAGTTATTTAGTATTATGATACTGAAGATTAATATAGTTGTAAATAACAATGTGAGAGATCTACTGTCATAGGATAATCCAGAAGATAGCTAAGCTGAGATAATTCTGATGTTGGAATGCAAGATATCAAAAATAGAGCCTAACAGGATATAGCAAAGTATATGGAAGTAAAAGGTTGTAGATTAAATACCATTTACTGTATGTAAGGAAGACTGTCTTTTACAGTAATTACAAGAGATTGGAAACAGAAGAGACTGGGCCGATTTCATTGGTGTAGTTGGGCAAAATCCTGCCTATGACTCCTGCAACCCAAATTCTATTGGTCGCTTAGATGCATTCCACTTAAAAATGCAACTGTTTACTGATTAAACCTCATAAACTTGATGTCAAAATATTGTATATACACAATAGAGAACAGCTGTGATGGCTACAAAAATTACTAAAACAACCATTTTTGCAGGATGGCTAGAATGCCGGCCGCATAAACCAATTAGTTTCTTTAAGGTGAGAGGCCTGTTGGCACATACATTCCCCTGAGGTAACTCTCAAAAATGCAGGGGGTGAGAGTTGTAATTTGTACTCCATGTCAGGGTTTTTCTGTTTAGGATCTGTGTCTCCTTTTTAAGTGTTGAAGGTTTGGTCGCATATAGAAATATTGTGAAGTACTTCTGTGCCTCCTTGTGTGACATACTCATTAGGTTTTGCTCACGCTGAGACAGTACCCACCAAGTGAGCCCTGTTCTCCATTTGTAAAACAGAGTAAAAAGGATTAGTCCAGATAAAATCACTTTAGCTAGCAGATCTAGGAGACTCTCTCTCTCTGATACCATCCCTGTGGGAGGAATAACGACAACTTGTTGAAGTTTCCAGTAGTTTATTCAGTTACATAATTAGATGGACGAGTGTTCTTGGTCTTGTTCTAGTATATTACATTCAACAGGTCAGTTATTTAAAGGCAGTTTCAGACAGTGGTGGGAGAGTCCAGGGGAATTGATAGAAGGAAAATCTGAGAGATGGAAAAACAAGGAACCAGTCCCAAAGATTAGAAGTTAGTCCCATATTTAAATATTCCTGAAAGACCTGTGAGGGTTTACCAGCTCAATAACCTGTGGAACCTCATTCTCATTTAAAACATTTTATTTTTATTTTTAACTTTTTAACAAACAAAATATGACAACACACCATCAGATACCACTATAGAACTATATTTAAGAAAACATTTTTGCTTGTGCTTCATCAGGTCGATCTAATAGAGTGGTTTACACATTGATCATTGAAAATGCCTGCTTTTATGAGGCTACCACCAGACTTTATTAATCTGTTTTGTAACACATGTAAAATGAGAGGCTGTGTCTGCATCTGCATGGCTTATATTCCTTGGAGCCAAGTATGAAAGCTTTATTATAGAACTTTTTCCATTGTATTACATGTAATACAAGAGGCTGTGCCCACTGTTATGGAGATCATATCTCCTGAAATACAGTACGAAAGGCTAATATTCTCTTGCATAGTCAGGCATACAGTGCCTGCTTATAAGAGGTTCATATACATGATTGATGTGACCATTTACCATTCTTCTTCATCCTCCCGATGAAGACAGATCTTTTTATGTGCAGGGGATGTAGTGACCTAAAGCTACACTAGGCGATTCCCATTTTTGAACAGTTCATGCATCCAGAGAAATAGCTTATAATGGAAAACAAGTCACAGGGGTCATTTTTTAAAAGCTCATGGATGTGCACAACTAGGAGAAAAAAGGTAAGTCAAGTTTGAAATCACAGAACCTTTTGTTGTGCCCATGGAATAAAATTCCACCAAGTGGAGAACTGCAGGGGATACAAAACCTGAAATAAACATAAGAAACTCTGATCTTCTTTGCGCTTAGGCAAATTGTGTCAGTGGTGTAAAGAATATAGCAGTGTAGAGTGGTGCCCTGCGATAACTGTTTTCATTTGCAAATTACAGAAATTTTGTTAGGCCCAGTGTCTAGAGTATCTATATCTGGTTGGTGTGGGGTAGCTGCAATGAGATGTAGAATGCTCCTGGTCTCAGAGCATGGTTTTGTGGTACTCTAGTCTAAGGTCTTCATTGAGGGCTCCTCTGTTCAGATTCTTCCTATCTTTGGGTTCCAGGTGGTGAATTCAGGGCTCTTCTGTTCATTTTCTTCCTCTCTTCAGGTTCCAGGTTTTTAGGTTAGTGTAAAAGACGGCTAGATAGCTCTGTGGCTGGCTAGATAAAGAGCTGGCAATTGGGAGGGATCAGGTGGAGGGGCAGTTGACCACTCTCCTGAGAGAGGGGGTGGTGCTAAGGCACCCTGGGGTGGGGTCAGATGATGTAAGAGGCTGATGTAACCAGGTGTGTGCTGTAAATCAAACTAGGAGGCTAGTGTCTGCCCCACTTTTCTCAATCCTTACACTAAAAGGAAAGCCCAAGTCCCAAATGAGTAGTAGGGAAAAAAAATCAAATAATGGAATGTTGCTGTTTGTTTGTGCATATCATGAGGTAAAAGGCACTTTCAAACTCCTGACAGTTACTTTGTAGATTTGTACACATCTACCGATCACAAAACAAAACATAACAAATAAAATAAAGAGTGGCCTATTACCCATGTCACTAGTTCACCAGATAAACCATACCAAGGCAGATAGAGTGATATGCAACTCTAATTAGGGTTAGTTAACAGTTTATGTTAAATCCTGGGTTAAACAGTACAGGTGATTTAGTTGTATAAATTATGGTTTAGTTTCCTGAGGACAAGGTGATGGTGGGCATCCAGCCTGATCTGCCAGCTTAACTCCATTTTTTCAAAGGTGGTATTTTTCTTTCTTGCTCTCCTTTTTGTTCTTCATTTGTGGATAGCTGCGTATGCTCAGATACATGTTCTATACTCCTCCCCTAGAGGCAGGCTGATAGTAATCAGTCATTTCCCACCTGCACCAGATGGCTGGATGTCAGGCTTGCATTTGACATGCATCTGATCAGCAATGATTTTGGGTCTGCTTTAACACTGTGTTCAAAGTGCATGCTTGCACCCATCCTTAGGGTTGCCACCTTTTCAGATGCCCAAACTGGGACATTTTTTTTGTAGAAATGTGAGATTTTGCAAGACAAAACGCACCCATGGCCAGTACAAAGGATAGAACGTCTCTTTTTTTCTGCCAAAATAAAAGCTTATTTTGTAGCATTTGAGTTGCGTATGCTATTTTATATAACATTTATGTATTTCAGATACAAAATAACTATTTTATGCAACTATTAAAGAAAAATTGAGAAATATATTTTGTCTTAGGACTTTTGCCATTTTTAGTTTTTTTTGCAGGACACAACTGCCCAAAGTTGGACTGTCCCTCGCAAAGTGGACAGGTGGCAACCCTACCCATTCTGTGCCATCAATCACTGACTGCTGCTGGAGATTTATCAGTTTAGCTGGCCTTGCTTAAACTGCAAACGGCCTTTGCTAATGGCTACTGTCGCACCATTTTTACATGTACCCTCCTCTTCATCACCAGAATGCTCATCCCCCCTCCAAATAAATCCTGTAACACCCAAATTGCTGATTATACCTGGACTTCCAACAGCCAAGAGATACCAAATGGCCCTGTACCAGCACGCAGGAAAAATTCTGTCACTCATTGTTGAATTTTGGTTTTGGAAGAGCTGAAGGTCTCTTGCAGAATATGCATAAATATTTGAAAAAACAGCATTGGCATTCTGGGAAGAGTTAGAATTGGGTAGTTGCAGGTAAGCTTCTACAGTCATATAAAAAGGGAGTAGTTTTTGCACTTTAACTTTGTGCAATCTAAAGCTGTGGTTGTTCCACTGTGGCAAAGGGACACTTTTCTTTTTTTCAGAAATGTTATAAATAACAAAAGACTTGTGCGTTGAAGCAGTTAGAAATGGAATGCATTCAATATACTTTTAATAGTCAACCAAAACCAGAAGCATAGAAATACACAAGGTAAAAAGAAATGTATTTAATTCATTGAATAGTGGTTTAGGAACAACTTATGCCAGGTGAAACCAATTTTTGCACTGGACAATACCATTTGATAAAAATTACATTGCCTCCAAAAACCAACTTCTCCAGTACATTAATCTTGTCTAAAATAGTATTCAACATATGCGGTGATTGGATGTGTGCACATCCTGCACTATTTTCTACTGACTGATGGTCTCGTGCAGTATCCATAACAATGTCAGCTAAAAGAACTTCCTTTAAGAACAGCACTCTCCAGCCTGACATCACTTGAAGCTCCCTGGATGTACATATGCATAGGGCACAAGAAGTAAACACTTGCACATTATGATGTTAATCTCTGTCTATTTCACCACCCTTTTACATACACACACACACACACGCACACACACACACACACACGTGCGCGCACACATGCACACACACACACACACACACACACACATGTGCAGGCGCGCGCACACACGCACACACACACACACACACACACACACACACACACACACACACACACACACACACAACGGTCAATACACTCTACTTTCCACACATAGTAATATAGGTCAAGAAATTCCCTCCAGCCTAACAGCTAATGTTGCCTCAATCCATCACTCATACTGGAGGTGAGCACAAGATTCCTTCCACATAACCGTTGCATGGTTGTAATCATTTGCATGCCTACTTAACTGCCTTGTTAGCTGGTGGATGGACCACTCTCTATCCTATTCTATAGTAAGAAATGTACCCTGATTACATCACTGAGCATTCACCTTAACTCTTAGCAGTCACTGCTGCTGTCCCATCCTCCCTGCTCTCTGACCTAAGTATATGTCATACTTAAATCTCTTTTCCTTATACTGAGTGGTGTTTCTTCCACATCTTCCACCCCGTAGTGTGGCATTAATCAGGCTTCACACCCAGTCTTTACAGTTACCTGTGCCAAAAGCAGAACATGGAGATTAAATCTCTCCCCCAAAGGAATGAACAACAGACATATGCAAAACAGCTTACCCTTCAGGTTGGAGACTAGTATAGCCTACAACAATACTTACTCACTCACATTCCTAAAACAGCCTACTTTACAAGTTAGAGACTAATACAACTTTCCTACCCTGCAGAACAGAAACTAATAACCCTCCCCCCAGACACACATACACATGCATACATTTGCAAATATACCCCCTTTACAAACACAGACACACCCAACCCTATGCAATCCTTGATGTTAGATACATTGATGCTTCACAGCAGATTCCAAATAGCACAATGCCTTTATTTAATGTTTGCATTTGTTTATCAACTGCATAAATGAAGGGGTTCAGAGATCTTTTCAGCTACAACCTGACCACAGGCCACTAGGTAAACACTTGTGCATCAAAGGTCTGGTAGCAAGATTGAGTAACATTTAATGTATTTCAATACTGAGTTATCAAGCTATAGTCAGTTATGCAGTATACAAGTTATACAGCATTTATGCTAGGTATATAGATGCTGGATACTAAATAAAAACAAAAACTAGGTTGGTATTGTCACCATCTTTTTAACCCCATTTTACACTGAGGAGGAACATAACTCTTTTCAAGACCTGTACATTTTAAAAATATACCGGGGTTCAGCAGGTGTACCACACTGAGCATTAATTGAAACACTGTCATTTGCTTTACCAGCACACCCCACAGAGATTCACTTTGTCTAGACTTCCACAGTGCTGATGTAGTGTGGTCATTCATCAGTAATGAGGATTAAAGTGATATGGACAGGATGACCTCATGTGGAAATGCAGTACGATGGCATTGGATGTGCTGTGTAGAACTAGTGTAGGAAAATTACAGAAAGGAGCAACAGTACAACAGGCATTTATCATAACCAAGAAGTGATTTGCATAGATCCCATGGGCTTCTATCACAGGAGGTTTAAGGTATCACACAGTCAAAACTCTAGCTTTGCTGGCTTTTTCTTGCAGTTCTTACTGAATGGTTTGTCTGTGTGTCCTATTCACCCTTTTGTTTGGAATTTAGTTGTGCAGTTTTGCAAGCATCTATATCTGTATATATATATATATATATATATATATATATATATATATATATATATATATATATATATATATATATATATAGAGAGAGAGACAGACACACGTGTGTGTGTGTGTGTGTGTGTGTGTGTGTGTGTGTGTGTAAATCTAGCTTTAGATATGTTAAGTGAATTACACAGTAGTAAATAGGTCATGGCAAATACACATTCCCTACTCCTATAGAATAAAACAGTATAGCAATAACTCATGGTTGGGTGTGGATAATGCTGGATTTACCCACAGTTGGCATGGTTTGATCATGAGGGCAAAGCTCGAGTGAACAAACATAGCCAACCGTGGGTAAATCCAGCATTACCCACACCCAGCCATGGGTCATTGCTATTATACGATGCTAGTTTTGTGTTGTGTTATGTTTGTGTTGTTGTTATTTAGGTTTTTGTTTGCTTTACTTTGTATTCTTCCACTTTTTGTGAAATAAAATAGTCCACAATTTGATGTAGTTAGCCACAGCCCCTCTGTTTTGTCTTGAACTTTTGAGAATTCTGATTCTATAAATATCTTGATGTAGACTTAACTTAGTAGTGTAGTACAATGAGTATTCTGCAGTGTTTTTTTTTTCTTCACCTTCTTTATTTTAGAATCCAGGATCAATTTAGAACCATGCCACCATCAGGTGTCGTTCACTTATTATGGACTTGATGGCATGGCAAGGTTCATAGGTCAGTACTAGGCTATCAGCCTTAGGGCCTGTACAAGCCTAGCCATAACAGTTCCCTGGCTATTTCTTCCCACAGTATTTACTTCCCTGGACCCCTGTCTAGCAGGGCGACTGACGTGATCCCCAGGGTGAATTACCTATCTCCCTTCCAGTCATCAAGGTTCCTTTTGAAGAGGGCCAAAGAGGTGCTCTGCTTGACATGTATGGGCAGTCTATTCCAGAGTCTGTGGAGTCTCTGGGTTAGGAACCTATCCCTCCAGCATGTCTTGTTCATTGTGATGACAAGGTTTAGATCCCTGAAGCGTATGTCTCTGAGAGATTGGGATTTCTATTAGTGTAGCATGTCCAACAGATCTGCGTTTGACGTGGCCTTGTATGTTAAGCAGAGATTGCCTCTGAGTAGACGATATGCGACAGAGTACAGGTGGAGTTTTTTAGACGGTCAGCATAGGGTATCTGCTTTAGGTCTGTGATTCTTTTAGTGAGGTATTTCTGTGGCCTTTCCAGTTGTTGCAGATGTCTTGAGAGGTACATACCAAACGAGGTGTTGTATTCTATAATGGGTCTAATGAGGGATGAGTACAGTGGGACAAAGACCTCTTTTTTTCCGGATAGAAAGCCCTTAGTGATGAGGTGTGCCACATAGAAGGATTTCCTGACTGTTGTGGTGATGTGGTTATCGAAGGTGAGACCACTGTCCACCTGTGTCCCTAAGTCTTTTATCACACTTTCAGTGTTTAGTGTACTGCCACTTATGTGGTAATTCACGGGTACATGTTTTTTCCCAAATGGGATAACTATACATTTCTTGACATTGAGCTTGAGCCCATGGCTCTGGCACCAAGCATCTGTTTCTGTAAGTCCCTTTTGTAGAATATCCACATCATTTGGGGATTCAATAATGGCTCCCAGTTTGCAGTCATCTGTGAACTTTGTTAGCCAGAGTCCCTTAGTGTTGGCCTGTACTTCAGGGAAGTAGATGCAAAATAAGAGCAGTGCCAGGACTGAACCCTGAGGTACTCCACTTGTCACTTGTCTGGAGCTGGATTTGGAGTAGGCTACTTTTACAGTGTGGGTTCTGTCAGTAAACCAGTTGGCAACCCATCGAGTGACATAGGGATTCATGCCCAGCTTAGTAAGTTTATCTATGATTTCAGAGTGGGGGATGGTGTTGAAAGCCTTACCGAGATCCAGATAGGCTGTGTGGGGTACCTTACCCTTGTCCACGACTCTGAAGACTGATTAGTAGAAGTCACTCAGGTTCAGGAGACAAGATCAGCCCTTCATGAACCCAAACTGGGTGTGGCCCAGTGTTTGAATGTTGCCAATGTCTTTGTTTATAAGTTCCATGATAATACGTTCCATAGCCTTGCAGATCAGGCTCATCAGACTGATGGGGCAGTAGTTCCCAGAATCCAAGGTGGATCCCCCCTTGTGGAGTGTGATAACTGTAGCTGTGCACCACTAAGTGGGCACGAAGCCTGAGGTGAGGCTATGATTAAACATGACACTTAGGTGAGGTGCCAGTTCATTTTGTAGTTCATGTAGTACACAGCCTGGGATGTCGTCTGGACCGATGGATGCTGTATTCTAAGCTTTGGAGGGTGTGTTTTATACCTGCGTGGCTGTTATTACCGGAATTTGGCAATCGTTCTGTATTGAGATGGGACATTTAGGGGGTGAGAGGGGGGTGAAATTGGCACTGAATCGATCTGCCAGCATATTGGCAATATCCTTGTGATCAGTATATTTAATGCCATTCTGTTGTAGCTCAGAGCAGGTCTGAGCATTGCCATTTAAATTCTCAACATAGCTATAGAATGCCTTGTGGTTGTCTTTGGAATCTTTGCAATTTTATTTTCGTAACTAGCTTTGAAGGATTTTATGAGGGATCTCAGTCTCTTACTGAGGCTGGTAAGGGAGTTTTTTACATCCTGGGATTTTCCTCTCTTCTGCATCAGTTTCTTCCTTTTGTTGTAAAGTTTGTTTATGGCAAAGGACCACCAGATTGGCTTCCTTATTTTGGAGGACAGTGTCTTGGTTCTGTTGGGGATGGCACAATTCATACACGAGTGTATGTGCTCATGCAGTGCTTTAGTGTAGGATTCAGCAGTCGAACTTTCAGTTCCCGTCTGCATGGGTGTCATGAAGTTTGTCACGTCTGACTTGAGTAGCATGAAGTAGGCTTTGGAAAAGTTTTTTACAGAGGTTTCCTTACTGGGAGGTGAGGGTTGGATGTGGATGTCAAGAGTGATTAGCTTATGGTCAAACCTGACCAACAAGGGGGTGACCATAGGCATGGAGCAACAATTTCCCATGTTGATAATGACTAGGTCTAGGATATTGGAGTCCCTGGTAGAATTAAGGATTAGTTGATCCAGGGCGTTGGAATTTATGAATTCTAAGAACCATTGGGCAAAGGTGTTGATACACAAGTAGTTTTCCCAGTTAATGGCAGGATAGTTAAAATCACTCAGTATTAGGGTGTTTGGTTGTATCTTAATATTTTCCAGTATGTTTAGAAAGGTGTAGTGAGAATCTTTGAGCATGGTGGGGGATCTGTAGTAAGCTACAGTTTGGATTGCAGTTTTACCTAGTGTTAGTTGCAACTGGAGAATTTTAGACAGATTGTGTTGGGCAACTAGCCTGGTGTTGTGAATATCCTTGGTGAATATGGACACTCCTCCACCTTTTGTGTTTCATTCCTGGTTTGGTGGCCGAAAAGTGTGGTAAGAGTTGTAGCCTGGTATTGCAGGGATGCTCTCTGGAGCCTTGAACCAGGTCTCAGTTACTGCACAGATATCGATGTTCTCCATTTTTAGGAGTGCCTCGAGAGAGTGCCTTTTCAGGTTAAGACTTCTAGCATTGAGTAGCATTGCCTTCCGATTTTGCATGCTTGTACCTGTTACAGTGGTGGTTTTGTCCTTTGAACTTTGCCTAAAGAAAGGCACTATAGGGGTGGCAAGAGCCTTAGCCCATAACCTGAATCCCAGGGATGACAGGTGCAGACCATCTGTGGCAAAGCATCATGGTCTGTCAATCATATCTTCCCAGGCAGACAGATACTGGATCCCCTTTGAATGACACCAGAAGCTTATCCAATTGTTGAAGTAATTCATTTTGTCCTTATACTGTGGTATCATTCTAGGCGAAGGCAGGATGGTACTCAGGGCTAGGGTCATACCTGCCTGGGCCACATGATCCGAGAGCTCTTCCATGTCTCTTTTCATGTAGTCCAGGGAGGTACGTCTCAAGTCATTCACTCCAACATGGACAATGACAGAGTCATATTTGTACTTGTTGTGGAGTGACTTGAGTGCATGCATTATGTGGCGGATCCTGGCACTTGACAGGCAGCTGACTGTAATTTTCTCCTTGTTCAGCCTGGTGAGTGGGACATCAGTGTGCCTGTCTATAGAGTCACCTTTGACTGAAGTGTTGGGTACATTGTCTTGCCTTAGGGGCTGTTGTTGGGTGGCACACTGGTGTTGTGAGCTATGTTTGGTTGTGATTGGTCTTTGTTTGCGTTTCAGCTTCAGAGGTCCTTGTTGCTTGTGCAGGTTACTGTTAAGGACCTCCACATATGTGGGTTTAGTGTTGCTCTGTGTGGGTGTTGGTGGTGTAGGTTTAGAAGGGCTATGTGTTGCTTGAGGTGTAGTGTGGGGGTTAATCTTCTCCTCTTGACTGTCTAGCACAATCTTGGGTGGAGAGAGCTTTGTTTCCAGTTTGGCTGTGTAAGTGCATCTCTCGCAGGTTGTAGTGTTGGGTGGTAGGAGGAGAGGGTTGTCTGTGTACATAAGGCAATTGCTGCATTGCCCCAGTATGCCCAGATTCACCAGGTTAACAGGAGAAATCACCAGAAGCTGACCCTTGGACATGCCTGATTTGGTGCTTTTTTTTTTGTAAAGTACAAGAGCTGTTTTCTTTTACCTTAACAAGGTACTTTGCAATTATGGACTATTTAGTGCCTACGATTAATTTATCCTTATTAACAAGGAGAGTTGAGTGCTTGTATCAGTTTAAAACTTCTTTCCAGTAGGTTTTAATGCAAGTGCTAGACACAGGGATGCTTAAAGGTAAGATGAAAAAAAATGGTTTATCCTAAACACTGCAGTGTGCACTAGAGGAGTTAGATGTGAAAGTAGGTAACTTAAGTTTTACCTGTCTAAAAAGTTAAGTTTTAGTGGAGAGTCACTATTTTTAAAACAGCAAGATAGATTGAAAGGGGCTGGTCACTTTTGTATTCTGGTACTATGGAATACAGTAGGATGACCAATAAATTTAAATAGTTTAAGGAGAATGATTTCACAAAATGATAATTTTGTGCTTACTCACACAAGCCAGTAAAAGCAGAGAGGAAATGAGATATATGGTCAAATTAACATAAGGGGAAGGCAACTAGAAAGACAGTCATGTTTAAGAACACTACAATAACCGGGTGGAAGAGTGGGGAAAGAAATTTCTGCCTTACTCACAAGAGACAGAGCTGTGGTCTCTTTTCAAGTTTTAATATGCAGTTAAAACCAAAATTCAAGTAAAACACAAGGTAAAGAAAACAAATCACAGTATTCAAAATAGAAAAAGGCAATAAAGTAATACAACAAATAAAAAGCAAATCAACCTTGTGCAGAGTCTGGGTGAGCCTTTCTAGTAAAGCTTTGAAATTTTTTATTTTGCCCCTTAAATAGAAGGTTTAGTTCCTAGCTCCACCCCCTCAGTTTACAGATGATTAACCTTAACTGACCTGTTCTATTGACCTGTACTAATTTCTTCCTGACTCCAAAGAGACAAAACTGTGGTCTCTTTTCAAGCTTTAATATGCAATTAAATGCAGAATACAAGTAAAACACAAGGTAAATAAAACAAAAAAACAGTATTCAAAATAGAAAAAGGCAATAAAGTAATACAACAAATAAAAAGCAAACTAACCTTTCCCTCACAGAAAAGTGTAGCAGAGTCTGGGTGAGCTTTTCTAGTAAAGCTCTGAAATGTTTTATTTTACCCCTTAAATAGAAGATTTAGTTCCTAGCTCCATCCCCTCAGTTCACAGATGATTAACCTTAACTGACCTGTTCTATTGACCTGTACTAATTTCTGCCTTACTCACAAGAGACAGAGCTGTGGTCTCTTTTCAAGTTTTAATATGCAGTTAAAACCAGAATTCAAGTAAAACACAAGGTAAAGAAAACAAATCACAGTATTCAAAATAGAAAAAGGCAATAAAGTAATACAACAAATAAAAAGCAAATCAACCTTTCCCTCACAGCAAAGTGTGCAGAGTCTGGGTGAGCCTTTCTAGTAAAGCTTTGAAATTTTTTATTTTGCCCCTTAAATAGAAGGTTTAGTTCCTAGCTCCATCCCCTCAGTTTACAGATGATTAACCTTAACTGACCTGTTCTATTGACCTGTACTAATTTCTTTCTGACTCCAAAGAGACAAAACTGTGGTCTCTTTTCAAGCTTTAATATGCAATTAAATGCAGAATACAAGTAAAACACAAGGTAAATAATACAAAAAAACAGTATTCAAAATAGAAAAAGGCAATAAAGTAATACAACAAATAAAAAGCAAACTAACCTTTCCCTCACAGCAAAGTATAGCAGAGTCTGGGGAGCCTTTCTGTAAATGTTATTGGTCAGGAACTTCGCAAGTGCTTCTACCAAGGGAGATACACGATCTCCTTTGTTGAAGCAAATTGTTTATTGTAAAGAGGTGCTCTCCTTAAGTATCAGGTCAAAGTGAAGCAGTAAAATAAATGTAACAGCACTTATAATGGGAAGCGCCGATAGAAGAAATGTAATATGACTACTTCCCAATATAGAATGCATACTTAGACAGCTCAACCTCACATAACGAGAAAAGCAAAGCCAAGGAAAGTATAACGACAGGGTAATGTAACTCATTCATACTACAATTAGAGCTCCCGTACAGTTTCATGTATTGATATATGGGTATTGTAGTCTTACATTAACTTATCATGTGGGTGTTACCTTACTTTTCTGTCAGTGTGCCTACTTCCTTTGTGGTATTTCCTCTTTTGTAACGATAGCAGAATCGGCATCAAGTTGGATAAGGCTACTCATTGCAGGTAGAGCATCTCTTCATTGTATTCAGTGGATGTCCTGTTTTGTAGCTTATTTCTAGTAGAGGGCCTACTCTGTTAATGTTTGTCCTTTTTATTACAGCTGTCTTATGCTGTGCTGAACTGGGGTCTGCTTTTGTAGATTTGGATGACTTGTAAGTACTTGCTGTATGCATGAAGAAACACTCTCACAGACAACAAAGCAATACTTTTTGTTAAGTAAACAAAGAAAGCGGTACTTAAGTCTTTTCGCAATGACATTTCAAACAAGAGAAACTGCTATATGGCTTATAAACACCGGTTGCTCCTGTTCGAAATGTGGTTACGATAATATGTAAGTACCACAGAAACTACCATTCTCTGTTCTGTCAAAGTGTCGCTGCTTAATATGTTAGCTGCTGGACTTTTTTAATTTGTTACGTTGGATTTACAATGTGCACGCTGGTTGGATTAGCCAATCAACGTGCACGTTTCTCGGCTTTGCCGTGTTTCCATTGTATAATACATATTTAACATCAAAGCCTAACAAGTTCCATTTACACTTTTTTTTTATTTTTATAATTTTTATTCATATTTTCTGCTGGCTTGATACTTGTGTAGCAGCATACTTTTTTAATGAATGGATTTAATTGTGTAAACTATTGGTGTGTGTGTATGGGTGTGTGTGTGCTCATTCATACATTTATTTTCTTTCGGAGTTTTGCAGGGTGGTTGTGGAAGAGGTAATACCTTTCTCCATTTTTACATAGGATTTTTTTTATTTTGTATTTGAATGAATGGCTTTTCTTTGTGGCTTTTTGGTTTTTGGATTAATTTTGGTGATGGGATCACAGAGCAGTTAAGGGAGTAGATTAGTATTTAGGGCCTAGGTAGTTGTTTTGGTCTGGTAGGTCAGTTTTTGGAATTGTACATACAAAAAGAGGGATCCCAGACTACTTGACGGATTATACTTGCACCATGAATGCTACATTTATGAAGTAAATATAACCTAAAAATTCAAGGAGTTTGTTTTTATAACATAACCTTTTAGGCTTGATGTGAAGTATTTGGTTTGGTGGAAGGGTGGGTGTATTTTCTTTAAATATATTTTGCTTTTCGTTGTAAAATAAATTTATGATGTTTGTGTGTGCTTGTTTGTGTGTGTGTGTGTATATATATATATATATATATATATATATATATAGAGAGAGAGAGAGAGAGAAAAACTCTTACAAATAGTAGTAAAGAGTGGCAGATACCGCCAAATGCAGTACAATTGTACAAAAAGATTCTGAATACGGATGCAAATAGTCTAGAACAATTATAGTGAATTTGCAAATAAAAAATGTATTTATCTTTATTTAAGAGTATTTGTTTTCCATAATAACTGCAGATGATACATTATATTAGAATAAGTTTACTTAATGAAGAAATTAAAGCTGTATAAAAGGAGGGCTGAGGAAAGCCCCTGCTTGCCCTTTTTAAAGGCAGGAAGTTGATGTCTGGTACAAACACTCTGGAGCAGAAGCAGCAGAAGTAAATGAAGACAGAGAAGAAGTCAGAAGGAGAATGATAATGATTATTACCATTACAGGAATCCAGATAAAAGAGCCACTTTGAGGTCTAGTTGGACAGAGATACACACTGAATGATTTGAAAGGCAAAAAGACAAACTTGGAATCAAAACACCAAAGCGAGCAGGAAATACGTGACAAAAGACAGTTTAATGTTGTTAGCGCTTTCGGAAATAGACTGTGCTTTTCCTTCTACAGACATAAAACACTCACATTCAAATGTTTTTAAAAGAACAAATCTAGTGTTAATTAATTAATTAGCTGAAGTGAAAAATCAAGATTTAAAGTGAAATACTCTATTACTTGGCCACTTCTAAATAGATGCAACCAAAAACAGTTGCATAAAATCCAGCTAAACAACCCTTAGTTTACAGAAATTCATAACAGCCTACATACGTACATTTTAAATACAAATCTAAAATAACAATTAATTTATAATTAATAAAATTGTTACTAAAAAATCTAAAATGCATGATTCCAACACTGAATGATTTGGTAATCCATCTAAATGGAACTATGTTGAAGGTACTTGCTGTGAACTTCTAAGCCATAAGACTTTTTATTTTGGAAGAACCTGCAATATTTTAATATAGCAATAACCCACGCCTGGGTGTGGGTAATGCTGGATTTACCCACGGTTGGTGTGGTTTGGTCACGAGGGCAAAGCCTGAGTGGCCAAACAAAGACAACCGTGGGTAAATCCAGCATTACCCACACCCAGAAGTGGGTTATTGCTATTATACAATGACATTATTTAAGAAAAAAAATAATTACTTTTCTTAAATAATGGCATTGTATAATGCCTCCTTGCTGCAGCTGTCTGGTATTCTGCAGCAGTTCTGATGTACTGCGCATGCGTATGCTTATGCAGTACATCAGAGCAGTGGGTGGAAGCAACAGAGAAAGCAAGATCTCTGTTGCTTTTTACAAACTGTCTCGCTATGTTAAACCCATTTAACATAGCGAGACAGCTTTAAAAAAAGCAACTGCAAAAGCAAGATCTCCGTTGCTTTTTACAAAGTGTCTCACTATGTTAAAGGAATTTAACATAGCAAGACAGCTTTAAAAAAAGCAACGGAGAAAGGAAGATCTCCGTTACTTTTTTTTAAAGCTGTCTCGCTATGTTAAACTCCCTTAACATAGCGAGACAGTGTGCAACAGAGATCTTGCGTTCTCCGTTGCTGTAAAAAAAGACTTATACTAATGGAAAAAGTCCGGGTGACCGGACCTCTTTCCATTAGTATAAGTCTGATTTACAACGTGCATGCTGACCAATCACGCGTGCACATTTTAGAATATTAATGGGGGGGTCGTTGTTTAATGTTCATTTATAATAAACCACTTAATTTTCTGACTGATTTTACTGCTGCCTTTAAATTTCTATACTGGTGTAGAATTTCTCCACTTTTGGCACCCTGTTTTATGATGAATTCCACAGTTTTTTGCCTATTTCTCCCAAAATAAAAACATCATCTATTTGAGTATGTTTCCGTAATGTTACAGGGGCAGCTCTGTATTATGTGTATTATGTGTTAGGGATTTTTTTCTTTCTCTTTTTTCTGTTCACCTGTTAGTGATTCATTTACCAGAATGTCAAATGTTGCATAGTTACTACAGATAATCACTGCTGCCTCTGAAGGGGTTGTGACAGTGGGCTACTTGATGGGTACAATAGGGGCAGTTCATCCAGTTAAACAACCAATCACAGAGGTGATCTAAATGCATATCTGGTCACTTTTGATCAGTATGCTCACCCAGAGGGAATGCATTACACTCCATCCGTGCCCTATTTTTGCCTCATATTTTTGGTTTGTTCTTCAAAAAATTTGTGGTTTTCTGGCAAATCACTGAGGATTGAAGTTACTAAGAATGGCATACATTTGAGTTTCAGACTTCATATCTTTCAGAAAATGCATGCTAACACAAATCATTTTGTTTTACCAATTTTCTGACTTTATAAGAGCAGTATATAAAATCTCTCCCTATTTTTGGGCCCTTTGTCCCATTATTTTTTAGGGTTTGTCCACATTTCTGTTGGTAAGAAATTGAGGATTATGCTTCCACCCAGCTGACCAGGGATCCACTTATAGCCATCATGGACATGAAACAGACTAAAAATCAGGATTATGAAAAGGTTAAAAAACAGTAATTGGCAGAGCAGGTGCTACCTCAGAGAGAGGCTGAAAGATTTCATAACTGGACTTTTCACGTATGACAATAGTAAGATAATAATTATAATTAATGTATGGTTGGATCCTGGGGATCAGCATACAGAAATACAAAGGCAGAAATGTTATCCATTGACAGATTTAGGACATCTTTACTTTCCGCTTTAAGAAAGTGGGAGTGTCACACCGACATTAAATACTTCAAAAGTTTTGTTGTAATGATAGAAAGATTCTTCTGCCATGAAGTATGAATAGAACTGGGCAGACTAGACCTACAGTAAAACCTCTCTCGGATGTTGATAGTAAAAAGTGTCCATTGTAGACATAGTATATTTTAGAACAAAATGAACACACCATAATTTTATACTAGTGATAGTAACACAGTTACATCTGTGAAAACTTTGACCTCTAAAATGCATGCTTCTAGTGATTTTGGACATATGGAATAGGAAAATTGCTAAAATAGTAAAGACTACATTCTATTATTATGCTATTTCAAAGTTAATGAAGTTCAGTGCCTTAATTATTGGCACAGAGCTACAAGGACTGCTAGATTTAGGTAGTGTGATCACACTGACAAAAGAGCAGTGTTTGTGTGTGTGTGTATGTATGTATGTAGATATATATATATATATATATATATATATATATATATATATGTACATACATATATATGTATATATATATATATATATATATATATATATATATATATAAAGAAATCCCTTACTAACAAAGCTATCAAAATACTATGCATGCATGGAGATAAATTAAAAAACAGCATCCTTGTAACAAACTATAAACACAAACTACGTTTTAGAAGGTAGTTTATCCTGTTTTTGTGGTATCCAATTCGGTACATAATGGTATAGTAAGGAAAGATTTTCGTCACATTAAATATTTATGGAAGTAGTGGCAGAAAGGTAGTCCTTTTGAAAAACCTCATTATCAGTGTGGGAAGGGGAGCCATCAAATAAGTATGTATACAGGTAAACACCCTCCCATCTTGGAAAGGGGGGGACAACTACCTGACATGTTCATTAGAGTCTGTGAATCTCAGTGTAGCATCATTGTGCAAAACTCCCCAAATAACTACCTCTCTGATTGTCAGACCATAAGTTAGTAACCTTTTCCCTCAAAGTATGTAAACCCCCTGAAACCAATATATCAGAAAATAATTCAAGTGCACAAATTCGGCTTCATCCCAGTCATTACCTTAGCAGACAGATTCAACAAAGAAGTCAACAACTCGTTGGAATACACACGGCAAAACAACACTTTAATACAAAATAGTAAAAATATAAAACATGTGAGCGCTTTCACAGAGTCCTCTCTGCTTCCTCAGACATACTACAGTAACTGCTGCTCTTGTTTAAATAATGATACATCTAGGTCATATCCAATCAGTTAACAGCATCTTGATTGAATAATTAAAAGTTAAAGGCATACACTATAAAAACACTATATAAACAATTAATCATATAAATAGTGAACTAAAAATATATGTAAAAAAACTGTAAAAACATGCTCTATAAAATTAGATAGTAGTAAAACTGTAAAATATATGTATAAATATTAGAAGATGTGACCAAACATAATAATCAATGTTTCAAAGCCCTGTTCCTAAGAAAAGGTTTCAGTGAAACCTTACTATTTAGTCCAGGTGGTCTGTCAGCCTGAAGCCTAATTATCCATTATTGTTCTGAGGCTTCGGTCTTGTTCATGTTCCCACTTCTTTTATTATCTTGTATGATATGTAACACTAGAAACTTGAAGGTGTGTGTGGCTCCCTCCTTTATAACGTGCATCGCTAACACACTTGTCTCTTTTTTATTTTTAATGTCCCTTATATGTTCTAGGACTCTATCTTTGAGTAGCCGATTAGTTTTTCCTACATAGTAGGCTGGGCATTTTGTACAGAAACCAACGTATACAACATTCTTACTATAGCAGTCTGTATAAAAGTGTATATCAATGCTGAACTTTCTAGTCGGGTGTGTATACTGCCCCCCTCCAAATATGAAGGGGCAGGCTGTACACCTTCTACATGGAAATGTACCTAGCCTATGAGACCTTGCATAGTGGTCTCCAGCTAACTTCTTATAGCACAACTGTCTTTTTAATGGCATGTTGTTTTTGAAGGTAAACGATGGTGTAGCCCCTATAACACCTTCTAGTTCATCCACATTTAACAATATGCCTCAATTATTTTTAATTATATCACAGACTGTACTGATATTACTTGCAAATGTTAATGGAAAACGTACTACATCATTCTCTGGATTCCTGGTTACTGTGGTACTGGTGGCATAGTTACTTTGGTTATCCTGGTTGGTTCTTGTCCTATCATAATAGGGCTTGTACCTCTATTCTCTCATTCCAAGCCACTTTAATTTGTTTGTCTATATCTCTGGCTTTATATCCCCTTTCAATAAATTCATGTTTTAACAGGGTAAGTGCCTGGGACAAACTATCATCATCGTTCTATAGCCTCATGCATCTAACTGTCTGTCCTTTGATCACGTTGGTTTTAGTGCAGTTAGGATGCATACTACTACTATGTAGGACATTGTTCTTTCTAATAGGTTTCCTGTACATGGAGGTATGAACATAATTGAGTGTATCTCTTGTAATTTTTACATCTAAAAACTCTATTTCTCTATTTGAGTATTTGTATGTGAAATTCAAAAAGGGGGTAATGGTATTAATGAAATTTAGAAATTGCTGCAAATTATCTTCGTTATCATGCCACAACAGAAAAATATCATCAACAAAACGTTTGTACCATATAATAGACTTAGCAAAAACATTACCTGTCAAAATATTCTCAGTTTCCCATTGTACAAGTGCTAGGTTGGTGTAGCTATTGGCACAAGCAGTGCCCATAGCCACACCAACCTTCTGTATATAAAACTTTTCGCAAACACAAAGATATTATGTTCTAGGATGATCTCAAGTAAGGTACAAATAAGTCGAATTTTGGTATTTTCTATCCCTTTTCTATTAAGTAGTTCCCTTACATTATATATGCCCCAAGAATGGGGAATAACTGTGAAAAGGGACTCTACATCAAGAGTAACAAGCCAACATTGGTCATCTATACCCTCCAAATATACACTAAGGTCTCTCAAAAAATCTTTAGTATCCAATAAGACAGCAGTACATTCCTTAAGTATAGGATGCAGGTTTTTCTCAACATATATTGACAGTGGTTCTGTCACCCACCCCCGACTAGACACTATAGGTCGCATGGGTGAGCTTTCTATGTTTTTATGGACATTAGGTAGACCATACATAATTGGAGTCACTGGGTACTCTATATTGAAATATTCAAAAAGTGGTTCAGAAATCATGCCTGTTATTAACATATCAAACAAAAAAACTTGTAGTCTATCTGTAATGGCTTTAACATGAGTTGCAGAAATCTCACAATAAGTATCAGTGTTACTTAAATGTACTGACATACTTGCAATATATTTGTCTCTATCCAAAATAATTCCTCCACCTTTATCTGCTGGGCGTACTTCAACACTTTTAAAGCATTTTAAATCATTCAACGCTTGCTGTTCACATTTAGATAAATTATAAAAAACATTGATAGCTTCATTACTAAGCACACTTCTTATTTGTTTTTCACACACATCAATGAATAAATCAATCCCAGAATTACTGGAAGGAGCAAAAGTACTAGTTTTTTTTAAAGCATTATATTCATTGGATACACCTGGAAAAATAGTTTTTAAAGTCAGTGTCCTGCCAAATAGCTTCAGTTCTTTCAGCACATTTACCAAGTCTACTCTCTGGGCAGGACCAAAACTCAAACCTCTGTTCAATAAAGTGTTTTGTGCTTCAGTCAAGGAAATGGAGGAAATATTAAAAATCAAACCTGTTTGCTTCTCTTCAGAAACTTGTTCTGGTCGTCCACACTGTGGGGTCTCCATGTCTTGCCATACTGGGGGCAATTGCGCGACCTCCCTCGTATTGGGAAAGGTTTTTCTAACAAAAAAGTCCCATTTGTATTCTTGGAAGAGCATTCATGAATGCTGGAATCTCTAGCATTGTTTAAGTAACTAACTCAGGACAGTGCTGTCTTCTTTGGTTTAACAACTGGTATTTCATCACTTCTAGTTGTTGTTTTTGCTGTAGCCTTAGAAGTGCTGGCACCAGCATTAGTTGCAGCATCTGAAGATGATTTACTGAGCTGTAGGTCACTGAAAATGGAGTTTTCAGCATCTATATGCGTTGTGCTTGTAACTGCTGTTCCTCTCTGTTCACTGCTGGTGTAGTCACGCCCACTTCCTGGTTGTTGTCTAGGTGTTTCCTGTGTACTGCCCAGTTCAAAATCATGTAAATCTCGATGTATTTTTTTAGTTATAGCGCTAGAGAGACGTTTCTCATATTGGCTAATATGTCCATGTAGCTGATCAATCTTGTCAGCTATTATTTCACTAGAAAATGTGTCAAAAATGTCATTGCACAGTATATTAATTTCTTTAAGCAGCTCATCTTCTTCTGGTTTGAAGTAATATATAAGAAGCTGCATACACTGAGCACTACATTCTAAGTTAAGACTTTGCCAACGTTTGAGAAGGTCAGGGTATGCATGTCCTTAACTGGGCATTGTTAACACTAAGACCTCTGGGTGCAATTCTAAACTTTAGCGATGCTTCTAAGTGAAAACCTTGCCATTGAAGGCGCTTGTATCTATATAGCTTATTCTCAAGATTTCTAAAGCTTTTCAAAAAATTCTCAGCTTGATTATTATCAGTATTAGAGTGAATGTCAGTTTGTCGCAGTATACCTTCAGCCAGTAAAGGATTACCAGCAGGGTTATTATGGAATTCAGTCTCTCATTCAGCTTCATCTGGCTATTCCTTCGGTCCTTTGGCCCCACATTCGTGGCTGCCTCGGCATAGGTTGTCACCACATTGATACACGCTTTTATAAAGACTGCTATAGTAAGAATGTTGTATACTTTGGTTTCTGTACAAAATGCCCAGCCATACTATGCGTTAGCGATGCATGTTTTAAAGGAGGGAGCCACACACACCTTCAAGTTTCTAGTGTTACATATCATACAAGATAATAAAATAAGTGGGAACATGAACAACAAGACCAAAGCCTCAGAACAAGAATGGATAATTAGGCTTCAGGCTGACAGACCACCTGGACTAAATAGTAAGGTTTCACTGAAACCTTTTCTTAGGAACAGGGCTTTGAAACATTATGTTTGGTCACATCTTCTAATATTTATACATATATTTTACAGTTTTACTACTATCTAATTTTATAGAGCATGTTTTTTTTATGTCTGAGGAAGCAGAGAGGACTCTGTGAAAGCGCTCATATGTTTTGTATTTTTACTATTTTGTATTAAAGTGTTGTTTTGCCGTGTGTATTCCAACGAGTTGTTGGCTTTTTTGGAATATTATACTTTTATTGTTGGTTACTTTATCCAGATTCAGGGGATCTGTGTTTGATAGATTCAACAGAGAATTTTATACCCACATAAATAAATCTATAAAATTGTTAGTTCCATCCAGATCTAAATAGCATGGAAGATGAAAAAAAATGTCCTAGTAGTCCACCAACATAAATAAAACGTACAGTAAAAGGGGAAAAAAATCATTAGAATATACAGCAGATCTAAGACCCTGAAGTCATGGAAATATTAGGAATTTGACTAAGAATTTTACAAAGACTATTACATTTATTAAGGCAGACAATGACCTCAGGATAGCATTTGAAACCATAGACAATTACAAATCCTCCTTTGGTTATGTTGAAAAAGTAAGAAACAATACTCAACAATGTACAGAACTCATAATAAATAACAAAACCTACCTGACCTACTAGACACTACCAATATATTAACAAATAAGATTATTACAATTTTCACTCCTGATACGACTGTCAAAGCCCCAAAATCCCTTATAGCTCTCAACCCCCATGTCATCACTAAAGAACATGTACTGAATGTGCTGTCCAAGACTAAGAACATTTTTCCATGGGACCAGGTTACATACCCAGCTGTTAGATAAATAGAATCCGACACATAAAGGCAAACCTTCTAAATAAACTGCTTAACCTGGACATGAATACAGGTTCAGTCCATGAAGTATGGCATGCAGCACTGGTAGTGCATTTCCATAAAGGTGGTCTTATGGCTGACCCTGGAAGCTGTAGGGCCACCTGCCTTACAAACCTCATTTGTAAGGCCACTGTACATATTGTTTTAGTTCAGTATTGACTTCTCTGACCAAAAGACTTAAAGCCATTACCTATGGCTACCCAAGTCTGCAAACTGGGAGTCATTGTCAAAACCACCTCTGACCCAGATACCATCCACCAGGTACTTATAAATGTTTGGTATATTGAAAAAGGGCTTAAATTAAATGCTAAAAATGCAGCATTGTCTCATCTGGCAGACAAACCAACCAACCATCCCAACTTACAGCATCGACAATAGCCCACTTCAAAATGAAAATGTAGTTAGAGACCTGGGAATCTTTATTGATAATTCACTCTCCTTTAACCACTATGCAGCAAGAGTTGTCAGAAAATCTTTCTACTTGGCACAACTGTTCACCAAGGGAATATCATTTATTCTTTTGTTTGTAGTGCTAATCAGATCAGTTATAGAATAAAATACCTCCTTTGAGATACTCCTCTTCAGACATATGAAACAGCGGAAAAGACCCTAGAAGTTCATAACAAACAGGATTATAGGCTTAAGATCACTAAGCTAATAGAAAATACTAGAAGCTCTGCCCCTCTTTTCTGTGTCATATAGGCTCCTCAGCAGGGCATTATGCCTTGTATTATGAGTAAAAGTGAGCCATTATTCCAAGATCTCTTATACCTTCACAAATTGAACAGTCACACAAATAACAGAAGAGACCTAAACCTGTGTCATCAGATCAATAAAGCAAGTTGGAGAGAGATTTGTTACTTGGCATCTTCCTCACCTGTGGAACAGACTCCCCTGAAAATAAACAGTGTGATATACCACCTTCCTTCAAACAGGATCAGGATAATTATATGGGTAGTCATACATTTACCCCAGGGATGACTGGCATAGCCCTCCTCCAGTGAGGTACAATCTAGAGTGTTAACTGGCAAAGCCATATGATCATGATTCAAATAAAGATCAGAAGAGAGTGTCAGAAAGTCCTAAATGTGGACAAATCTTAATAAGGATACAGAGAGTAGAAGAACCTACACCATTTAAAGAGATATGCCATCATACGTAATTGACTATGACAAAACAGCCTGCAAGACTACACCAATAGAATGAGAACACTTAATATTGCAAGCCTGAAAGTGTCACAAAGCAGAGAGTTGAAGTGATTAGAAAAACAGAAGACAAGGGATCATTCACCAAAATAGTGTATCCTGATAGAAAGAAATTATGGAGTATGACTAGTATATAACTGCAGCATAATGTTAAAATCTCTGAAAGCCCCAGCAATGGAGAATTCTAAACAGCATGTGAGTGCTGGTGAGGACAGAGTTATTAGAAAAATTTCACCAGTGTAGCGAAAGAGGAAGCAACACAGTCTGGGCAGAATTCTAAACCCATGTCTGTCAGTACAAGACGGTAAAATCAAATGAGATAAGGCTCTAAGCAACAGCTATCTATAAATAAGGCAAAAGCAAAGAAATTGAGAAGGGTCTTCAGTCAATCTAAGACAAAATGTCGAGTTGCATAAAAGAGAGACAGAAAGAGAAAGAATGTTGTGTATACTGAGAGACATAATAACCTTGAATATATTCAGAATGATATTACTTCTGAACCAAAATACAACAGCTCTAACCAAAGAAAAATGTTTTATGCACCCAATTCATTACTCTTAGTTTCTTATCCCTTGTGATACCTATGGAGGTGGGTTTGTCTTTTGAACCTTGCCTAAAAAAGGCACTATGGGGGTGGCAAGAGCCTTTGCCAATATCCGAAAGCCCAGGGGTGACAGGTGCAAGCCGTCCCTAGCGAAGCATCGTGGCTTGTCGAGCATGTCATCCCAGGCTGACAGGCATTGGATCCCCATTGAATGATACCAGTACTTAAGCCAGTTGTTGAAATTGATCATCTTGTCTTCATATTGTGGCATCATTCTTGGTGAGGGTAAGATGCTACTCAAGGTCAGGGTCATACTGGCCTGGGCCACATGCTCAGAGAGCTCCTCTATGTCTCGTTTCATGTAGTCCAGGGAGGTACGTCTCAGGTCATTCACACCAGCATGGACAATGACTGAGTCATATTTGTACTTGCCTTGGAGTGACCTGAGTGCTTGTGTTATGTGGCGGATCCTAGCGCCTGACAGGCAGCTCACCATGACCTTCTCCTTGTTCAGCCTGGTGAGCGGGAAGTCAGTGTGCCTGATGATAGAGTCACCTATTACAAGTGTATCAGGTGAATTGTTTAGCCTTAAGGGCTGTGACTGTTCGGCACACTGGCTTTGTGAGCTATGTGTTGCATGTGTTTTGTTTTGGGGTAGCGGTTGCTTGGGTGTCTGCTTTGGAGGTCTCTGTTGCTTAGGCAGATTTTTATTTAGAGCCTCCAAGTATGTTTTTGTGTGCAATCAACTTTACATTTCAGTGTTTCATCTACAAATTCAGTGCCTACTGCCCTTGAAGAATTAATTGCCTATATTGTGTTACTTTACCAAAATTGATAAACTGGTAATATTGCAGTAAGGAATGAGCGACAAACCAACAAATAATTATGCTACTAACACTGCTTTTAAATTCTACACTTCAAACAGTGACTGCCATTTGCCAAACAAAACAATTAATTACACATTGAAAACAGACTTATCATAAACAACAGTAAATTTCTATTCCCTTGGCATGCACAATTCCATGAAAATGCACTAAAACTCAATCCCTTGAAAATGCACTGAAACTCATTGTTTATTTATTTATTTACATTTGTTGACCGGGAGTGTCCATTTTCAGCAGAGGCCCGGGGAGAAAAGCTCCACAGTTAAAATATACAGACAGTAGTTGCATTGGATTTACATAGCAATTAACAATTTGATTAACATAGCAATTAATTACAAACATAGTTACAGATGAAGAACATAGTACATCAGTAGACAACTAGAATCTTTATCTGTGATGTACATAACAGACATTAACAATTGTTACAATAAGAAGTTCCTGCTGTATAATTAGTAGTAAGCTTATGAGCATCCAAGCTTGCTAGCTATAATCAAGGTAATTAGTGGCGTGGAAAGAAAAGTAGTGGTTGGATGGGGTGGGTAATATTAGAGTGGGAGTTGCAAGGGCATAGCCAGCATGATTTTAGGTGCGCTTTTAGTAAAGTTTTGATGTGGGTGCATGATGGTACGAAGGTAATTGTGGGTGAGAGGGAGTTCCATAATTTGGTTATGGTGCAAGAGAATAGTGCTTCACCAGCAGAGTTATTGGCTTTAGTGATCTGCAAGCGATTTTTGTTGCTGGATCTTAGTGGTCTGGTGGTGCGATAGGGTTGGAGTAGATTCTGGAGGGATGGGACATTTAGTGGATGGTTTACTAGTTTGTGGACAGGTGTGAGTTGATACCATTGAAGGAGGTGAGGGAGTTCAAGCCAGCCCAGTTCAGCAAGTACCCTGAAAATGTTCTAAAACTCAAAATCACAATTTTGTCAGCAGTCTGGAAGTCGGTCTAGACGATACGGACACTTGTCTCCACTGAAGCTCACAATTCATTTAACAGTCTGGTAGTTGGTGTAGAGGATTCAGGCTCTTGTCTTTACTGAAGCACACAATTCCTTCATTAGGCTGGTAGTTGGTATAGAGGATTCAGGCTCTTGTCTCCAAGTTACAGGGTGAAGCCTGACTAAGTTAATTGACTAACCTGCCCCACCAACTAGAACATTACATAACATACCTCTCACACAGCGGCAAACACACACCCCTACTCTCTCACACAGCAATACACACACACACACACACACACACACACACACACACACACACACATCCTACTCTCACAGAGTAGTACATACCCCCCCACACCCCACACACACACACACACACACACACACACCTTACTCTCTGACAGAGCAGCACATACACACATACCTCTCAACTCGATTTTTCCCTCATATTTTTTGACTGTTCCTCATAAAATTTGTCGTTTTCTGGCAAATCACTGGGAAGATCTGAAGATTGCAGTGCCTAAATAGTAACATATGCTTGAGTTTCAGACTTCATATCATTCAAAAAATACATGTTAACACAAATGCTGTTATGCTAGCAGCTCCTTAAGCAATATTCACAATTTGCCCCTATTTTTGCCCCCATGATGTCAGTCTTTGTCCAGATACCGTGCACTTATAGGTTAAGAGGTATGCACCCACACCCCTACTCTCTCACACAGCAACATCCACACATACCTACTCTCTGTCACACAGCAACACACACAAATACCTCTCAACTGTCCATATTTTCACAGAATGTACAGATTTTTTCTTCATATTTGTGGACTGTTCCTCAAAGTTATGGTTTTCTGGCAAATCAATGGAAAGATCTGAGGACTGCAGTCACTAAATAATGACATACGTTTGAGTTTCAGTCTTCATACCCTTCAGAAAATGCATGTTAACAGAAATGCTATTATTCTAGCAACTGTCTAAATTTATAAGAGCAATATTTAAAACCTGTCCCTAATTTTCTCTCCATTATGTCGAACAGCTGGTTTAAATTACATACACACATACATATGCACACACGCACTATCACTCTCACACAGAAACAAACAAAACCGCTAGTTTAAATTATATACACCTTCTACCTCATATAGCAATGCACACACACACTATCTCGCATATGGACTGAGCAGTTAGTTTAACTTCCATACATACATACACACTTTCTCATACAGAAACAAGCAGAATCACTAGATTAAATTATATATGCGCACACACACATAGACTCTCACTCCGTCATTTTACATATATAACTATATATATATATATATATATATATATATATATATATATATATATATGTATATATACACACACACACACACACACACACACACACCTTCTCTGAATGCCTGGTTAAAATTCCATGTATCTTTATATTCACGTCGGCGTGCAATGCATGCAGGGTTCTCATTAAAGGAGACGACTCTGCTATCATGACTGAAGTGTCGGTATATCATGCTGACACGAACTGTCACAAAAAGCCCTGAATTTACTTCTTGCCACAGAACTGATGAAGGCTTTATTGCATTAGCTAGCCAAAGGTGATTTTAGTTTAAACTCCTTTTATGTATAAGTAATGTTTTTCTTAATGTCTGATCTTGGAATGTGAGTTGCAAATAGATAGGTAGTGTTTTCCTTAACTAGGATTTAGTTTGCTCTAATCAGTAGCAGTCTTTGGGTACTTGTTGTTGTAAAATGCACTTTTACAGCCCTGTTTATATTTTTTTGCCATGAATAGGTTGGTTTAAAATGAAAATGTTTATTTTCCACACCTACTTCTAAGTATATAAAAGCTGATATGTTTAGCACTGTTAAAATATTTCTGATTTTTTGTTACTGAGGATTGTTTGTCTGTGATGAATAAAGGCTTGTTGCTTTGGAACACTACCTGAGTTTCATGACTTTTGGAAATTATTGTGACTGAGCTCATCAACAAAGTTTTAAGACCGCTAGTTTCACTGTTTTATTTTTTCCTTAGCACCCATGGTGGTAAGTTTGGAACTAGACAGATTCCTGTTCTTGTTCATTTTTTTAATCTAACAATTAATAACTATTTCTATAAACCAACCAGCCAATTTTCTACTGTTTGACAATATTTTATTCATATGTGTCAACTGTACTTATTTCTTTTAAGTCCAAGGCATTACCATGGTTATAAATATATTGTTGCTTTATCAACTTAAATTAAGTTGCTTTTTCTTGTTTAATATTTTATTGAAATAAATGTTGCTATTGGTATAACCTTTCCACATAACTTAAAGTACTCATTCTCTTACTAATTTAGCAAGCTTGCCTTGCATGTTCTTTAACATCTGTTAAGCCTTTTTAGTGTATGATTGCCCTAGTGTCATACCAAACGCCATCTTCCCCCCTCCCTGCATCATTCTTATGCACTCTACCTAGTGCCCCACATCCATTACTGGATTTAACAGCCACCTTACTAAACCCACTGAACTTTCTGTATTTAAGGGGTGAGGCCACTGTGGAGCTAAAGGACATCCTGAAGGTCTGGCTGACTATTTCAATGGGGGAAGAGTTTTTCACTTAATGATCAACTCATTGCTTGCTCCCTTCATTGCACTTATAAAGCTTTGGCTGGGGGTAACTACCTTCACTGGCTCACACCTTCCCTCAGACAGTGTCACTGATGAATACCCTCCTTCCCAAGATGGACCCACCCATCCCTTCCTACCAGTGCCTCAGAAGCCAGAGATGCTAATCGATCCCAGATCACTTGAGCTGTAGTTATGGCTTTATCCATCTTACATCACTGAGCTGGCATAGAACATCATCTTTGATCTTATTGTGGGATTAAAAACTATTCTCAGTACCATGGATTTGGTCCCCTTCGTATAAATGAAATCCCACTTACCCGACTTTCATAATATTGAGCAGACAACACCAAAAGTTCACAAAACTGACTGCTCAGAACACGGACATGTAACTAAAGATAAGTAACTGCTTGGCCAGCATGCTTGCCTTTGCCTCTGACCTCCACGATAATGCCATATTGGAGTTAGTATTTTTAGTTGGGGGGTGTGGTGGGCACAGCCCCCCATGTGGTTGTGTTTTCTTTGCATTTGTTTCAGTTTGTTTTTCGGGTTGGCCAACGGGTTCTTACCTTTAGTTAAACGTCAGTGTTCAGAGTGGTTGTTGTGTACTTTCGGTGTTCTCGGCTTGATGTTATGAAAGTCAAGTAAGTGGGATTTCATTTATTTGTAGTACACCCCATGGATCTTGTGATATAAAATCTCTGTATAGGCTGTGCATCCATTTATCACTCTTTGTTTAATTTCTCCAAGTTTTTTGGGTTTCTAATACCATGATTGAATGGTCCCCATCCATAAGTCTCAATATAATTAAAGTTCATGAAATTAGTATTGTTTGAATATTTGATGTTGATGCAGCACCCACAATGTCCCTTGAACTGACTCCTGTAATTCATATGGAGTAACATGTATTGGCACCATATCTTAGTACAGCTGTAGATTCTTTTTCATTACACCCATTGTTCCTTCTCCTGTTAGAACTGTCTGGGTATCTTTCTTCCACATTGTTTTCTTTTCTGCCTACAACTTCTGATATTTTATGACCTTGTGTCCTTTTCTACATAAGGCACTGTATTCCCGAGGTGTAGCAATTTCAATGATCGGTGCTACTTTTGTCTTTAATCATGGACTACTGTATCTTGTTTTCTCATATAATTTTTTGAACTGTTGGTAATGGGTGATCTCATGTGCATTTTATCTTTGTATGTAATGCTTTGTGGTTCCAGCGCTTCTCAAGTAGTTCTATATTGCAGTGTTTGCACAATCCTCAATACAACCGTCTTGTGTCTTGCCGCATTATTGTTCCTGTTAATGTACAGACCCTCTGCCATGAGTGTATTACACCCAGCAACAAGATGTGTGACTGTTTCCAATTCTTTTTTTCAGAATCTACATTTGTCTGTTTCTCCCACTCATTCAGTGGACTCTGTAAACCAATGTGTATGTAGCTCACTATACTGGGATGCCAGTATTAACCTTTAATCTTTTGGTTTCAACTCACCTGCCCTGAACTATTTCTGCTGAGATCTCTGTACTTTCCACAATATTTATGCCTTTCCCACATTTCTTTCCTTCTCATCCTATCCTTCTCCTTACATTCTTTCTTTTGGTTGTTGGCTCATTCAATTGCTGTCTGATTTTTTTCCATTTCCACTTGACACCAGAATGATTCTGCTAAACTAAGCAGATATGTCAACTTAGACTTGCTGTCCTCATGTTTTAAAACTTTCACTTGAATCTGATTACAGCAAATCTGTCATAGTCCCATGACTGCAGATCTACACATGTAATGACTTTAAAGAGGGTCTTTACCTCCTTCAGATTATGGAATATAAAATCTTATACCACTGATTTTTATATATCATTGGGTAAGTGTGAGGCATTTTTCTTGTTTTCCTGTTCTGCTGATGCAATATCTTTTGGTGCTAATCATGCCAAAACTGTAAGGTGCAGGAAGTACAATTTGATTTATAGATTAGACTTCAATCCTAGATATCAAGGCTGTTTTTGATATTAGTTTTAGCCTTCTGAAGTATTCCTTACTGAGTTTTACTCGCATTTGTTGATGTTATATTGTCGACCCTTCATCAGTTGCCAAATATTTATGCACTTTCTTCTGCTCAAGTTCCTTTATATCACATTCCTGTCCTGGTCTAATATTTTTCTTGGTACTGCAAATGTCATGCTTTAAACATTGCTTTTGCACATTTATCAAGACCAAATAGCACTCTTACATCATCTGAGAATATTTTAACTGCTTGGAGTTGTGTATTCAATTCCTCATCTGATGAGCTATTCAGTTTTAAGTCACCCACAAAAGGCAGAAGAAAAGTCTTTAACCATTTTTTTCTGGGAGACAAATTGGAACCAAGATTTAATCTGTTAAGTAAATGGCTCAATGGGTTAAGTGCTAGACAAAATAACTACAGTGAAAAAAAAAAAAACAGGAATATCCCCTTCAATTTTTTTTCCCTGGAATAATTATTTGCCCTTTGTCATGGCTTAACTGCAAAAGTGGTTTGCTACTGTTTCATGATTACTGGACATCATCTTTGACATTGTTATGGGATTAAAAACTATTGTCAGTAGCTCTGTATCTTGTGATGTAAAGTATCTATGTATACTGTGCATCCAGTTATCACTTTATGTGAAGTAGTGGAGGGAATATTGAGTCTCTTATTTTGTAAGTGAAGTTTAACTTTTATTTTAGCAGGACAGACTCTCATGTTTAGTGTTTATAATGATTATGATCATGTTGTCCCTTTTTAATCCACATACACAAATTATCTAAGCTAATTTTTTTAAATAAAAACATCTTCACTGAATTATCCGTTATGACATAGGCAATCATACATTTATATAAATGAAATCAAAACATATTGACATATTTTCAGTTGCAGACATTAAACATCACATATAAACTTCTGTACAGTCATTGCCAATCAAACATTACATAGTTCATTCAATTCCTGCCTTCCTTTAAACCTAATTCCTCCTACAAAACATTATTCTGCATGTATTATTCCCAAAATTGCCATTTTTTCTATGTAATTTGCACCTAACCTTTTCTAAAGATCCAGCCTCTAGTACTTTTATCTCTGCTACTCTATATTCATTAATTCTAATACAGCTGGTTTAGACTTTTTAAATGCTTTTTTGGCATCCACCAGAATTAGGCAGTTCAGATCCTGTATCACAGCTCAGAAAATTATTTTCCTTAGTTATACCAATGTGTTTACCCAGTATTTCTGACATAGTAGTCAGCAGAGAATTTTTAATGTTTGCCAGCTCATTATATTCCCAAAAAACATGCCCCCAATTACCACTTTCTTCCCCATCACACCTCCAACATTTGCCATCAACCTGCAGACCAAAAAAAAATTTGGGTATGCTTGGGGTATAAAAATCCCTATTTAAACACTTCCATGGAAAATTTTTAATTCTTTTAGACTTCTTTGCATATTTGGGAGCCATGTGTATATCCTCCCATTGTTTCTTTGTGAATTGCTTATCAAATCTATCTTCCCACTCCTTTTAACTTCTTCTGATTGATTCCTATAGTTACTATGCAATATTTTATATGCCCTACTAAATATCGACAGCAACTTCTCTTCTTGATTCAACTGAAACTGTACCAGTGCTGGTCTTCCACTTAAGATCCTCCTATTTCTTTCTGCTTGCCTATACTCTGATATCAATCTTTAATAGGACAGACAGTCTCTAGCCTGCAGTCCAAATGTATTCTTGATCACTTTCCACTGTTTCAACTTTCACTTCTCAAATTATTTGCTCCCAATGCATTGATTCCTTCATCAGTTTTCTCCAGTAAATTTTAATGCACTGTTGCCTATTCTCTGTACCCCTAATTGCAGTCAGCCCTATTGGCAGAAGCTCCTTTCTCCATTCCATGTTGGCTTAGTTCTTAAAATACTTTATGTTGCTTTAAGAATATAATATTCTGTATGGTTATTGTTATTCTCCATCCACCAGAATTAGATCTGTATCCAAAAGGACAGTATCTTATTATTTTTAGCTTTCCCCTGTTTCATCATCATCCCTTTCCACTTTAAATTATAGCTCTCTGCTTTTACTATGTATAGCAATCTTAATTTTACAGCTCTGAAATATCCCTTCAAATCAGGTAATCCCAAACCACCTTGTTCCATTGGAAGGATCAACTTATCCCACTTGTCTCTTGCTCTCTTCCCCTCCCAGATAAAATCCTTCACCTCTTTATAAATTTCTATCCACAACATCTCCTCTGGTTGATAAAATATGTCTGATCTATATAAAGCTAAAGGGGCAAAAAACGTTTACTGCTTGTATCTTGCTATCCATATCCATAACACGGAGCTTCCAGTTTTTTTTTTCTTTAGTGTCTTCCGACATATCTTTAGCTGCCATTTAGCTGCCATAACAAAATTTTTTTATCAAATACTCCTTAATTTTATTCTGTCCCCATAAACATGTGTATTGCTGAAACAAATTGTGAGTGGGTACAGAGTGCACTGCTATTGCCTTTGTTTTATCTTCATTAATATTGTATCCTGAAAAGACTCAAAACTGTCTTAGAATGTTCCACAATACTGAAATGTCCTTTTATGGTTTTATCATGTACAATATAATATCATCTGCATATAAAGCCAACTTTTCTTGATTACCTTAACAATTATGTCCTTGAATTTCTGAGTCCCTTATTTTTTGCCAATGTTTCTAAATATAACTTTAATAATAGAGGGAAAAGAGGAGACCCCTGTCTGGTTCCTGTGTTCAAACAGAACTTATCAAAGAGGACCCCCCCCCCTTAACTTCTGCCTCTGATCCTTCATATATTCTCTTAGTTAACCTTATTATTGTGTCAGGGAATGCAAATGCTGCCATTGACCTACTCATAAAATCCTAGCTTTCTCTGTTGAATGCTTTCTCTGTATCAAGACCTACCAACAGTAGTGGCATTTTCTTACATTCTGCTTCCATCTGGATTGTCAATGTTCTGTTAATGTTGTCAAATGTTTGCCTTCTCTTCACAAAACCACATTGATCCATATCTATTAATTCTGACACCTTTGCCATTTGTTTAGCCATTATAGACATAAACAATTAATAGTCATGGTTTAGAATTGAGATGGACCCATGTGAAGCTAGATCTGATGGGTCTTTAGCATCTTTAAGTTTTACAGCCATCTCAACTTTCTTTAAAGATTTTGGAGTTTCTCTTACTTTTTATAGTACTATTAACCAAAATCTTACAGATCTTTATCACTTTCTTCCTTCCTAGCGTCCACATTTCCACAGGAATACTATTCCTGGAGACTTTCCTGTAAACTGGTTATATATCACCATTTTATCTCATTTCTTCCTATCATAACTGTTAATAATTGAGCCTGATCTACCTTCAACATTGGCATATTTAATTCTTTCAAAAATATTTCCATTTGCACTTTTTCTTGATTTCCACATTTCTCTACTTTACACAGATTTTCATAAAGGTTCCACAATATTCCTACACGATCTGTTGTTATTTTCCTTGTTATACGATCCCTTAGCTCGGCAACAACCCTTTCTACTTTTTGTCACTTGAGTCACTGTGCTAAAAAGCTTTTGTGCTCTGGACTTATCAAAAAACACTTCTCTAACACTTGCTAATCTCATGCATATTATCCAGGAAGTCCCTTATTTTCTCTTTACAATCTGCAGTTGCACCTCTTCTTGTTCTGTGACATTCTCCTTATTCTGCAATAGTTTAACCTTTGTTAGGCCCTCTAAATAGTTCCTGCTACTTCTTAACCATATCTCTCTCTCTTTTATTTTTGCCATGTTTTTAAACTCCATTTTCATTTTTCCCACTCTCTAGTTATATTTCCTGAAGAAAGTTCTATCTTCCATAATAACTCCCAAATAATTTCCAGTAATCATTCCTTGGCATACAGGTAGGGAAGTGCCAGTGTCTCATTTTTATTTTATTGCCCTGCATTTTTAGTTTAGTTATTAAGTGGTGCTTTACATGAAATAGTTATTGGACATGTAGCAAAAGGATCAATTAAATGCATATATCCCTATGAAATGTTATTTCTGTCTAGCCTAGAATACCTTGGGGAATAATATGTAAATTTGCTCTGAGCTCCTACTACTGAATTCACAACTTCTATATCAAATATTTTCATATTTTTTTTTAAATCTAGGCTATCTTGTTATATTTTCCCTTCTAGGTCCCTAGATACATTCTCACAGTTTTAAATCAAATTCCAGTCCCCACCTATAGGTAATATTCCCTAATGAAAGCTGATTATTTCTCCCAGAAATTCCTAATGCTCCAATGTGTCAGTTTTTGGTGAAATATAAATACATGCCAGCATAATCATCCTCTCTTGTCAGTAACCCTTTACTACTACAGATCTATCATTATTATCTTTTCCCCTCTTCTATCACTATTGGAGCTCCTCTAATAATTAATGCAAGTACTCCTCTTTTCAATTGTCCCAGACATTCCACAGAATCATCATCTTCTTTCAGCTGTTCCCATTAAGGGTTGCCACAGTGGATCATCTGTTTGCATTTCTTCCTGTCCTCTGCATCCTGCTCTGTCACCCCAGCTACCTGCATGTCCTCTCTCACCACATCCATATACCTTATCTTAGGCCTTCCTCTTTTCATGTTACCTGGTAGCTTCATCCTTAGCATCTTTTTCCCAATATACTCAGCATCTCTCCTCAGCACATGTCCAAACCGACATAATCTTGCCTCTCTGGCTTTGTCTCCAAACCTTCCAACCTGGGCTGACCCTCTAATATACTTATTCCTAATCCTGTCTACCCTCGTCACACCCAGTGCAAATCTTAACATCTTTAACTCTTCCCCATCCAGCTCAAACTCCTGCCTTTTTGTCAATGCCACTGTCTCCAACCCATATAACATAGCTGGCCTCACTACCCTCTTGTAGACCTTCCCTTTCACTCTTACTGGTACTACACTGTCAGAAATCACTCCTGACACTCTTCTCCACCCACTCCATCCTGCCTGTACTCTCTTCTTCACCTCTCTTCCACACTCATCATTACTCTGAACTATTGATCCCAAGTATTTAAATTCATCCACCTTCACCACCTCTACTCCATGCATCCTCACCATTCCTCTATCCTCCCTCTCATTCACACACATATATTCTGTGTTAGTCCTGCTGACCTTCATTCCTCTTCTCTCTAGAGTATATCTCCATCTCTCCATGGTCTCCTCCATGTATTCCCTACTCTCACTACAGATCACAATGTCATCGACAAATGTCATAGTCCACAGGGACTCCTGTCTGATCTTGTCTGTCAACCTGTCCATCATCATTGCAAATAAGAAAGGTCTCAGAACTGATCCTTGATGTAATCCCACCTCCACCTTAAACGCATCCATCACTCCCACCGCAGACATCGCCGCTGTCACACTACCCTCGTACATATCCTGTACCACTTTTGCATACTTCTCTGAGACTCCCAACTTCCTTATACAATACGACAACTCCTCTCTAGGTACCCTGTCATATGCTTTCTCTAAGTCTACAAAAACACAATGCAACTCCTTCTGACCTTCTCTGTACTTCTCCATCAATACTCTCAGAGCAAACATCGCATCTGTAGTGCTTTTTCCCAGCATGAAACCATACTGCTGATCACTAATCATCACATTCCTTCTTAACCTAGTTTCCACTACTCTTTCCCATAACTTCATGCTGTGACTGATCAATTTAATCCCTCTGTAGTTACTGTAGCTCTGCACATCACCCTTATTCTTAAAAATATGTACCAAAACACTTTTTTACCATTCCTCAGGCATCCTCTCACTTTCCAAGATTTCATTAAACAATCTGGTTAAAAACTCCACTGCCATTTCACCTAAACACCTCCATGCTTCCACAGGTATGTCATCTGGAACAACAGCCTTTCCATTCTTCATCCTCTTCATAGCTATCCTTACTTCCTCCTTACAAATCCATTGTACTTCATGATTCAGTATCCACACATCATCCAACCTTCTCTCCCTCTCATTCTCTTCATTCATCAACCCCTCAAAGTACTTCATCTCCTCAACACACTCTCCTCGCTTGTGAGTATGTTTCCCTCATTATCCTTTATCACCTTTACCTGCTGCACATCTTTCCTAGCTTGGTCCCTCTGTCTAGCCAATCGGTACAGGTCCTTTTCTCCCTACTTAATTTCCAACCTTTCATACAACTCTTCATATACCCTATCCTTAGCCTTCGCCACCCCTCTCTTTGCCATGCACCTCATCTCCTTATACTCCTGTCTACTTTCTTCATATCTCTGACAATCCCACTTCTTCTTTGCCAACCTCTTTCTCTGTATACTCTCCTGTACTTCCTCATTCCACCACCATTTCTCCTTGTTGTCCTTCATCTGTCCAGATGTCATACCAAGTACCTTTCTAGCCGTCTCCCTTACTAGCTGTGCTGTAGTTACCCAGCTATTTGGTAACTTTGCTGCCACCCAGTGCCTGTCTTAACTCATCCCTGAACTCCACCTCACAATTACCCTTTTTCAATTTCCACCATTTGATCCTTGGTGCTGCCCTCACACTCCTCCTCCTCCTCTTCTTGATCACCAATGTCATCCTACAAACCACCATCCTATGCTGCCTAACTACACTTTCCCCGTTCACCACTTTACAGTCTCCAATCTCCTTCAAACTGGCCCTCCTATATAAGATATAATCCACCTGTGCGCATCTTCCTCCACTCTTGTATGTCACCCTATGCTCTTCCCTCTTGTTAAAATACATATTCACCACAGCCATGTCCATCCTTTTTGCAAAATCCACTACCATCTGACCTTCTGCATTCCTTTGTTTAACACCATACCTACCCATCACTTCCTCATCTCCTCTGTTCCCTTCACCAACATACCCCATGAATTCTGCTCCAATCACCACTCTCTCACCCTTGGGTACAGTCATCACTACTTCATCCAACTCACTCCAAAATTTTTCTTTCTCATCCATTGCACACCCAACTTGTGGAGCATATGCACTAACAACATTCATCATTACACTGTCAATTTCCAGCTTCATAAACATCACTCTATCTGACACTCTTTTCACCTTCAAAACACTCTTAGTATACTGTTCCTTCAGGATGACTTCTACGCCATTTCTCCTCCCATCCGCACTATGATAAAACAATTTGAACCCAGCCCCAATACACCTAGCCTTGCTCCCCTTCCATCTGCTCTCTTGCACACACAATATACCAACCTTCCTTCTGTCCATCATATCGGCTAGCTCTCTCCCTATACCAGTCATACTGCCAACATTCAAAGTTCTGACCCTCACTACCACAGTCCTAGCCTTTCTCCTCTCTTCCTGCCTTCAGCCATGCCTTCTGCATCTTCTCCTCCTTCAGCCAACAGTAGCCCAGTTTCTGCCAGCACCCTGTTGGCTGACAGTACTGGTGGTGGTCGTTGTTAACCCAGGCCTCGACCGATCCAGTATATAAATATTTACTGCTGTCCGCATGAAATTATTTGGAGATGTTTTACGCCAGATGCCCTTCCTGACGCAACCCTCCCCATTTATCCAAGCTTGGGACCGGCACAAAGAAATGCACTGGCTTGTGCATCCCCAGTTAATAACCATCCTGAAATCCTTTGCTTGAAAAGAAACAAGCATGTGAATTTGACAATGTGTCTTCTGTAGTATACTTATTTGTACTCTGCATTCCTTAATATAGGTCACTACTCTTTCTTTTTTATATATACCTAAGAAACCATTTACATTCAAAAATAATATGGAAAGTATTGCCATTAAGATAAGAAATGATCCCACTTGTTATGTATAACATCTTTTGTAATGTCCAATTTCAACTTATGTGTTACATGTATGCACTATTGTTTGGCAGGTTGGTCTTGTATACAGTTGTTTCTTGTCATATCCACTTGAACCTATGTCACATCTTACAGGACTTTTAATAAAATCCTTCATACAAACCATCCCATAACCTATTAACTTAATACAAACCAGAAAACTATGTGCATCTTCAAACAATGAAGTTTAATCCTCCTAATAGCAGCAATTGTCCCAGATTGACAGCTACACTCGCAAGCTTTAATTAACCTATAATTAAGGTTATCCATGCTACGATTCATGGCAGAGCCTGTTCTTCTGCTTACACAAAGTGCTGAATTGTTTGTCTTGTCTTTATTCCTCACCTAGCTGTAGAAAACAACTTGAATGGTTTCATAAAACATCATATTTTAGCCATTGAAAGAAAAACGTATTCTGTTTTATTGTCCTATTATCACCTTGCCACCATAGAAACATAAGATCCAGACACACACAGTTCCCTTCAGCTATAACCTACTTGTGTTGCACTGTGAACATTTATTTGTTAAAGGAACACTTTTACTTAACATTCAGCATTCTGTTGTTTACTTGCTTCCTGCTTTCACTTACAAACTTGTTGACCGAGCCAGTGACTTTAATCTAGTCATTCCCCTATGCAAAAGTAAGAAAAAAAATATTAATTTTATTTGTATCATGATCTGTATACTTTTACAATCCATCCCTTACCTCAACAACCCAAGATTACAGCCTATTATCTTAAACATGCTTTTGTCCAAGATTTTTCTCTTTTTACACCGCAGTGCCTACAGTTCTTAAAAGTAAACAAGATGAAAGAAAGAAGAAGAAGAAGAAAGGGCACCTGTTTACTTTATTATCCCTATAACGCACAAACTGAAAATGATTTACTATATAACATGCAGTGCATGTCATGTTTTGTAGAAATCCTGCTAAGAACAAAAATAATTTTACTGACATTTATCTCTTTCCTTCTGCTTAACGTTCTTCCAAACAGTAATGACACAAAGTAGGAAATATCTGACAAATTTAACACTTTCTATTTTTCAGCCATGTTTTACAAATGTGATTGATGCTTTGTAATGTCACATTTACTCATTAATTTCTGAGTTACTTGTTTTCTTTCTGTTGATGTCCATTTACCGGCTTCAGTCTCTGGTTCATTTCCAACATACTTCTGGTTCTTCTCATCAACTCCTATGCTCTTCTTAGTCTCTAAAAAAAATTTGCTTTTGGACATTGGAGAAAGTATTACGGGCAAAGTATCTCTATTATCAGAAGAATAAGAAGCAAAATCATCCTCTGTCTGATAGCTCACTTTTTGTTTTACAAACCTTTGTATTTCCTCTTTAGCATGTTTTACATAACAAAATGACTTTGATTCTCCAGGAAAAAAAATATTCTGAAGATAGTTGCATACACCAGCTTGAATTGTACCTTGCATCTTGGCATTCCCTGATTACTGGAATAAATTTACTCCTCTTCTGACTGGTGTACATTGAGTAATCATTTTCCACAAACACACCACTGTCACCAAATTTTAGTACTTTGCCTTTCTGCCACACTTTTGTTAGAATCAACTCGTATTGCTGGTAGTATTGCATGCTTGTTTTTAGAGGTCTTAGCTGCTGTCTTGTGGCCAGATTTGGAGCATACACCCAATGTGCCCATTCCATTAACAACTCCTGCTGTGTAATACCAGCCCAGTTGCTTATTTGTGTTTTCTTAAAATTAATACAGTCTGTCCCTTCCAGTTTCTCTGGTACAACAGGAAATCTGAGGTTTTCCCTTCTAATTGCTGTAAGCAAAAGTTTAAGACAATGCCCACTGCCAGTTAACATCACCAACCATGGATGCTTCTGAGGCAATATATGCACAACCATCTGGGAAGTAAGAGAAGGGCATCTTTTGTTAAAATGGAAATAATGAGATAAAATAAATTTATAACAAATCACATTTAAAAATATTTACAAAATAGCCATTAACCTACATGGTACCAAAGCCAGAGAGGGGCAACAGGGAAAAGATACAGTAAAAACAATAATTAAAATAATCTATGAGAAAGCAGCAGTATTAGAAGCAATGCACATAAGCTGTGCATGCAAAACACCAGGCACTGCTCTCAACAAAACCTAGAAAATGAACTTAGTAGTTTTGCAGATTTGGATAAAGATATAAAAGAAAGACTTTTCTCAATGACATTGTAATATCAATAAGGTAAATGTATGCATACTTAAAATCTAACATCTGTATAATTAGTATTATCTATTTTATTGCATCACCTATTCTGTAATGTAGTGTTCTGTACCATCACTGCTTGATTTCTGTATTTTGATTCTGTAGCTTTATCATGTTGTTTGTTTTGGAGATTTTCTCCCTGGGCATCTACTGAAAAGGGGCTCACCCTGGCCCAGTAGACCTCCCGGTAAACTCATGCAAATAAATAAATAAATAAATAAATAATGACAGACTTAAACTTTTAAATTAATTCTGGAACCCACTGATAAAAAGCACATCTCAGGAATAGTAATAATTTAGCTAGTGGCATAATCAGCAACATTAAAACTGCATTCAGAAGCAACTTAGAAAGGAAGAAACCGTAGGCTTTACAAACAGAATAGACAAATGGTTATACAAATATGTTCAGTCAGATTTTAATGTAAACATCTTGTCAAAAGTAACATTTCTTCCTCTTCAATCAGTTATTTGCTATTTTAACCTCTATTAGATTAGCTAGAAAGAACTTGTAAAAATGATTGCCCTTTTAAATCAGGAATTGGCAGAAAAGGAGGAAGTTGTTTCTTCATTTTCACTTTTTCTAGGTAAAGTCTGGATTATTCTTGGCATTTTTAAGGATTTTTATCTTGAAGCAATAATTTGATATAAAGTATTTACAAAGAATTAAAAGCAGACTGTGTGTGAATTGTGCCCTTTGTGTTTTGAAGGAATCTTTTGGCTTTGATTCTTGGTAAGTTAGAAGTGAAATCTAGTACACTGGTAGAGGCATGTTTTTCAGATGCATGTCTAGAGAAAATATTATGTTTTCTACTTGTTTCAATGTCGGTCAGTTTTTGTTTTGTACAAGCCATTTCGTCAGATGCCGATCAATATTAGATGTAGTATTAGGCATAGAATCCTCATATGTTTAAATCGCTGAGTTAATTTTTACACTCCTAGAAACTAATTTGGCCAAATTATTACTACTATAGAATTATTTAGACATTTTCTTTAGTTAGTTGTAATGCTTCCCTTAGTTCAGTGAATGAAAAATTGCTATCAGAAATAGATTTTGAAATAGGTAATGTTCTCTCTCTTCCTTTTCTGAAGTATCATGCATTTATTTTGAGTTTACTTTAATTCTCTGATGTTGAAATCAAAGAAAGTTTTGTCTTTGAAAATTGTTGTTCCATCTTCTCTTCAGTTTTGCTAGCCATGCTGGTTAAAAGACAGGCTGAAGTTTGTGGAAACTTCTAGAATGTTAGTAGAAATATAATATCTATAAATCTCCAGGATGAATGAAGAAAGATTAAAAAGCATCAGCAGAGAAAGTGTGAAGTGTAGTCGTAAATGTTGTCATTCAAAGAACTCAATGAAGCATAACGCAAATCACGAAATAGTTATCAAGTGGAGACTCTGATCTATTAGAAGCAGATGTCTTCACAGCTTGGCTACCATTTTGAAATCAGTGGCAATAATGCACTTAATTTTGCCATTTCATGTTACATTGTTGCTGAAATTTTAGCATTTAAGCAATCTTTCTTTTTTTTACATTTTGTAAAGGGATCTAACATTCCTCTTAACTTTTTTACCAAGAAGTTTGGTTTGTAATACTAGTGCCTTTCTGCAGGTATAACACAAACCTCAAACTGCAATTTTCATGTTTCATACACTGCCACTCGGTTAATTTTATTAAGGCAAAATATTATAATAATGTAGTTAAACTACTCTGCTTAGTTTTATCAGTGTTTAGAGAATGGGTAAACTATACATCATCACACTAATTGGAGAACAAACGTTATCCAGCAGGATATTAATGTACAAGTAATACCCGCTGACAAATGAGTCCGCTGCTTCATGGTAGCATAGCACACTGCCGTGGAGTTTGGACTGAAAAAAAAAATAGCGTCCGCCATTATTTTACACTCGTTAAACAGCAGTTCTGTTGTTTAGCACGTGTAAAATGTAAAAAAAAAGAGAGAGACTGTGTGTGTGTGTGTGTGTGTGTGTGTGTGTGTGTGTGTGTGTGTGTGTGTGTGTGTGTGTGCGCGCGAGATTAAGAGAGGTGGAGAGAAAGTGAGAGAGATTGTGTGTGACTGAATGCATGTATGAAAGCAGCAGAGACTGTGTGTATGTGAGACTGAGAAAGAGTGAGAACGATCTTCTGTGAGTGAATGTGTGCATAAACGGAGAGGAGAATGTGTGTGTATATGTATGTGTGTGTGAAAGCAGAAGAGACTGTGTATGTGTGTATATGAGAGAGAGAGAAAGAATGGGCTCTATGTAAAATTGTTGTGTTGTACTTGTTTATTCTTTTAAGCACTATATTATCTATTTTATGTATTTGTGATGTAAAATGCTTCCTCCAACACCATTAGCACATACTATAGCAAGTTTAAAATACTAAGTAGAGGAACTATTTTACATTAAACTATGTAAAAAAAATAATGTAGTACTTAAAAAAAAAAAAAGTAAAATACAGCAATTTTACAGAGACACCATTCTGTTGTTTTAATAAAAGAAGGAGTTAATCCAGCAGTGTCCTGCCATTCTTCTTTCTTTTTATAAGCACAATAATGACCTCTAGGATGTGTCTTAATATGTAATTAAAGCCCTTCCAGGGGTGTAGAGGCCCTATGCCTATGGCGTCAGGCATCATAACACCGCCGGGTGGGCGTTAATTACAAATTAACACACACCCTACCAGGCATTATTGCTTGCTTATTAGAATATGTTTATTTCTTAAACAAATTGCTGATGTGGGGGAAACAGATGTAGTGCACATTGTGTGAATATAATCATCTGTCAGCCGTTGTCTTGAGTTTGACTAGTATTCTGTATTTCAGAAACATTTGAGTTGTTAAAAAGAAGATGCTGAAAGTAATGTTTGTGCAAAGTCTCACCTATTCAGGTACTTGTACTAAAAAAAGGCCCAAATACTAGTCTTCAAAACCAGAAGCATATTTTACACTCTTAGAGCTATACTTAAATCATTGTTTGAATTTCAGCCCCATTTCCTCACATTAAGCATTTGTTGAAGTCTGTTACATTTTTCATAGAGAATCTGATTATATTGCACTGGAAAAGAGCTTGGGTTGGTACTTACTTATCAGAAAGATAGTCCTCAGATATTCTTTTGTGGGCTTTTAGACATTTGCAAAACTACCTAGTTGTATGAAAATATACCTCCAGTCAAGAACTAGACAATTCATACATTCTCATTGGGTTAATGGCTTAAAGAGTTCACTATACTTTCAAAATGCACTTTGTTTTGTCTTATACTACGTCAATGGGAATTGATAAAATTTTGTACTTTCTATGCTCCTTTATTAATATATCTAACTGCAAACCACAAAAAAAGCACATTGCTGTCAGTAGAATTGCAGTCCTTGAAAATATAAACCATTAATTTCTACAGGTGCTGATACGGCATCTTTACTCATTTGTAGAAAAGTGTACTTTAAAATGATTCACAGAATATTGTCTTGAATTCAAGTTGCACTATTAAGTAATCAGATGTATCTTGAATAAAGTGAAATTTTTTTCCCAGTTATTTTGTAGTAACATTTTAATGAGATGAGTTTCTAAAAATATTTTTTACATCACAAAGCAAAATTTCATGCAACCTGCTGCTCAGAAAAGTGACAGGTAAGTATTTTTACTTCATTTCCATGTGTATTTGATAGTACACTATGTTTTAAGAATAAAACAACTTTACTTCAGTTACGTCTGTACTTCTGATCAGTAACATTCTGGAAGGTGTTGAGTATTCTGTTGTCATTTAAAGTAGTCCATTTTTGTCACTGAAAAGGTGGTACTAAACACACTCAAGAGTTCATTATAAGTTTTGTCTATACATGCATCTTCTCTACTTTTCTTCATCTACATATCCAACCTTACCATGTAATGTCTCACTTCTTCATGCTCTACTTTCTGACCTGGCGTATAATCCTGAGCTGCCAATTTGAGCTTTCTCCTATAGTGTTTCCCACTCTTTATATTTACATACATACAGTTGTTGATTATGCAATGTTTATTTGTTATATCACCCTGGTGACATCACTGTAACTAAATATTTGTTGTTTTCATCTTTCTAGCCTGTACTGGACCTGCAGTTGGTCAGATCTTGATCATTGTTCTACCCCGCTAAACATATACAAATCATTAAATTAATACACACACATACCTAAACATGAAACTTACATGCATACATACATACATATATACGTATTCATAAAAATGGAATCTTGGTAGTAAATTTCCATGGTTTAGGCTGTTTGATGCAAAAAATGAACTTTATGCTGTATTGTTGTGTTTCATTCTCTTCCATCTACAATTGCATATTGTTTGGTTGTAAATGTACCCCTTAACCAGACAGTGCTGCTATTTTGCCCCTATAAAAAGTTGTGTTGCATGTGTGTGTGTGTGTGTGTGTGTGTGTGTGTGTGTGTGTTGTAACAATTTACATTTGTAAAGAGGTGCAATAAAAATGTGTCTGTCCTGGTGTTTAGAGAGCTTTACTGCCACCAAAGAGTATGCTCCTTTGAAGCTTGTCAGGATCAGTGGCCAGCTTGGCTTTCCTTTGCCGGACAGGTAAATTCCTTTGGGGGGAAAAAACTGCCATTCTCATATGTTTTCTGAGGTTTTGTTACTTTCAACTTCAGGAAAGTTATATTAAAGCTTGGAGTGTTGTGTTTTAATGGACTCTCTTGAGACTGTAATGTACTTTTGAGTGGAGCACTCATTTTTTGTCAGTTTTAAAGTAGTGTAAATTAACTGATAGCATATTCTGTGGAGAAATTGAGTTTAATTTTCCTTTGTGGGCCAGTCATAGTGTTTGGAAGTGCCTTTTACCATGTTTTTTTCTGTTTAAAAAGTAACTTCTGTGGACTGGTGGTTTTACTGGCATTTCCTGCTTGTCTTCACAGGGAAAGGGGCACCAGTTTTGGCTTGACCATGGAATAGATTGCCAGTCCCATGGTCTGTTCTTCTTCCAGCCTCAAAAAGAAAAAAAAAGTTATGTAAACAGCCTTTGCCACTATAGCAGGCAAGCAATTTGCCTCAGCCACAGGTGGGTGACTCTGCCGTGGCCATTTAATGTGCCTCAGACCACTCATCTTTTACACTGAATCCCTCTAATGTAGCACCTAATGCCATCCTCTGCAGCTGTTGGGAGTCCCCTCAGTGGGTAAGGGAGTGATGCTGTTGCTGGTCCTGGGAAAGAAAACAAGCAAGCTTTCCCTGTTATGTGAGAATGCTGTGTCTATCTCTGGGGAAGCAGCCGCTGCCATTAGTAACATGGTTTGCCCCATTTTTTTGTCAAAAATAAACAGAAGACCAGACATGTTTCTACTCCTCCTCAAATTTGTATGGATAGGACTAGTTTACTGAGACTGGCTTGGGGTTTAATTCACACTATTGATCTTACTTATTAGAGTAGTTTCTCGCAAAAGAAAGAGGGATGCCTCTTTTCTGAAAGAAATTCAAGATTCTGAATCTGAACAGGAAGATGCAGGGATAGATTCAAGGTTTAGTCCTTAGAATTCTGATTCAGACTCAGAGGAGAGTTCAGTTTCTGATTCTACCTGTGGGGGTTTCTCTTTCTCTGAGACTATTGCTGGAATGTCCAAGTGTTTTCAGTGGGAAAACACTAATGCTTCTCAGTCCCTCAGAAAATATTAAAATAATATGAGTTGTGACAGAAGGATTTTCCAGAACCTACACCCATTCCTGCTCTCTTTAGAGGACGTCTGTGTTTTTTTTCCTGATAGTCAGCAAACTATGCCTACAAAGGCAGATCACATCATGATAACTATTACTTGACTCCACTCCTGCTAAGCACTTAGTTAATTCCAGCCATACTAGTTCTAATAAGGATGGGAACGTTTATTGATAGGTATGTGGAAAAAGGTGTATATTTCTGCAACTCTGTTTTTCAGAATTTTAAATTGTCATATGTTAAAGTTTATTCTGACATATTATGAAAGTATGAGGATTGCTTTAACCATAGTTTCTTCTTGTGAAGAAAAACAGTATTTTAAATAACTTAGTTTCTTCTGCAGCACAGGTCACTAATTGTTTGCAGTGTATGTATGATTCTGTTGATACTTCTTCCAGGGCTATGGCTACTGGTACTGTTTTAAGGAAGTTTGCTTGGCTGCATTCTCAGAACCACCCATACTATATTAAAATTAGATTTTTAAATTCTTCCTCAGATAGAGATTTAGTGTCTGGACCCTCTGCTGCAGAAGTGATCAAAAAGTGTGATAAAAGGGTCAAGCTGATCCAGGAAATCTCTAAGATTGTTCGTCCCTCCTTTTTCAAATTGTTCAAGGGATTTTCTTTCTCCTCATCCAGTTTTGGCAAAAAGCAAAATAAACTGTCTCAACAGAATTCATGTAAACAGACATTTAAGAAGAAGAGTCAAGGGAGTTCCAAAAAGAAGCCTCAAACCTCCCAAAACCATGGACAGTCCAACAATTTTGAAGTTTGAATGACCATGCAAGAGACCTTGTGATTCCCTTCCACCCTGGCCCCTTTTCTGTTCTAGAAAGTCTGAATCTCCACTTTTCTCTGTGGTAACTGATAGTTTCAGGCAAACTGGTTTTGAAAATAATTCAACTGGGTTACAGATGGCAGTGGTAGGAAATTTCACCATTCCAGGATGTAGTTCTTAATCCTGCATATCAGTTTTATTTAAAGATAGTCTTAGTGCTAAAAAAACAAACAAAAAAATGCTTGGTGAGCAGTTCTAGATGTGGCATTCCTTTGAGATAATGTCCAACTTGAAAATGATGTCACGTCACAGCCTGTTACCTGTTCTTTCTCTTTCAAGTTTCTGGTAACACTAGCCTTAAAAGATGCTTATCATTATATACTTATTCATCCAGACTTCAAGCGTTTTTAAGGTTTTGTGTCTCTAGATCACATTCAGTTTCATGCCTTACCTTTTGGACTATCCACTGCACCAAGAGTTGACTTTGACTGTAGGGTAACTTTTCCCTTTTTCCTGTTTGTGCAAACCTGGAGTCAGTGTGTTTAAGTTCCAGAGATGTAGGGACAGAGACCCACCCCGTAAAACCAATTTATATTTAGATTTGTTGATGATCACAGATAGAATGTTTTGTATTACATTTGCGATCACTTTATTTACTACCTTTTTTCAGTAGTTATCATTGATGAGATTGATATCTTTTCAGCTTAGACTCATTGACAATAATTCATTATATACCCTTATGTCTCAGTGGCTTCTTGGTCATGGATAGCCATAGATGTGAGTGCAGTGGTACAGTCCTTTTACAGTTCAAACAGTAATATCGAAGGACAGTGAATTTGCTGAAAGTGATTGCCTACACTGTTTGTAAAAAAGGCAATCATTTTTACAGGGAAGAAAGCATTCTCAGTGCTTTCAGACATTTTCTTAGCTGATTATACAGATGGAAGGAAGTATGTTTGAGGCTGAGGTGGCACCACATTAATGACTCTTATCCATATAGATTGAATTTGATATCACACCATTCTAGATGTTACTGTACCAGCCTCAGTTTTACTGAGAAATTACACATTGTTTTTCTGGCATTCCCACTGTTTCTGTTCTTCTCTTAAGGGATGAGAAAGGGAATCTTCCTTCTGAAGATATCAGCAGACATGGAATAGCTAAGCCAGTCAGCAAAGGTTCTGAATCTCCAAATTCATTCCTGGATCAAGAATATCGAAAGCGTTTCACTGTAGTTGAAGAAGATGCCGTACTGTACTGTTATGAATATGATAAAGGAAGAGGAGGAGGACCAGGAAGACGGGATAGTACACCGACTTATGGTGAGAAGAAAACTTTTCTGTTATCACGTAAAGTCCAGTACATTGTCGTGTAACATAAACATTTTGTATACCATATTGAAAATTCATTTTATCTTAATATATGCATTACTCTGTTTCACAACCTTGTGACTCAAAAAAAAGATATTTGTGCATTTATGATAGTGATGATCTTAGCAATGCAAGAGGTTTAAAAATGAGCTATACAAGAGTATCTTGTTGAGTAATTATAAAACAGAGGATGCCAGTGCACTGTCCTACATAGAGTCACAGCTGAAAGATTGCATTACACAAATTTGAGGATTTTTTTAATTTATGAAGAAAGTAGTATATGAGAATGGTATGGTGATGAGGCTTTATCTAGTTTTACTAGACATATTAATGCAAATACTAGCCTGTTTTTAAGGGGAAGGTACGGTAACAGCCTGGGAAAAGTATTGGCTGTGTAGCTGATCAGAGAGACAAAGAAGTATAAATTGTGCTTACACTGTTGAAAGAAGAATAAAAATAGAATACTTTTGGTGTAAGAGTTCTGAGTACCTCAATCATAGCTCTCAACTGTCCAAATAAATTCACTAAATAATGACATACATTTGAGTTCCAGACTTTTTGTCCTTCTGAAACTCATGCTAATGCAAATCTTGTTCTTCTAATAACTTTCTAAGCTTCTAAGAGGAATATTTAAAATCTGTAACTATTTTGGGCTTTTGTCCACTTATTATTTTAGGTTTTGTTTAAATTTCTTGAACTATGTAACATACATCTCAACTGTACAGATTCTTGCAGAATGTGCAGATTTTGGACTTATATTTTTGGTCTGTATTTCATAAAATTGTGGTTTTCTGGCAAATCAGTGGCAAATCATTAAAGATTGAAGTTAGAAAATAATGACAGACATTTGAGTTTCAAACTTCATATCCTTCAGAAAATTCATGCTAATGCAAAATCTGTTATTCTATCAACTTTCTAAGTTGGGAAGAGGAATAATTAAAAATTGTCCCTATTTTTCTGCCCTTGTCCCACTTTTATTTATGGCTTTGTCCAGATTTATTGCTCTAAGTGGTTGAGAGGTATGACCTAAATCAACAGTACTCCATGCACTCTGGGGAGAAAAATGAGGGATAAACTTTATTATTGGGAGAAATGTTTTCAGCAATAAAGCTAGCAGGAGGTATTTGGGTAACAAATGAATTCTTTATGTAACATTTTTGCAAGAATTTGGTATAAAGGCTGTGAGAATGTTTGTGATACATAGTGAGGTATATACATTAGAAAATGGAAACTATTATCCTGATGTACAAATAGCAAAATTTCATTTTGAGTGCTACAGATAGCTCCAGAGTCACTATCTGTCTATGTTGAGTAAGTTTGTCTATGGTACCAGTGTGGAGGATAGTATCAAAGTCATTGGTAAGGTCAAATAACCAGCATACAATGTCAGGCCGTCCCAGAGGGCTTTACTGTAACCTACATTTTACAAATCCAGATTAGATGCAGGGTTTTTAGATTGCTTATAAATTATTCACAGACTGTGTTCAGGAACAACAATTACTTTAGACTGTAAAAAAAAAAAAAAAAAAAAATACAAGGGAATAGAACATACTAGATGTTGTTTGTATTCCTAAAGAAATTATTGTCACTTCACGTCAAATTCTACCACTGTTGATCTGTAGAGACCATGGTTTATAAAGGTTAATTTGTTTTTAGATAATTCTGCCAAATTGAAATCTAAACCAATGCACAGAAGATTAATTACAGATTATATGGAAGCAAAGCATTCACAATGTAAAACTAATTGGAGTGATGCATTCACTGAAAAAACTGCAGAAGGAATGTGAAAAGTTTTGAAAGAGAAATTGTTTAATTGCAAAAAATTTTAACATCAAGATCTAGACATACAACATGAGGGGGATATATTTTTTAGAACTGATTAAGGTGAGAGACAAAAATACAATAAATGGAAACGGTTGAACTACATAGGGCATTTAGACACAACTACCTCTGGGAATGTTTGGGATTATCAAAAAGTAGTAGGCAATCATCAGACAACCTATGTACAAGATTCTATAGCAATGAGAAGTATACTAATTGGTTTTATGAGAGAGCAGTTGATGCATGGACAGACTATTTAATTACATTAAAGCAAGCGCTAGTTTAGATATTATTAAGAACAGCCTGGACACTTATTATGGGAGCAACTGTTTTGGGATATTGGCAGGCTAGAGGTGCGTTAATGGCATTGCTTGAAATATTTGTACTTATGTATGTATGCAGGTATATAAATTATTGTTTATTAGCTAGTTGTGCACTGCATAACTTTATGGATAGTTTTCTATGAAACTAATAGGTCGATAGTTTTAGGAGGTTCTATTATGGGGCCACATTTGTTTAATGGTATTATCATGGCCTCTATTCACTTTTCAGATACACAGCCCATGTAGAGATTTAAACTGAAGAGGTTTAAGAAGGATTCTGTTAAGTAGTGATTGATGCTTACTATAATATTTTAATATGCTTACTTTAATACTTGTTTGCTACATACTGGCCTCAGTGACACAGATACAGACTGTTTAACAGCTTCAGTCTATGGAGACTGTCAGAGATATTATAAAGTCCCATGGCGCTGTTATTTTTGGCTTAGGATAGTGTATTTATAAGTTGGTCCAGGGTGATTTGAGAGGTATGGATGGTTGATAGTGGTGCGTGCATCTCTCTGTGTTGCTGGTGTGAAATTAGCAACAACTTTGTCTTTGAGGATGCCAACAATAACTTTGGAATCAGAGTGGAAAACTCCACTGGAAGTTTGTTAAAGTAGTGGGCATCATTTTAGGCTTCCTAATGTAACAGAAAACCCTTAAGGTTATCATATTCTTCTCTTTTCAGAGACATAACCCAAGGATTGACTTAAATTTCCTTAGTCCAATATGTTCCCATATAAAAGGGGTCCTTAAAAGCTTTAAATACCTGTATTAGGGCCCACCCTTGTTGTCTGTAATGCTTGCTGTTCATCCTTCTACCATTGAGCTGTGCTACCTTGATTGCATCCAAACTGGAATTTGTTAAGTGCGTATGCATAAACTTGTCTTTGCATAAAAAAACTATAAAGGCACAAAGGTATTAGCTGGTAAATGTAATACGTTTGACAAGATGTGTGGCCATTGGTTTGCATTAAGCGGGCCTACTAACCATGCCATTCATAACAGGCACATGCTAGATCTGTATGAAAGGACACCAGTTTAGCTGATTGTTGAAGCCATTTAATTTATTTTTGAACTTCCTCATCATTCTTGTTGATGGAGAAATACTTTTCAGAACCAGTGGTTTTCCTTCTGCCATATAAACAAATAAAATGTCATTCTCATTTTTAGCACACTGAAGTGTCCTGAAGGTCATGCAGTGTCCCTAATCTTAGCTCCAGATAAGTAGCTTACTGTAGCACTCTTTTTTGTTCAGTCTGGTTGGTGTAGTTTTGGAGTGTTTAGTTATGGAATCATCATTAACAAGGATCTTGTGAGTCTTTGACGGCCTGTGAACCTTAGAGAAGCAAGACTGCAGTTTTGGTGATTTGTCATAGAAGTATGTGTGGGAGGAGGTGTGGACAGAAAATTTTGAGTCCCTGGGAAGCTCAGGTTTGCTACATACTGGCCTCAGTTACACAGGTACAGACTGTTTAACAGCCTCAGTCTATGGTGTTAGGTTGATATGCCGATGTTTATGAACACTGGATATTGTTGCTAGAAAAGTTTCCAGACAAAGTGTTTACTTCTCTTGCATATATAATAAAATTGGTCCAGAAATAACAGGCTGTCAGTAGGTATGAATCAGTTGTTGTACTGTCTGAAAAGTCCTAGAAGTAGCACAGTGGCAAGAGAAGAGTTAAGAGCAACCATAATGATATGAGCTACACTGGTATTGCTAAGGGTATTACTGGAAATGTAAAGGTTACCAACAATCAGAAGTAGTAATGGATGCATTGTCTACTACCTGGCTATTCCTAGTACTGGTCTCCCTACAGCTAGTAAACCAGGAAAGCAGTATTTTCAAAGAAAAAATAAGTTTTAGGAGTAAACAAAAAGAACCATATTAACAATGTTATCTCAAAGAAGTTTATGCACATAGTATATAGTACAGGTACAGAACTGACCATATTTATGGTGGTTGCTAGTATATATATATATATATATATATATATATATATATATGTGTATATATATATATATATATATATATATATATATATATATATATATATATATATATACACACTATGGGAGGGCCACTTACACTGTCAATGGCACCTTGTAGTGATTGAAGGAAGGCAAGTGGTGACAGATAGTTTTGATGGTTGAGGACACATTTCACTACATGAAGCCATTGCCACTGAAACTATTAAAGAACTGGAAGGATAGGAGAACGTAACTCTATTTGTAATACAGGAAATAAGAGGATCATTGTTTCTGTTTATAATGCATATCACTGTTAATGTGTTCCATGAGGAAGGTATGGAATATTTTTATTTTCTTCTTTTCAGTGAAAGACATGGCTAAAAACGGATGCTGCAAAGCATTTACATAAAGAGGCTGTGAAAAACCAAAAGCAAAAGGGCAAAACACAGGACTAGGCCTTAAAGTTGTGTAGGCAAGATATTTGTTATATGAAACTGTTTGAAAGCTAGCTGAAAATTTAGCTTGCTTTGGGGATCATTAAAACAAGACACTATTAAGAAACACTTTGCTGAAAACATAAAATAAAAAGATGAAAAATATTTTTCAAAATGAAGCATATGAAGAGTGCATGAAGATTTAAAATAATACAATGTGCTTGGAGATGAGAGGTAGATTTGAAAGGCTTTAACTGACTTATAAATGGTGCAGCAATAACATGCATTTAAGTGGCTGTGCTGTTTACTCGTGCATCTGCAAAAGATTCTAACAACTCACTTTATTGCCCTTCTTAAACTACTATACCTACTTCTAATTAACACAACCAAATTACTGTTCCATTGCTACATTTCTAGTGACATTCAAACTTGCTTAGGTCCTCTCTGTTGTATTTCATAAATTACTCCAACCTATCTTGTACATCAGTCTGTAAAGTCTCACTACAAGGCTTGTAAATTTAATGTTTTTGAATATCAATTCAAATGTTATTATACTGACTATTATGGGTTGCATTCACTGAAACTACATTACAAAATGTGTTATTGTAAATACTGATTGCTTAAATATGATTCCTTGGAGCTTTTCTCCCAGGGCTTCTACTGAAAATGACACCTATGTATAGTTGGACTTTCCCAATAAACAAATGTCAGTAAATAAATAGCATTACTCTAACTCCTAAAACAGACTTGAAACAAAGAGGAGGAGCAGCTAATGTTATAAATATGATATAGAAGGAACATTAATGCAGATAGGAGTTGAGACTGGAGACAGGAATATGAGATGTAGATATGACGCTGCAGTGCATAAACTTGCAAAGTATCATAATATTAAGAGATCAGAGGCATGCCTTGCTCTAGTCTTGTCCACCAACTCAGCATTACAAATGTGGTTTGGTGGACTGTATAAAAGCACAGTGTAAAATTTAAACCCCAGCAGGACAGAAGATCCACAAAAGATGTTTATTGAGCGCTTTCGTTTGGTATAATACAAAACATCATCAGAATATCTAGTAGAAAAACAGACAGACAACTGACTCAACAAAATTTATATGTGTGTATATATATATATATATATATATATATATATATATATATATATATATACATTTTGTTGAGTCAGTTGTCTGTCTTTCTACTAGATATTCTGATGAAGTTTTGTATTATACCAAACGAAAGCGCTCAATAAATATCTTTTGTGGATCTTATGTCCTGCTGGGGTTTATTTTTACTGGTTTGCTTTTCATTCGTGTTTACAGTGTAAAATTTAAAATCTTGCATTTTGTAATACAAATCAATATAGTGTATAGTCCTATGGGGATAGGAGTTGGTGCATTTTGTGTGGGGAAGATAAGCAGCAAAATTAAATCATTCATTAGAAAAATAAGGAAGAGTCCTATCTGTGAATAAAAGAGAAATGTATTAAATTAGAAAAATAGGGAGTGGTCATTAAGGAGTATGGTACAGGGTGCCTGGGTTACATTTAACAACCTGTGAAGATGGTGATGGTGGGTAACAAAGAGAGGAGGATGGGATGATGAGGCTGTTAAACAAAAAACATTTGTGTGAAGAGTAGCTATGAAGTCAACAAATGACTCCCCAAGTTATGTAGACATCCTACAGAAAGGCCTTACTGAGACCAATGACTGGTGTCAAAACCAAGGCATAAAGTTTAATGCCAAAAAATGCATCATCATCCCCTGTGGGAAAAACTAATTTCCCACTAATTACCACATCGATGGGAGACCACTGAACACTGAAGGCGTTATAAGAGATCTGGTGACACAGGTTGACAGCAACCTCTCCTTTGACCATCACATTGCCACTGTAGTCAGAAAGTCCTTCTATGTGGCACATCTCATTACCAAGGGTTTTGCATCTAGGAAGAAAGAGGCCATCATCTCTCTCTACTCTTCTCTCATTAGGTCAGTCATTGAGTATAATGCCCCATTTGGCATGTACCTCACTAGACACATGCAACAGATGGAAGGGCCACAAAAGTACCTTAGAAAGAGGATCCTAGGCCTTAAACACATGTCCTACATGGACAGACACAAAAAACTACAGCTATTCTGTGTCTCATGTCATCTACTAAGAGGCGACCTCTGCTTGACTTACAAAGCCATGTCTGACCCAGCTCTGCTAGAAATGCTACATCTAAAGAAATCCTAATACCTCTGTTCCACATGCTCCAGAGACCTCAATCTCATTACCACAATCAACAGAACATGCTGGAGGGACAGTTTCATAACCCAAATACTGCCCATGCTTTGGAATAGACTTCCCATACATGTCAAGCAGAGCACTTCACTGGCCCTCTTCAAGAGAAATCTTGATGAGTGGATGGGAAATAGAAAGTTCCCCCCAGGGATCATTCCAGTGGCTCTACTTGATAGAGGCACTGGGAACTAACGTCGGGTGGCACAATGCCAGGGCACTTCTATGGGCTAGGCTTGTAAAGGCTCCAGGGCCATTAGCCTAGTACACACCAATGAACTTATGAGTACCTATCCAAGTGGATACCAACTATTGTGCGAATTTACATATATTAGCTGCAGAGACCTTTTTCAGTGACCTGTTGGGGACACATTGGGGTATCTCAGGCATCTGCCTTGAGAAAGTTCCATCAGGTCCTCAATGCCATGCTTCCGCATATTGGAGAGTGCATGTATTTCACATGTATCCCAGAGTAGAGAACAAGCATTTGGGAAAATATACAGGGGAAGACAAAGAAGGCTCACAACCAGAGCTGAGGCAGAATTAGGCATAATACATTACATCCCTGACAAAGTGACAGTGTCTGATCCATGACGTAGATAACACATGATAATATGTAACACCAAAGCAGTGTATGGTCTGGCCACACTGCCCTTCAGATATCAACAAATTCACAATGGATGGGGGGGTAGGCAGGGCACAGTCATTATTACTTGCACAGGTGTGGGGGATACATTGAAAGCTGTCTGCAACACTGCAAAATGGGTAGAATCATAGGAGTTGAATGCAGCTAGCTGTGCCAAGGCTGGGTACATCCCAGTGCAGGGAGGAAATTGAACTACAAAACCTTTACATGGCCATACTCAGCAGGTTTCCTGTGGGCAAAGGCTGAGCAACATCTTCATCCACAGATTGGAGTGTCAGATCATATGCCAGAAAATAGTAGCATAGCTAGGGTGGGATGAGATGAACAACAGCACTGGGCACAAAGTGTTAGGGGGTGGCATGGTTAGCCAGTCCTGAACTCTTTCCAATGCAATACTGGCTAATAAAAGCTGGTATTGCATTTGATAGCAAATCTGAAAGCTGTAGCTCTCCATGTGTGGTCAAAACTGTAGCAACTGCTTGCTACATTGTAGCAAACAATATGTTGCATTTTAAGGTAAAAAAAAAAAAATCCTGAGTACCGTAGTACTTCATACCCACATGAATGCAGGGAGGACATGCATACTCCACAGAGAAGGCACCCCAGCTGAGAATCGAACCAGAGAACCTCTTGCTGTGAGGTGACAATGCTACCACTGCACCACTGTGCCATCCATAGGACATGAAGTTTTTTTTTTTTTTTTTTTTTGCTGTTCACTTGAACTGATGAGAGGGTGAGGCGCTGGTGCTTTGTACTGGTACAGCGCATTGGTTGAACAAGCAGCACTTCTGCCAGCATGCAGTATTAATTGCACATGTCCTTTGGCACAATGCATCCCATGCATGTTTATCTCATGTTTGGACCCTCCAGTGGCCATGGGCACCATAGCCAGTAGACCTGGACTGGAAGGGAGTCATAATGGGTTAAAAGAATGCAACAATGGAAGCAACATTCATCACCACCACTGAGTTCTGTAACAATATTGTTTTCTTAAGCTGATCCCCCAGGTTACTGTGCATATCCTCCCACAAGTCACAGTGCATACTTACCAGCTCCAGAGTGCTGTCTATGTAGCGGTTGTTTTTCACTTTGATCTCTAACCTGCATATCTACTGCTTGATTCCAAGTGCTGCATTTATGTCAGTGGCAGTATAGGAATTATGCTGGTGTTGGAATTCCTCTTCATCTCTTACCTGTGGTGGGTATACCACATTTGTGGAACTCTGAACATCAAAAGCTTTGAACAGTGTTGCATAGGAGGAGTCAGTGTGAGTCTCTCACCTACAAGTTGGAGGGGCTCCACTGGGGCCATGTGTTCACTACTGACCTTCACAGGTGACACTGTACCTATGAATGTAGGTGTTTTCCCTCCTTCCAGAGTATCACATGCATTGTCACTGTGGTTCAAGCATAGTGCCCTCATCAGCCCTCTGTTGCCCCACTATGTTGGACCTTCCACAAGACAAAAGTGTGAATGTATGTAATACATGACAGCAGTGTGAGCCAAAAGTCTTATGACTGTACTTCCCCTATGGTATGCTTACTGAGACACGCATTAAACATTGCTATAAATGATTTGCAACATGTACATTGGGCAGGATGTTGTGCTTAGGTTCCTATATGACAGAGATACAGGTAACCATTAATCATATCTACTCTTATGACACACTGTGGCAGGATGGTCAGTACTAACAAGGTGCACCAACTATGGAAACAGGTAGTAGGTACTAGGCCTGCACCTACATCCAAGCCACATCTTCTTGTGAGTGACTAGTCCTTCTAGCCAATCAACGATGCCAACAACTCCTCAATCTCTGCCAGATGCATCACTATTGGTTGCCCCATGCCATGGTGACCCTATACACGGTGATGTCGGAAGCCTTATGCTATGCAAAGGAGGACATATATGTAACCCTTCTTCATACCTGTTGTAGGAGCATTTTTGACCTCCCATAACAGTCACATCCTGAACAATGCCCTGTCAGATCTAGTCCTGACGTGCTGGTCATCAACACCTTTGGCCAGTACACTCATGTCAGGCATGTAGAAGGCTTGCAGTAGCACATCATTCTTCTGGCTTGTGAACTTCTACAAGACATATGTCTCATGTCATGGTTTAATTCTAGCAGCTGCAATATTGCATACTGCTGCACATAATGTGTTAGAAACAATATCTGATTTTTTATGATATTGTGTACTTCACTTGTGCATGCTGTGGCTATCCTGTTGTAGTGTTTCACAACCTATTAACTCTGCCCATCATTTTTATGTGGCTATATGCTTGGCATGTTGGTGCTGTCTCTTGCCTTTTGCATCCATAATTAGCTGTGTATTGCTTTGTGAAGTGAATACACTCAACTTTAGTATTGCACAGGCATACTGCACACTTCTATTTAATCACAACATATTGGCAATGTTTATGTCCCTCCATTTATCCTTGTGTAATTACTATCACTGAAACAATGACGTTCTAAATGGTTTCTCACATGGTTTATTTAATATCTTCAGTGTTGGTTATGGGGCAGAGGGCTCCCTATTGAAAAGCTGGCATTTGTAATGTCGAGTGCTTACAAACTGAAAAAAAGGTTGAAAACTGAGGAGAAGTGCAAATTTTGAAGATCGCTCTTTTCCTTTAAACGTCTTTTCTGCTGAGAGGAAAGCCCCTCTGCTCTCCTGAAGTTGATATATATATATATATATATATATATATATATATATATATATATACTGTATAGATATAGATATATGTATATACCAGCTAAAAAATCATCATACCTCAGAGAAAAGGGAATATTCCAAGAAATGGCCATCTTTGACTTAATATATGTAAGTCTGTTTTTTCGGCCATTTAATCACTGTGTTTCAGAAATCGGTCTTGCAGGTCGTGATATTTCAAATGGTAACTGAAGTGGAGTCATAAGTGCAAACTGAGCACCTTGCAGGCCGGCTTCTGTGAACCAGTTCTATTAAACTTTAAATACAGTAATGCTAGTTTCTGATTTTATATGAGGCATTATTAGCACAGCATGAATACCTATATCATGTGCATTCGTTTTTACTTATTCTGACAGAATACCTCACTTATTTATGTTTTCTGAAAATGCTGCGTGGAAAACAATTTTAAATTATTTGTGTCTTCAACATAGAAAACATCAGAAGACTTGCATAATATTGGTCCTGTTTTCTTTTTAATGCATTTCTTTTTTTTTTCTCCCTTTTTTCTGCTGTCATTCCCTGACTTAAATGTTTGCCGCTTTTCGCCTGCTGAATCTTTTCCTCTTTCTGTCCAGATCTTTTAACATTTCTGTCATCTTTTCAAAAGATCAGTTTGACTGGAAATTGCTGTGGGCTATTCCTGTAGCATCACTGTCAGAATGCATGTTTTCTTTATGTTCGTTTTCAGTCACGTATTTCTCCTTTGTTGCTCTTGCTCTGTATTTTAGAAATACTTCCTCTGAGCTGTAATAAATTCTGATTCATGTGAAGAATTCCTAACACTCTGGGAAAGCACATCTCTCTGTCATTTATACAATTTGTATAAGAAGTCACACAGGGTACAGACCTCAGAGCCATTGCGGAGATGTTTTTTCTGTGGATAGTAGAGGTTCAAGCTGAACATTGCATGTAGTGCTTAGAGGGGAATTCCATGTACTTCAGAAGCTGAAAATGAGTTTACAGAATGTGCAGGACTGTGCAAGGGTTAGAGTTACTTAAAGTACAATTACCGTAAAGTGGTGAAAGGTCAGTCTTAAATTAGGGTTAATATTATGATCTTTACATTTTGAACAGAGGGTTCAGAAAAGTCATTTGTATTCCAGCATTAAAACTGTTATGATTTATGTTCTACTTTGCACAAGCATCTAGCTGATAAAAATATCCCACCATACAAAAAAGTACTGTGGTAAATGATGCATTTCTGAAAGAAGAAGAACTTGCTATCTTATTCATGACATGTCCAGGCAGAAGTATAATATCGCAGCTGCATTTTCTGCAATGACTTTACATCCTCCATATTAGAGAGACTAATGATATCTGTTAATTAAATCTGCTCATCTGTTGAAACCTGTTTGCTAACTATACATTTGTCATGCACAGGCATAATTATGGTTATTCAATGAGTTCTATACTAAAAGTCATTAGAATGACTTCTTTATCTGTTGTGTGATTTGCGTGAGAAATGGTAGGTTGGCAAATGCCTATCCAGGGTAATGGATGTACCATATTTTATAGGTGTCTGTTCCTCAGTGACAGAGATGCAATGCAAAGGGGATGCAAAACACTTCCACCTCTAATTTACATGAGAAAATGGTTAACAGTTTTAAATTGAGTCTCATTAAGTCCAAGTCCTGGAATAGTGAGATGAACGCGCAAAAATAGGGACTTAATTAAATCTGGCTTCTGTTTTTCTCTGTGTTCACCTATTTTCTGAGTTATGGTAGTCTCAAAGTTAATATATATGAATAGTTGAGGTGTTGGGGGTGCAGGGGTGCTTTGAATCCTAGCAAAAATAGATTTAAAAGAGAGCAGCAATTGTCAACATTCACTGTTCTTGTTTGCAGTTGTAGGATTCACAAAGAAAGGTCTTGGAATTACAACAGGGAATCTAGAAAAATATTTTGCCCATAAATTCTAGAATTATGATAAACCGCACCAACATGGCATTTGCTGGGTTGCATCTGCCTAGGAATGATTATGTTCTTTTTGAAAATATCTTGCAACCTTTTTGAGTAGTATTACATATCGTAACTCATTACCAAGCATGCAGCTGTTTTAACAAAGGCAGATGTACAGTCCTTCAGATTAAGTACCACAGTCACAGGAATTTTCATTTTACTTGAGCCTGACTGAAGCTGATATTTGACTCAATAGGTAAACACAATTGAAGTAAACTTCAAAAAATGAAAGTGGCCACTTTCCCTCCTTTGGAATGTAACTTAATCTTGCAGAATGGTAGACTTTATGGAAGTTGTTTCATTAGTGCACACTATAGCTTCCTTATTTCTGATATGTTTGATAAAAAGTTGGCAGACCATTAAAAATGTATGATTATTATCATATTTTTTGTGTGGATAGTAGAAGTTCAACTGAATTTAATTTGTGCTTCAACAGGAAAGGATCAGTCAGCAGTCAGGAATTTGTATTAATCCTGCAAACTGTACCATGTCATGTTTTTACTGCTAGTTGCCTTTGAGCATACATCTAAGTTTGTGACTGATAGTTAGTCATTGTTATTGGAGTCTTCTTGTATGAGTTTGTTGTGCCATTGTGTCTTCTATGACATATACATATATGTGTCTGCACTGTGCATTTTACATACACTTCCCATTATGAGAAGTACTACATATATCCACAGGCTAGACAGGCTATTGCATTTACTATCTGAGAGACAGAGGGATTCACTAGACAATGGATCTTTGAGCCGGCTAAATATGGGTTACAGCTTAGAAGAATCTAATGGTAAATTGGCTTCTAGCAACCATATTCATGGAGTTTGAATAGGTCAGACTCTGATAAACTACCAGAGTTTCCATTTCTAGAGTTTGGTTTGAACCATTCATCGTAGCCATACTTAGAGGATGCTGCTAACAGATTATAATGGAATATTTAAACATATAACCGTTTAAAATTACAAATGCCTCCAAAAATGTGCACATCGTGCCTTCAGAAGTTGCACATAGAACACTTGTATGACAGGGTGGCATTTATTTTAGTTCAGACAAGTGTCAAGGCTATGCAGGGATCAGAAAATGATGTGCTTCTTTAGCAGTGATACTGCCAAGAACTTAAAGTAACATGCCTTGGAAACTTGTTGAGATGTCGCCACAAACATGATGTTCCTTACATTAGTATATAGTAATGACCATGTAGCTAACTGGCTTCCAACATTTGAAGGCTTGTACAGTGACATAATGCAGTGGTTTGCTGTTCTGCCAGTCATTGTGATGGACTTTGCTTGATATACCATCTACATCTACTTGGAACAATCAGTTTTTTATGGCTTAAGCACATGTTGCTTAACCCATTCCATTTTTTATTGGAAGAACTTTTATGTTTTTCTACTTAGAGCTGCATATAGCTAGATAATTTATGGTCTCTGTGAATGCTTGCCTAGTATTGTTCCCATGTTTGTATACTGCATTAACTCCAGTGGTACTAGCCTGTGTGAGAGCTTGATTAGTATTACTCTCATGCTTGTATACTGCATTAACTCCAGTGGTACTAGTCTGTGTGAGAGCTTGATTAGTATTGCTCCCATGCTTGTATAATGCATTAAGTCCGGTGGTACTAGTCTGTGTGAAAGCTTGCCTAGTATTACTCCCATGCTTGTATACTGCATTAATTCCAATGGTACTAGACTGTGTGAGAGCTTGCCTAGTATTACTCCCATGCTTATTGTTGTTGTTGTTGTTTGTCTTTCGGCTTTTTCCCGGTAAGGGGTCACCACAGCGGAACTCCAGTCCACTAATGATTGGCAGTAGATTTTTTTACGAAAGGCCGAGGTGCCAGCTCGATGCCCAACCTTCAATGAAGGCATGCCCATTTAAGCACGCATGTCTTTCAAATGCTACCCAACCGCGGGGAGGATATGCAGACTCCACACAGAAGGCACTCCCAAGCCAAGCCGAGGCATTAACTCCAGTGGTACTAGTCTGTGTGAGAGCTTGCCTAGTATTACTCCCATGCTTGTATACTGCATTAACTCCAGCGGTACTAGTCTGTGTGAGAGCTTGCCTAGTATTACTCCTATGCTTGTATACTGCATTAACTCCAGTGGTACTAGTCTGTGTGAGAGCTTGCCTAGTATTACTCCCATGCTTGTATACTGCATTAACTCCAGTGGTACTAGTCTGTGTGAGAGCTTGCCTAGTATTACTCCCATGCTTGTATACTGCATTAACTCCAGTGGTATTATACTGCTGGTGGTGAGCACTGCTTGCATCATTCTTGTAGTGGTGATCTAAGAAATGTAACTTAATCTTTAGCATCTAGTATATCTATATGAGGAGGGGTGCAGTGGTGCATCAGTTAGCATTGTTGCCTCACAGCAAGAGGTTCTACAGTTCGATTCTCATCTGGGGTGCCTTCTGTGCAGAGTCTGCATGTCCTTCCTGAGTTTGTGTGGGCTTCCTCCGTGTGCTCTGGTTTCCTCCCACATTTCAAAGACATGCATCTGGAGTGTTTCTCCCTGGGCCTCAGCTGAAAATGGGCTCTGTCCCAGTCAGACTTTCCTGATAAACAAATGTTAGATAACCACAATGGCTGTAGTCCCCAAATACTGAAGGTGTGATATGAGATCTGGGGACACAGGTTGACAGCAACCTCTCCTTTGATAACCACATTGCCACTGTGGTCAGGAATTCCTACTGTGTCACACTTCTCATTACAAAGGGTTTCTCATCAATGAAGAAAGAGGTCATAGTCCCTCTCTACTCGTCCCTCATTAGACCTATTATAGAATACAATGCCCAGTTTGGCACGTACCTCACTAGACACCTACTACAACTGGAAAGGTCACAAAAATATCTCACTGAAAGGATCCTGGGTCTTAAACACATGCCCTGTATGGATAGACCCAAAAAACTCCAGCTATGCTCTGTCTCACATCGCCTACTTAGAGGCAATCTCTGCTTGACCTACAATGCCATGTCTGACCCAGAGCTGTTAGATATACTACATCTGAAGAAATCCCAATCCCTCCATGCCACATACTCCAGGGACCTCAAACTCATTACCACAATAAACACAATATGCTGGAGGGACAGCTTCCTAACCCAAAGACTACCCATGCTCTGGAACAGACTTCCCATTCATGTCAAGCAGAGCACCTCACTAGCCCTCTTCAAATGAAATCTTGACAATGAGTGGATGGGCAATAGAAAATTCACCCTGGAATCACTTCAGTGGCTCTGCTTGATAGAAGCACTGGGAACTAACGTCGCACAGCATGATGCCAGGGAGTCTTTTTGGGCTAGACTTATATAGGCTCGGCCATTAGCCTAGTACACACCTATGAACCTAAGTAAATATGTTGAATATTATATATGCTTGCAAATCTCAGAATGTTACTTGTACATCCTGTTTATATTGTGCTGTACTGTATGGTTTACCTTTGTTAGTTCATATTAACTGGAATATAAGTTATGCTTCACTGATTTTCTTATAGAATGAAATAACTTGAAAATGCCAAGATGTCTTCTACCATTTATAAGGGAGCTTCACCCACCCAAAAGTCCCTTACTTCTGTATACCAACTTCATAGTTGCACAATACTGGGGACAAGTAAAAAAAAACTGCTGCAGCACAATGCAATTAATGTTCATGCAGTTTCAATGATTTGCAATTCAAGAAACCTGATGCTGCAGAATGCAAATGGCCAGAGTTTATTACTAAACCCCTGTCATTATGTTTCTTTTGCTGTTACTGCTGTGTTTGTGTTACTGTTACTCCTCTATGAATGATCAGTTCTCTTGAAACTGATGACACTAGATTATTCACCCCTTTCACTGTACTTACGTTTTACTGTTTGATATCCTGCATTTGTAACTAGCTTATACAGTGGTTCATAACTGCAGCAAATTTATCTTGGATTACCCCAAATCTTTCTTTTGTTGCTATATTTCCTATGCTACATGTTGTGTTTAGTGAAATCATCACTTTTTTATTTATTTAAACTCAACCAAAGCACATGAATATGTGCAAAATATTTCTGTAATACATGCAAGAGCATTGCCAGCAAATTTGAATGCTCCTAAACATGCCACTATAAGCTGGCTATCCTGTTTGTTAAATTTAAAGAGCACTGAAACTTAACATCACAGTTGTTGAGTGATCTGTGTCTCTGTGGGGAAGGCATCTTATATATAGACATGACTGAACCTCTGAAAGCCTGAAGTAGAAAGCTTGCTCAGTAATTTCCTTTGGGAATTAAACTGGTTGTAACTAAAGGTTGAATTACCCAGATATTGTCATGGCATTGTAGAGTTTCAAACGTTCTGGGCTGAAAGTCTACCCATTTTTATTCTACATCTAGAAAGATGTTCAAAAAGCACATCCTTGCCCAGCTTCGCAACCCAGGCCCGGATTTGCCTAACACAACTACAATCCTTTAACTTGTGGACTACTTCATGGTTAATCAGTCCATGACCATAGCATTTTTTTGGGGATACAAAGCCATGTTCTTTACTTTTGCTTGCAGAACAGAATCCTCCATAGAGAAGTTTTAGTTGAAGCTCAGACAGTAAGTAGGGAGTAGTAAAACAAAATCTGTAGAGCCTTCATCTGACAACTAAAGAGAACTGGGGTATATCCTGGCCTCTATTAAGTAATCCTCTGAATGGTTGAGATCAGGCATAACCAAATAGTTAATATCTAGGGAGATTTTTGCACTATTTCGTCTTGAAGACAACTAACTATTGGAGAATCAGATGTTATTTCTGCCTTCTCACTTGATGAGAGGACCACATGCTGTAAGTGAAATGACTTCCATATGTCTCTCTACTGTAAACTTGAATCCTCCTACAAATAATGAAAGAAGGCAAAAGTTAGCTTTATTCCACATTTTAAGTTGTGTTAAACATCAAGATTCCTTTATCTGTCATTTCTTGCCACCAAAGAGTTCTGTCATTAACTTTTAGTAAGGGGTAAGCCAAATAGTGGCACCCAGTGTCCCCAACTCCAGAGACTGAGTGGTTTCCTAAAGGGTTGGTCAGCCTTGCATGTTGCCATAATGCATTGCCAAAGTTTCAGGTAGAATGCAATGTGGCCCTTATACTACAAAATGCAGTTTGAAGAAGTGCAGTACAAGATATTAACCTCAAGCCTGACCCACAAGTGAAGGTTATGAACTTCTTTTTTTTTTTTAATAACCTTATGCAAAGTGAATGACAGCATATTTTTTAATATTGGCCATTCATGCACCTCCCTTTTCAACTTCCATTTGCATGAACTTTCTCTCTCTTGCCCTTCCGTATAAAATTTGCCATTTTGTCCAATTTATGTAAACAGATATTGGAGGGAATGATCAGCTATTGCCTCAGAATACAATAAAACTTGGGGCAAAACTTTATTGTTAGCACAGTGTTTCTTTCCAGACGAGAAATATGTGGTCTCTCCATACATACATTATAATAAAGAGCTCCTCCCATCATTTTTTATGATTAATATTTGCCATTGTGTTTATAGCAGTGTCTGGGTTCATACCTATATATTTTGGATGGATAGTGCACCATTTAAAAAATGGCAGATTTGAGCATTGTTCCTCCCTAGCAAGCGTAGGAATTTCAGGAAATATCTCAGTCTTAAAGTCACTAACTTCCAAGCATGCTGTTTCATTGAATACATGCAGTATTTGAGTGATGTACAGCATGTCCTCTTTCAAGTTCTGTGTCAAAATTAATCAGTCATCCATAAACATTAAGATCCTCACATGTTCCTTGTACGTTTCCAACAATTATGAAAATGAGAACTACTGATGATCGTTCAAAACAAACTGGTGTCTGCAGCCATGAGGAACAAAAATGAAAAGAAGGTGCCTACCTGTCTGCTGCCTCAAAAATAAATGGAAAGTAGATGACGGAGTGGTGGTCGCCAAGAACCCTGCTCGTGGGTTACAGTATAAAGCTTGTATCCCTAAAATGAACTCCAGAGGAAAGCACATTTCACAGATATCTGCCCAAATATAATCTAGATACTAAGTCAAAAGCTTTTTCCAAATCAATTAGAATACTAAGGGCAGGATTTACATATTTATTCTGCTCTTGGTCAGGTATGAAATAATGGGCTAAGATCCTAGTGTAAAACTTGGCTTATATATCTATGAGAAATATAGAATGATAAATCCCAACCACAGTGGGTTCTTTCCTGGTTTAAGTCTTGAAAGCAAAAAGGAAGAATGCCTGTTCGAAACATTCTTTTAAAAAAGTGCCTTAAATGATACAAAGACTTGTATTTCAACATCTTAAATATCTTAGCCCTTAGCCAATCTGGCACAGGGGCCATACCAGGGAAAACATTGTCTTTAGCTTTAAGTAATCTTTCCTCAGATTCTTGTGCAAAGCTGTGTAGTGGAGTTAAAGACCGCAATCCCTTAATCTTTTGTAGTCTGTTATCTTCTTCTAGGTTGAATAAAGTTGTTGATGGAGCCTTACAAGGTCTTTGGCAATTCCTTTTATTTATTTTCTTTTTAACAATTTCCTTTTGATCAAGTATTGCCTTACCCCTTGCTTTAATTGCATGTATGTAGGACCTAGTTTGTTATTGTTTAAGCCAGCGGACTATAAATCTATCAGACTTCCTATCAAAAACATATGCTTGCTGTGAGGCCCTGTGAAAGTATAATTTTGTCTTGTCTTTCCCTAGTTTATCTAAATCTGATCAAGCAGTTTTATTTTCTTTTAGCAGTTTTTTGTCCCTAAACTGTTCACCCTACATGTCTCTCACCATCTCTTTACAACCTCTTCAGTCTTTTGCAGTTTTTATCAATTTCTGCCATTAGAAAGGCATTGAGCAAAGAACACACAGCCCTGAGCTCCATTTTACAGGATTCACACCAGGCAGATATAGGCATACTGGCTTACATATTCCTTAATGTATGCTAATTTTATTTATTTAACATTTGTTAACTGAGAAATTCCGACTTGGAACGAGCCAATTTTCAGCGGAGGCCCAGGGAGAAATGCTCCAGATGCATGTCTTTGTAATGTGGGACGAAACTGGAGCACCCAGAGGAAACCGACATGAACACAGGGAGGACATGCAGACTCTGCACAGAAGGCACCCCAGCCAAGAATCGAACTGGAGAACCTCTTGTTGTGAGGTGACAACACTATCGCTGCACTACTGCGCTGTCCCCTAATCTGCTTCCATCTGTAGTAGCAAGGTCTTGAAGCAACAGTGGATCCGCTCAACAAGATTTGGCATTTGATATCTTTAAGTTGTCCATGGCAAAATTGAGCAGAATAACCTGAAGTTGCCTTGTGCAATAACAGATTGTTTCCAGTCTTATTATTCTAGAAACCAACTCAGATTACACAGGCCAGTAATCCAACTGGCTTTCAGAATCACTGTTTGGTATCATAAAAGTGTAAATTGTACACCCACCACCTAGTAATCTGCCTAGTTCACATAGTCCAGAATTAATTATCACAACATTCAGTAATATTCTATTTAACATGTTAGCTACAGAGTCTGAAGTCACATTAAAATCCCCCTTTTCTAACCGTACCTCTTGCCTATTTAACACACATTAGTATGCTAAATGCAATTGATAAAAACCCCATAGTGTTGCTGTGAAGTCCATACAGGTTGTACAAACTCAAAGCAACTTATCTCATTTATACTTTATTATGCTTAACTGTCTCTCTACCCCCCCCCCCCACAAGTTCTAACTTGGGTAAATTGCAATAGGCCTTTTTGAAGACAGAGCAAAGAATACTGCTACTGAATTCTGCATAAATTAACCAAAACATTTTTAATTCTTATATAAGCAGCACATCAGGTTTTACTTTTTTAGCAGATGGAGTCAAAATGTTCCTGTTGAATTTAGAGATTAAATCTGTCACATTAATAGTGATCTTCTTCTCCTTTCGGTTTTTCCCATTAGTTGTCGCCACAGTAGATCACCTGTCTGCAGAACGATTGACAGTGGCGTTTTATGGTTTCAAGTTGCCAGCCCAGCTCACAACTTTCCACAGAAGGCACACACACACACACACACACACACACACACACACACACACACACACACACACACACACACACACACACACACACACACACTTTAGAGGGTCCAGTCCACACCCAGAGGAAACCCACTCGATCACAGGGAGGACATGTAGACTCTGCACAGAAAGCATCCCAGCCGAGAATTGAACTAGAGAACCTCTTGCTGTGAGGAGGCAATGCTAACCACTGCAACGCCATGGCTTCCTGTGCTTTAAAAGGTGTGCAATAGACAAATAGCAGTATACTACTGGGCAATTGCTATAAACTGTAAATAACATGTCCATTAGATTCAATGACACATCAGCTGGTTGCACAGCCTTGCAGATACTATAGTTATTGTAGTGTTCAGTGTGACAACATCTATGCACTACTTCAGGGACTGACAAGTTTAGACAGACTTTGTGGAAGTTGTTACCCTTACCAACCTTTAAAAGTTCCATTGCACTAATTAGCTCACTAAGTTATGTAGAAAAGTAGCATTTAGAGCTGGGTATGAGGCCAGGGTGAAAGTGTTCACATAGTACCATAATCATTACCATCAACGTGAGAGGTTTAATCACTAAATTCAACAGAAACAGCTCATCTCTCTCTCTCTCTCTCTCTCTTTCTTTCTCCAGGCCTGAATTGGTGAAACACATACTGACCATTTATAATTTGAGAGCTGCCATGTGATGCTTACTCAAGTTGAGGTGGTTCCTTCCCTGCATCATCATCCATATCTAACTCACTCTTGACTAGATCATTTAATATCTCAAAACCGTTTGCTATGTGCACATTAAAGAGATGAAGAGTTCCAGACTTGCTATGCAGACATTCAGGGCTGTTGGTAGGTCCTTTAGATGCGAAAAGTTTTGTCAGAGATGCTTATTGCTTCCTACTCAATCCACTTGAAAATTTTAATGCAGTGTGCACTCTCAGGGCATTTTGAAGTTTGGGTCTCTCCTGTGATATGAGTGTAGAATGAGATTATCCAGCGACTTCTTGCTTGGGGAGAAGGGGAAGAGCCATTTTAGCAGTGCTAACCACATATGGCCTTTCTTGCAAGTACTCCAAGATGCTCTCCAGTGTGTTCAACTCGTACATCTCTGCTTGTCACATGATCTGTAAAGCAGACATTTTCATAATCTGGGTACTGCATTTTTATAAAACAATGTATGAACACTTTTTAAAGCCTTTCTGTTTGCCATCACTTCTTATGAATAGTCCTGGAACAGCCATAACCTATGACCTAAAGAAGGAATTCTCTGTGTTTTTTTTTCACAATAGCCAGTAAAAATTCATTATCATCATAATTAAAGAGCTTAAAAATGACTTATCTAGGTGTCTGTCCTTGTAGGAAGATCCTAATGCAGAATGCACTCTTTCAGTAACTACGGAGTTGGTCAGACCTAGGTTTTAGGCAGCATTTCCTGCAGAAATGTTACTACTTTGTGCCCACCCCCCCAAAAAAAGATACTGTAAAATAAAAGTCCACATGCTCCCCTCAGTTGCGTGTGAATGAACAAGAGGAGCAAGTATCCATAGGCTTGCATGTGCTCCTGCTAAGAGTCATCCACTTAGCAAGCTGCAGCTCCCTTCCTTATCTAGTAAAGGTGAGAGGGCAGCAGTCACTACCACCCATCCTCACTTGCCTGCTCCTTCAGGAGCCTAACCTGCTAATTCATATCAGGTTACCTTGGCAGGATTTTCTCTCTCGACTCCAATGGTGATGACTTTGGCTTTTAGTTTTAATGTCATATCTTCTAGTGAACAATCTGGATTTATTGCTTTAAGTATTAATTATTTTGATTTTCTTGTTGCCCAAGGAATTCTCAAAACTTTTCGCCAATACCTCTGTTCAAAAACATCAGTTTTCTGATGCAATCTTTTTTATAAACCATCTCTCACTGATGTTCATCATGTTTCACTGTTGCAATCATTACTCTCAGGTTATCCTGCTGGCAGGCTACCCGCAGTCGGCCTGAATTCCAAAGTCCTGGTCCTGCATCGGCTGCTGTCACCTCTTCCCTGACGTCAGCGCCAGGGGTATAAAAGATGCAGCCGACACCATTTTCTTCCGTCTTTCTTGCCGCGCAGTGCCCGAAGCAAAAGCAGTTTGCAAGTGCCAGTCGGCAGACTCCTGAGATTTTCGAAATCTAATTTCAGATCCGAAGTCTTCATTAAAGCTAAGTATCCCGTTGGGGAAACTTTTTTCTTGCTCCATACCGATGTCAGAAAAAGTTAACAATTGTATTTCTTGTGGGAAGCAAATACCTCATAAGGATTTTCACTCTTACTGTATTCCTTGCCTAGGCCCTGTCAGTTTTGAGCTAGATTTAATCAACGCACTATAAAGCATCGGTATGATTTTGCCTTTCATTAATTCAGCCGAAGATTCAATTATACTATGCCGTCGGAGCTACCAACGACCGGAATTTCTAAAAAACACAAGGATAAAGACAAGGACAGGCATCTGAGATCCAAAACCGACGATGAGGCTTCCGCTAAGCTAGTCGTCGGTTCGCTGGTTCTCAGTGAGGTGCTTTCCCAGCCCCTGACGCCCGCTACCTCAGAGCCACAGGCCGCTTCTGACTACCACGTGGAGCCGACTGGGTCTCTGGAAACTCAAGGTATTGGATCCTCGCAAACTATTCCCTCAGGTGGGTCCAGAGCCACTGTGCAGGCATCAGCTTCTGAGGGTGTTTTCAGACCAACTCAGTTATATGTAAAGCCATCTTCAGCTTCCAAGCCAAAGATTAAAGCAGCTCTAAAGACAAAGAAACAAGTGCAGCATTCTCCAGGACATGCTTCCATGCCTAAAAAACAAATGCTCAAAATGGCCGAAGACCTTATTACTTTGATCAGGGGTTCCCATCCCCCTCCTGATAAGAGGCCTAGGCAAGAGACAGAATATGAATCTTCAGATCAGGTTTCCATTTCCTCTGATTCCTCCTCTGATCAGGAATACTCTCTTCCTCCCTATGAGGATTCTGATGCTGAAGAATCTATTCCTTCAGCTTCTCCCCCAGAAGATTTCTCCTTTGGGGAGACCCTGCATACCATGAGGGAGCACTTTCATTGGGAGAGCCAGGATTACTCAGAATCTAAGAAAAGGCTCAGAGATTTTCTTTTACTTCCTCAGCACAGGCCCCTTGCTATTCCCCGCATTCTGGACATTATAGAGGATGTTTTTTCAGAGTCCGGCCTGTCTCCAGACTCTATACCCCCTGCACCGGTTAAGCTAGACAGATACTACAGGGTCCCAGATTCCCATAAATTTCTTTATAAAAACCCTGCTGCTGACCCAGAAACCATATCTCAGGGTCCTAAGGGAGTCAAAGCTTCCACTGCTAAAAACCCTGTCCCCTCTGATAGGGATTCAAGGGCACTGGGCAGATGGGGGAAAAAGTTTACACTTCTGCTACTTTGACTGTAAGGGCCTTAAATTGTCAATTTCATATGCTTAAATATCAGCAATACCTAATGTCACTTTTAAAACAGAAAATGTTAACCAACTCTGAATGTCCTGAAAACAAGAAAATGCAGGATTTATTGCATGCAGCTGAACAAGTAGGAAAACATACTTTGCAATGCGGTTTTGATTCTTTAGAGGCCTCTTGTAGGGCCGCTGTAATGGGTTCTGTGATTAGGAGGCATGCTTGGTTAAAGGAACAGAATCTGCCTGATCATGTTAAAGCAAAATTATTAGATGCTCCATTACAGCATGATACTTTGTTTGGTGTTAAGGCAGAAGAGGTGTTGAAGAAAATGGAGGCTAAAGCGAAATCTATGCAGACAGTTAAGGATTTCTTACAGGTACAGCCACCTAGATTTAGCAGGAACTGGCCTTCAAAAAATTGGTCCTTTCCAGTGTCAGACAGTCCACAAAGAGGCAGGTACAGATGCCCTAGAAGCAGATCCCAGCCCCAAGGCTCATACAGGCCTAAGCAATGGGGTGCTTCCACCTCCAAAAGCAGAGAAGACAAATCTCAACCTTATAGGAAACAGTTCCAATGACTTTCCTCTACCAGTTCCAAGCACTTACCTTTTACAAGCTCCCTTAGGGGGGAAAACTGGCACTTTCTTCACAAAACTGGCACATGATCACCCAGGACAAATGGGTCTTGAATATAGTATCTCAGGGTTAGAGGTTCCACTTTCACACCCTGCCAAAGGCAAGAGGCATGCCAGACCTGCCACACAATCAATGGGCAGAGGCACAAAAGCAAATTTCATCCCTCATGGACATGGGGGCCATTCAGCAAGTACCACTACAGGAGCAGGGACAAGGATTTTACTCACGACTTTTCTTGGTACCCAGAAAGGACAAAGCCTGATGACCAATATTGAACCTGTCTATTCTAAACACTTTTCTGGATGTTCCAAAATTCAAAATGTTGACTCTGCAGCAGCTTCTGCCCATGCTGAGCAAGAAGGCTTGGCTTGTAACTTTGGACCTAAAAGAGGCATACCTGCATGTCCCAGTCAGACAATCTTGCAGAAGATACCTCAGATTCATAGCTGGATCAATGCACTACCAGTTCTCTGCACTGCCCTTTGGCTTATTTACTGTGCCCAGGGTCTTCACAAAATGCCTGGCACCAGTAATTTATTTTTGCAGACAAAGAGGAATTCAAATATATCCCTACTTGGATGTCTGCCTCATTCAAGCAGAGAACAAGGACATTTTACTAAACCATCTGGCGTTTGTAAAAAGATTACTAATTTGCCTAGGGTACACAGTAAACAAAAAGAAATCAAAACTAGTACCCTCTCAAGAGATAATATTCCTGGGTGCAAGCTTAAATACAACTGCTCAGATGGCTTATCTCACGCCAGACAAACAAAGGCAACTGACTTCTTACTTCGAAATGTTGGCAACAAAAACCCAGTTATCTTCAAGAAAAATTCTGCAGGCTTTGGGCTTCATGGCATCCTGCATTCTGTTAATTCCATATGCAAGACTGCATATGAGGAAACTACAATGGTATCTAAAAAGTGTTTGGACTCAACATTGCCACAGCCTGGAAAAATCAATTACACTCATTCCCTGCCTGCAACAGGAGTTTTGATGGTGGGCTCAGGCCTGTCACCACAACAAATGACAGCCTTTCACTTTACCCACTGCCAGGCAAACAATGACAACAGATGCGTCAGATTATGTCTGGGGGGCCCACAAGGCAGGAAAATGTATTCAGGGCACATGGCCCACAAGCCAAATGCATCTTCATATCAATCTAAAAGAAATGCTGGCTGTACAAAATGCTCTGACAGCTTCCAAGGATCTCCTTCATCCAGGACAACTGCTGATAAAGATGGATAATACTACAGTCATGTGGTACATAAACAAGCAGGGAGGCATGCATTCCTACCCCCTTTGCAGACAAGCCATGATTTTGTGGGACACAGCACTGACTTATCAAGTACACTTGCAAGCTCAATTCCTGCCAGGAAAGACAAATACTCTGGCAGATGAACTAAGCAGAAACCTCATGGACCCTTATGAGTGGAAACTAGATCCACAAATCTTCAGCATAATAACAAGGAAATGGGGACGCCCAGACATAGATCTATTTGCCTCCCCTCACAACTGCCAACTACAGAGATTCTGCACAAGGACTTATCACAAGATGCTCTATCATTCAGCTGGAAAAACCTTACAGTATATGCCTTTCCTCCACTACCTCTCCTCCACAAGGTACTCCTAAAGGTCAGACAAGAGAAGCCAAAACTGATCCTGATTGCCTCAGACTGGCCACCCCAGCACTGGTACACAGTCCTAAAGAGCTTGTCTCAAGGCCCAGCCTGGACAATGCCTCAAATTATTCATTTACTGACCCAACAGAACAATCAGATACAGCACTGCCAACTCAAAACCTTAAATCTGGCTGCATGGCGGATAATGTAACCATTCAGAACACACCTCTCTCCGAAGCAGTTATGGATGTTATTCTGGAGGCCAGGAGGCCCAGCACCAGAAAATCATATGCAGAAAAGTGGAAGAGATTCTGTGCTTGGAACCAGGCACAAGGATTTGACATGCTTGTACCAAATATTCCTCAGATTTTACAATACTTAACTGAGATGTTGGACAAAGGCCTATCCTTTTCATCGATTAAAATTCATGACTGTGCCATTTCAGCTCATTACACTACGGACCCACCTATTTTTTCACATCCACTACTAAGACAGTACCTCAGAGGGGCCAAGAACATAAGACCCCCAAGAAGAGCACCAATACCTGCATGGGACCTCAATTTTGTCTTGAAAAAACTCACATTGCCTCCTTTTGAGCCAGCTAATACAGCTGAGATAAAATTCTTATCATGGAAAACAGCTCTGCTCTTAGCAATAACTTCAGCAAGAAGAGTCTCAGAGTTACAGGCACTAATGGCGGTTAAACCTTTTATAATTTTCTATCTGGACAGGGTTTCTCTGATGACAAATCCAACATTTATGCCTAAGGTAGTGTCCAGTGTGGCTCTTAATCAAACAATTCATTTGCCTACCTTTTATCCAAACCCACAGAATAAGGGGGAGAGACTTCTACATTCTTTGGACATACACAGACAGCTATGCTTCTACTTGGACAAAACTAAAGCTTTCAGAAAATCTGAGCAACTCTTAGTGGCATATGCTGCAGGATCTCAAGGAAAAGCAATCTCAAAGCAGACAATTTCCAAATGGATAGCCCACTGCATTCATTTCTGCTATTCTCATCATGGCAAATCAGTGCCTAAGGGCATCAGGCCACACTCAACCAGAGCAGCAGCTACTTCAGCAGCCTTCCTCAGAGGAGTACCAACTAAAGACATTTTGGAGGCTGCAACTTGGACTTCATTGCACACTTTTACAAAGCACTACCACCTACCTCTTTACTCTAAATCCAGAAAAGTCTTCGCCATTGCAGTTCTGCAGAGCCTCATTGCCACTCCTAATTCTATTTAGGCCCAGCCACCCAACCTCATCTTTGGGATTCAACCCAAGAGTAATGACTGCAACAGTGAAACACGATGAACATAGTACAGTTGTGTACCTACCATAAATGTAGATGTTCGAGTGCATTCACTGTTGCAGTCCAGGTTACCCACCCACCATCCCCCTTTTCGTTGCTGGGACTTATCTGCACTTCTCTATGCTATACAACCTATGTGGTGTATTTGCTTGTAGATGAAGAATATGTTTTATTTTAGTGCATGCTTTTTTATTGGCATAATTTTTTAGCCTACCCTTCTGGGGGCACCTGACATCTGGGGCAAGAAAAACTGAAGAAAATGGTGTTGGCTGCATCTTTTATACCCCTGGTGCACTGACGTCAGGGAAGAGGTGACAGAAACCGACGCCAGACCAGGACTTTGAAATTCAGGCTGACTGCGGGTAGCCTGCCAGCAGGATAACCCGAGAGTAATGACTGCAACAGTGAATACACTCGAACATCTACATTTATGGTAGGTACACAACTGTACTTTGTATGTTGTTACTGTCATATATTATTACTGGGAAAACCTTTGCTTTAGCTATATGGACCTTTGCTGATAGTGTGGTCGCTCTGCTCTTTTTTTTTCCAAAGTGTTCCACTTCTGCAGGAAACACAGGATCTCATATCAGAAGGTACAACAAAAAGCTACCATACAACAACTGGATATACTCTGCAAAGAGAAGTAGGTTTATGTAAAATATACCATAATATAAGAAAATGATATTTACTTATGCAGAGTGGCAGCCTAGAGCTACATATTGTAGATGCAGACCTCATTTAAATATTTAATCTTAGAAGTTGCAAAAGATAAAGGCAATATTTGTTTTGCTGCAGAAACAAATATATCCTCTGCCTATAAGTAGTGTGATCTCAGTGTTAGAATAAGTAACTACAACATTCGGCATTCTCTCCCAACATGTTGGATAAGTGGGTTTCCTGCCCACCGTCATATAGATGCTTTTGCTGCAGTATATATGTCATCCACTCTAATGATATCTTCTTTTAATATGATGTGTATGAACAGTTCTGTTCAATGTAGTACTGAGTTAGTAGACTTTAATCGAAACAAAGTAGACACTTTAGAACTTCAGCCGTCTCCATTGGCTTGAAGAGGTATAGCCCTGTCTTTTGTTCCTCATAGTCTGGGATTGACTAGTCCTGGATGAGCTGGCAAGGATAGGTGGAAAATGAATGACAGCTGCCAACCAGTGCAACTTGGGTGGGGCTGTAGCTGATGCATTATGAGGACTGTTACTTCTGCACTTGCCCTTGTGGTACTTAGCACCCACCTACTTAGTGCACAGTACAGTATACTACTTGCAAGGTTTAACCTTTTTTTTCCATATTTCTTTCACAATCTGCTCATCCTAGTGTTCTAGAATATATATCTTTCCTACATATTCACTTCAATAGCACTCATTATCATGAAGTCAGAGTTTACCTCACCATCTGTTGCTAGCCTGACAGCAATAGGAACACTGAGCCAGTACAAGAACTGCCTCATGCTAACTGACAACAGTTTAATTCTTCCTATTCACAATTCCGTAAGTGAGAGGTGCTAAACTGCAAATCTTGGAAGCCAGCTTCTATTCAAAGACAATAAGTAGGCAGTAACCATCATGTTATCAGTTCTGACAAACACCACCGCACAACCATGCCAGCTAGTCCTAGACAATGAAATATGCCTTCTTACACTGACAGTATTAAAAAGTACCTGCCTAAAGGGTTGGTATACAGAACACTAAGACAAACAACATGCAAACTTTACTGAAAACGCAGCAACAGGAAGGATTCAATTTGTTGGCAGGCTGAAGCTCTTAAGGCAGCAAGGCTGAAACAAGACATCTGGTAATGTCTTAGTCATATACATGACTGCATATTCAGATACTGCAGGCTGCGCAGATACAGAGTGACAGTAAGCTGTCTGTCAGGTAGCAGGATCCTGCAGTTTCCCTAGGGCCCTCAAGCCACTTCACCCTGACTACATATATAGCATGATAATTGCACACATGGGAGTGAATGATCTGAGCCATACCGGCTTGGATCCTATGAAGAGGGACTTGAAGCAACTCTCATATTATGCATCTGATATTGGTGTAAAATGAGTATTGAGTGGTGTCCTGCCATTGCTAAGAATTTTGCCACAATACAATCAAAGGCTAACCAGCTTTAATTATTGGCTTAAATATTGGTGTCATTCTAAGGGGATCCAATATGTACTAGATGATCAAAACCCCTTCCCTGCTTTGCCAGGGATGGCCTACACCACTTGCCTCATGGCTTCCATATATTGGCCAGGACCTTTTCCTGCCCCATAGTGCTTTTTAGGCAAAGTCAGTCTCCTCAAATTCCTTACATAGTTAATCAAAATCAAAACTATACAAAGATAACACTGCTCATCGCCAGAAGAACTAAACAAGACATTGCACTCCTTATAGGTATTCTTAATTCTTCTAGATATAGAATTCTGCTTAGTGTAAGGTTTCAGTGGCCAGCACTCTTTCAGATCCAGTGCAGAAACCAATGGAGTTATTACAGGGAGTGTTTGTATGCCTACAAAAATATCTCACCTCTAGACTCCCAAGCCAAGCCAATGACATTGAACGTCTTCATATCCTTCTCATGGTAAATAAAATGTTATGCCTTATTATAGGCAGCTGTCATACCCCTCTCTATGTCAACTCCAGCTCATGTGTTATATCTAAATAAACTGACCGCTCCCTATCGAGCCTTACTCTATTATTCTGGCTGACTTCAACTATCCCTTCATTTACTAAGAAAACTACAGAACCACAATAAATCCAAAGAACGATTGCTGGACTTCATTAATTCTAGCTCTATAGACCAACTTGTTCTAGTGCCAACTAGGGGTTGAAAAATATTGGACCTGATTCTCACTAATATTTCCATCCTCTGTCCAATGCCAACAGTTACCACGTCACTGGCCAAATCTGACCACCATTTGGTAGTACTCACTACGAGGATAAAACCTGATTTACCACAATTATTTATTGACATTTCATTACTGGGGAATTTTGACTGGGTAATAAATGTCTATTTTCAGCAGATGCCTGGGGAAAAAAGCCCCAGAGTTAAATAACATCAAATAAAAAAAGTACTATGGATATAATTAAACATATATACATACAATTTGACAGTGGCATACATAGGGTACAATAAAGCTTGAGGAAACTCCAGTGATGTAATAATAAAAGAACAACAATTACAATTAAAATGACAATCAGTAGATACAAAAGTATTAGAAGCATAGTCTACTATGTTAGGAAGTAATCAAAAAAGATGATGCAATTCCCCCCCTAAGAATGAGGAGAGGTCAAATGTTGAGCGAGTATAGATAGATATGATGAAAGGTTAGTAAGAATGTAATGTATTTCTTGATGTAGATTATACAGAAGAGGTGCATGGGCATAGCCATAAGTTAAGTTATTTGAGAGAAGATTTAAACATATGGAGGCTTGATATAGTTCTGATTGAATTTGGGATAGAGTTTCATAGTTTGGCTATGCAGTAAGAATAAAGACTTTGATATATATATATATATATATATATATATATATATAATTTATTTATTTTTGGCTTATAGATTTCAAGCAGGTTTTTTTGTCTTGAGATGGGAGATATTGATGAAGTACTGAGGATACAGAAGGGCAGGCAGAGGGGTTATATAGTATATTATGGGTTAGTTGAAGTTGCGTACAGGCTAGTTGACGTGGGAGTTCTAACCTGTTGAGAACATATATACTGAGTGGTGATGAACTCTATATGACAGGTTAGCTGCAAATCTGGCTATCTTATTATAGCATTGCTCTAGTTGTGATTTGAGAGAGATCTGGATGTTAGTCAAAATAGGTGAGTCATACTGAAGAGAAGGTAAAATATACGAGTTAACTATGGTAATTCTACTAGGAGGAGTAAGGATTTTTTTTTTTGTAATATATAGCAGATCTAGCTTCTGATGATTTTTTTGATAGAGATTTGTATGTGAAGATCAAGCCTTAAATTGCCATCTATGGTGACTCCAAGCAGTTTGGTATGGTAACTACTTCAATAGCTATATTGTTTACAGAGGTAATGTGGAAGTTACTTTTATCATTGGCACAGGACGTTGGAAAAAATAGTAGCAGTTTAGTCTTTTGGGGGTTAAGTAAAAGCTGGTATTGATGTAGGCTGAGTTCAACTGAGTTGAAGGCATCTTATGTCATGAATTATAGTTGTAGTGAGTTGTCAGATGAGTAGATGAGAGTTAAGTCTTCTGCATACTGAATAAGGGAAGCTAGCTGAGAGAAGCGATATAGGTTCCTGATGAAAATGTTAAAGAGCAGTGGACAGTAAATAGAGCCTTATGGAATACCTGTTTTAACTATGAGAGAAGAGAGACATTTGATATATTGATATTTTAATAGGTAGTTAAAAGAACCATATAGAGGCCTAGAAAAGACATTTGAGTCAGAAGTTTCTCATGTGACATGGTGTCAAAGGCTTTTGAGAGATCCAAAAAAGCAGAAGAGAGAAACTGTCCTTGGTCTCTAGCATTATTAATGGTGTCAGAGAAGTTGAGGAGAGCTGTACTTGTCCTATAGACCGGTCAGAAACCATGTTGTGTTGGGGTTAGGAGATCATTTTGTAAGAGGTATGAAAGTAGTTGCATAGGAATGCAGCTTTGCAGGATCTTACAAATGGGGGAGTAAGATGGAAATTGGGCTAAAGTTAGAGATTTCAGAAGAGTTACCTTCTTTATGGAGGGAGGTAATAAATAATTTTCCACAGAGTAGGAATATTGGAGTCTTGAATAAATCAGTTGATGAGAATTGAGAACTGGGTATCCAATAGAGTCTGCAGTGAGCTTAAGGTACTCAGCATGGTGATTGACAGCAGAAGGAGAACAGGGTTTCAGTTTGTTTAGTAGCGGTCTAACATATGATGTGGAGAGAAAGCCCTTCTGCCCTTAGAGACTACTCCAAGGCACAACTAGTCCAGCTAACAAATGACCTGATGAAAACTGAGCACCATCCTCACTTTGATAACTCCATCTTGCAGTCACATTTGTGAATAATCTCTATGCCCACCTAAAAGCTTGGATTGAGATATCTGTCCTCATAAGACATAAATGAAATGTCAAACAGAGTTAGTGGTGCAATAGGTAGTGCATTCACCTTTGGTACAGAAGGTTGTGAGTTCTATTCCTACCCCAAGAAGATGCAGTGCAGTATACAGGGGTGCTGTACTCCAGTATCTGTTTTCTTTTGGATCAGACAATAAACCGAGGCCCCATCTGCTTCAGTTGGTGGTAGTTCAGGTGGACGCAAAAGATCCCTTGACACCTATCAAAAAGAATAGAAGTTTTTCAATGCCCTGGCTGAATTTCACCTAGTAGTATAAATACCACCTTAGGTCTCCCCTAAAAATAAGTCACTATCCTAATAGGGCTAACCTTGTCAGCAAAATAAATAAATACAATTCGCAAACTATTCAATAAGAGGAAAAAACTCATAGCTCATAAAAGCAATATCTCATCATCTAGAGATGAACATAAAAGGATCAACAAAGAACTTGAAAACAAAATCAAATCCTCCAAAAGTAAAACAACAAAGCTTTCCTCAGCTACGTAAGAAACCTTGGAGGTAATTCCAGCAATGTTCAGAGCTAATACATAACAGTGACACTTTCTCATCCCCTAAGGATGTATCCAACATATCAGTGGGGAAATTCAGCTCTAATTATACCCCCCTTTCTCCCCCTAACTTTCCCCAACTAAACATACTTATATGACCTCCTCTGATAATCTCTGAGCAGGTTCCGAATGCTCCCTCCAAGTTCAAAAAACACTCCACTGTATAGAAACAGTAGTACTAAACTAAAATAATCTTAAGACAGATTCCAAAAAGAAGCCACCTTGGTGGACCCCCCCTGTATAAACAGGTCATAAGCAAAAGAAAGAAAATCCTGTAAAATAACTGGAAGGGCTGTGCCCAGCAGTAAAAAAAAACCCTCATTAGTCTCACCAAGCAGCTCGAGGAACTAATCAAGTGCACCAATGCCAACTTTGAGACAAAAATAGCCTCCCCAGGCTAAGGATAAATGTAAGGCATTTTTTAATTATGTACACAACCTTAAGGGGAAACAAACAAAAGTTTGCTGCACTAAAAGTAAATGGAACTTCCTGTACTGAACAGGAGGATATAGAAAAATTGTTGGCCAATAGATTTAGCTCCAGTTTCACCCTCCGTCATACCCAGTTACTCCCCAGGAAATATCCTCTACTACTGCACACTCCAAAGCTAAAAATACTGCATCACTGGGTTCTGATAATACCCCAAGATACCTACTAAATAGCTTGAAATGCAATCTGTTAGGCCCACTAGAATCTTTATTCAACCACAGCCTCCAGACAGGCTTCATCCCTAGAGAATGGAAGACTTCAGCAGTCATCCCTCTACAGAAAATGGGGGCCATCAAGAAACCAGGGAACTACAGACACTTAATTTCAGCTAGTCTTATATACAAGGCCATGGAAATCTTCAATTGCTTGTCCCTTCTCAGTTCAATTTTGTCAAGGGAAAGTCATGCTTACTAAACCTGGTGGACTTCTTCGAGAAGAACACTAGAGCCATGGATGAGGGCAAAATAGTGCATGCTGCCTGCCTCAACCTGGTAAAGTTATTTGATGCAATACCTCACTCAGGTCAGCCAATGGATAGCCAAATGGCTTATGGAAAGGACACATGAAGTTAGGGTGGGGGTAAGCCACCTCCAGCAAGAGACCTGTTATTAGTGCTGTCCTACAGGGCTCAGTACTGAGAACCTCTTCTGTTTGAAATATACTTCTCTAACGTTAAGACAAATGTAGAGGTCCTTTGGCTGTACAAATGTGCTGATGACTGCAAGCTGGGTGTAATTATTGAATCCCCAAAAGATGTAGATTTCCTACAGAAGGGTCTGATACAGACAAATGACTGGAGCCAGAGCCATGGCCTAAAACTCAATTTGAGAAGATGAGCACCCCTGCAAATTACAACATTAATAACACTCCCCTAAAAATAGAACCAATAGTAAGGGACTTGGGAACTTAGGTTGACAGTAACCTGAACCTTGATCACAATGTGTCCATGGGGGTGAGAAAATCCTTCTACATGACCAAACCTATAAGTAATGGCATGGCATCCAGATCTAAGGAGATTATAGTCAAACTATATTCAGCCCTAATTAGGCCAAATATTGAGTACAGTGCACCCTTCGCCGTGTACATGACTGGCATTTCAAACCACTGGAGCAGCCACAGAAGTTCCTCACTAGAAGAATACAGGGTGTAAATAACATATCCTGTACAGACTGCCTCAAAGCCCTATCCATGTACTCAGTCTCCTATAGACTATTGAAGGGCGATCTATGCCTAGCCTACAAAATATTCTCTGATCCAACCCTGATGGATTTGCTATACATTCACAGTAGACTGACCCAATCTAATGATCTAAACCTCGTCTGTGACATAAAACATGTTGGAAGGACAGGTATGAGTCTCAGGGACTACCCCTTCTCTAGAACAGATTCCCCATTCATGTTAAGCAGAGCTCTTACGTAACTAAGCCTATTCAAATACAGTTTGGATCAGTGGATGGGAAATTGCAAAATCACCCCTGATTTGTCGCCTGTGTTCCTTATAGATGCCCTAGGGTAGAGACATATACCAAAGCCATTGTAGTCCATGAGCATTGATAAATAGGAAAATTGGGGCATAAATGGCTAGCTTAAAAAGACTCTAGGGCTGTTAGCCTGATAACCTCGTATGATTCTATGATCCAGTGGTCCTGATAATGTACTAGGCCACCTTACTGTCAGCACCAGACACTGTATATTAGACTCACTATCAGCCACAGCCGCTGCACTAGATCCAGGAGAAGTGTAGTAATTATTCTGGTTACATTATTTTCTGATAGCGGTACCATTCTATCTATCCTTAGGTTCTTGTTGGTCTGGAGGCAGTGACACCAGCATGGTATGCTGGAGGTTTCAGGTTAATGTCCCGAGTAAGAACTAATATTATCCTTTCATGACTATTGTGACATTTTGAGTAATTATTAAAATGTTTAAGTCCATGAAATGAAATGATTCTATCCTGACTAAATAAACATGATGCAGATGTGTACAGTCAAGGCACTTCACAGGTTCATTATCAGCAGAAAGCATGTTACTCAGTCAAAAAGCTTGCATTTAATAGCACATACTTTTGTGTAAGTTCACTCATGAGGAAAGTAAACTGCTTCCTGCTGAGACTGAAGATAAAACTATTGGGATATTTCAGTAATGACAACTCTTGAGGTTAGTACAAACATTCATGTTAAATGTCAGTTCTTGTTTGACAGCAGGAGCTAATCTAAACTGGAGCAAAATCAACTAGGAAGGTCAGAACCTTTCATTTAGGTGAGATGTCATTTCAACCATGTTGAGGTGTTTGTACGATACATACAGCATGTCTGTGGTTTTGAATTAATTGTGCAGTTTTATTACCGTAAAGAATAGTGAGAGGCCATTGAAGTATCTGCTGTGAGTTTTAAAATAATTGCAATATCCTCTAGAGTCTTTATAATATATAGACTTGGACAGATAATTCTTTACAGATTTAACTGTGTACTAAAAAAGAAAATGTCACCTGCAAAGCAGAAAATTTGAATGAGTTATATTCAATTCAGAAAAACAGGTTAGGAAAACTGCATTAGCTAAAACCTGGCAAAAGAAATAAGTATAAGCCGGCTATGCAGGAAGTGAAGGTGTTTAATGTAGGTATTCACAATTTGGGTTATCATTTAAGATTCACAATAGCTAGGCTTAGTTATAGTATTAGACCGATTTCAGTTTCTTTTACATAGAGTTCTAAATTTATAATAAAAAATAATGTAGAATGATTTACATGGCACAATTCATAGTTAGCAAGGACATCTAGTAATGTTTTGTTTAAAAAAATAGCTGACTTCTAACATAATTCATGAATATTGCAATAGAGAGTGACACTCTAGTTGGAATATTGGATACATCCATTATTTGCAATACGTACTTGCTAAAGAAGTTACAAAAATGAAAAAAAAGTGGAACTTCACTAATTTGAGCTGATACTGTTTTCAGTACACAAGGTTTGTGCATATTCTAGCCATCTTTGGAGCAGTTTAGTCTCAGTGGATGAGCATGTAAGAGTGCCCATCATGCAGTCATCAGCAAACATGGCCAGCCACTCTTCTGGTATACTGATTTGTATGTCAGCAAAATAAATGTCAAACAAGATAGAGCCCAGCACTGATCCCTGTAATACCATACTAGTAAAAATTTTACTCTCAGAAAGCATACAACCAACTTTTACTATCTGTTAGATAGCTATTTTGCAATCCATCAGACAACAGTAGGTGTTCACTAACTTTTTAATAATACCAGTATGAGAATGATGCCAGAAGTCTTAGGCTGGTCAAGATAAGCAGCATGCACTGAGTGACTACTGTCCACAATCTCTGTGATCTTTTCAAAGAAGGTTACTAGACTTAGGCAACAGGGCTTACCTTTTATGTAACCAGACTAAGATAGGGCTAGATCAAGTAAAGTTGTCAAAGGGCTTTGGGTTCAGGACTTGGCAGGACTGATTATTTCCCCAGGGCCATTAGACTAGTACACACCTATGAACCTATCTGACCCTGTTCAAGAGAAATCTTGATGAGTGGATGGGAAACTGAAAAGTCACCCTGGGGATAACTCCAGTGGCTCTACTTGACAGAGGCACTGGGAACTAAGGCCAGGTGGCACTATGCCAAGGTAATCCTATGGCTAGGCTTGTAAAGTCCCCAGGGCATTAGCCTAAAACACACCTATGAACCTAAATGAGTTTGTTATGATATATCCCATGGCATTGCATATAAGTCTGTTGGGCCTATAATCAGCTGAGTATGTAAAGGGGCCACTCTCAGTGGCTGTTTTCCAGTTACTGGGGACACAGCCAAGTGGATAGGCTGTGGCTGAGCAGTGTAACTAGTAGCACAGATAGTTCATACTTGGCAGTGATAGGAATGCAGTCTGGTATGTTCTCTGGTCCCATAGAAACAACATTCTTAGCCTTTGTCAGGGATTCTAAGACTTGTTCCAAGGTGATTTCAGGGAGCACTTAATTTACAGAGCTAGTGGGTACAGCAGTGTGGGTAGATGAGGTAAAGTTAGCACCAAATTTGTCTGCAGATAAATTGGCTGTGTCTGTGGGACTGGAATGTGTGATATTACTATGGATGAGTTAAGTGCATTGTTGAACATTCCTTTATTTCCTGACATAAATGAATAAATGTTTGTAATTCTCTTTGGTATTTATAGTAAGTTTAGGTTCATACTCTTCTTCATGTTTTCTAATGATGCTCTTCAGTTCCTTGCTTCCATGCTTCAGTGTGAACTTTATGTAGGAGGATGAGGATTTCTTGCAAACTGTTCATTCTTTTCCTTCAGTTGTTATGCAGTTTATTAATAGGGGAGTTCTACCACAGAGGTGTAGTCCTCAATTTCCCACTATATCTAAGGTGAATGGAAACAAACTTTTCTTTGCAGCTAGTTATGTGTTGGTAAAAACTGGAGGTGAATATGGTAGGCCTTTCAGATAGGTGCATTTGCAGATCACTGGGAATTTTGCATTAGTCTCCTAGAAGCTGTAGCAGGTTTTCCCTACAGAAGTCCCCAAAGCTAGTATTATTTGGCAGTGGGAAGAGGAGATGTGTGGTGGTGTACAGGCAGCGGTTAGTTTAGTAAGGACCAGTTCAAGGACATTAAAACAGCTAGAGGGTAGTTATACAGCTTGTTAGCTATCAGTGCACTGGAGGAAAGACTAGGAAGCTATGTGCTTAAACATTCTTAGAGGTGTAAATGTGCCAATGAATGGGTAATTGAAGTTCCCTAGAAAGAAAATATTGGTATGATATTTAAGCTCTCAGCGTTATTAAAGTAAATTTCAAGATAATTGAGGAACATTAATAGGAATCTGTAGCTAGTAATGAAGTAATATTTAGATTTGTAAAGACTGACCGTGCAGTGCCAGTATTTATTTCAGTTAATTTAGTTTTGGCACAGATGGTAATTTACTTTTGTTGGAAAAGCAGCTTGTTCTTAATGGTGGGTAATGTTGGTTTTATTTATGCTGTTGTTCAGCATGATGTATGTAATATTTAGCAATCAAATGCATCATTTTCTGTATGAGTCTTTCTAGTTACGCTCACAGGATTTCATATGTATGTAGCTCAGATAATCTTTTATGCATGTATTGTCTTTAGAATTGTGGAAACATGCTGATTAATGAGGTAGCTATCAGTGTTTTCTGTACAAGGCATACCTTCCAAATCAAAACATAATTTAATCAAATTAATAGTGTTGTAAGCAAAACATTTTACATGCTACAAAACCGTTTGCCATGTTTCAGTATAAATTCACTGGCCGATGGATTCATAAACATGGTTTTCTGTACAGCATCAATATTTCATTCCCAATGCATAGAGTAGCATGACTGATAAAGGATCATGCAGGCGCTGAACAGTGTGCAGACTGTAGATCAGGGTAAGATCTGATGGTATAGGACATAGCAATGTGTCTATTGGATGGGTTGTACACTGATTTCCAACAGTCATCAGAGATGGCAGCTGAGGAGCATGTCTCTCAAGGAGCACACACACTACTGTATCACCAGTGACACCAGCTTTCCTGTGCCATTGTGTCATCTGAACATTATGGAAATACGACAGTTATGCAATCTGCTTTGCAGTGAGTTCCTTTGTATTCCCTACATGATTTCATGACAGAGTATGCAGAGTGTAAAGAGAGAGACATCCAAAAAGACATGCATTATATCCACACTGACAACCACTAAAGAGCTGGTGTTCCTCAAACCATATCATGATGACAGCAATGTCTAGTCACCTTGAAAAGTTTTGAACAAGCCAGATTGTCAGTGTAGAAATACATATTGAAAGGGTAAGGGTGCAGGCAGTTCACTGTACAATATATAGGTTGTAGAGATATGACACTGGTAGAGGAAGATGGCACCGTCCATCACAGACACCTGCTGTTCACTGCCACACACCCTATGAATGAGTATTAGTGAGAGAGACGGCCATTCTTATGAGGCAAAGTGTTGAGGCATGTCTCAAATGCTGCATGTTATTACCACAGAGGTCCTCTCTTGATACACAGCTTTAGCCAAAATCCATTTGAAATTCATAGATATCTGAGTTATTTAATTTATGTATTTTATAATGAAGGGATCCAGTCCTATATCACCTGCACAGATACAGATGTATAAAAATCACTGCATTGTGAGGGGGAATTGGGGCAACTGCCCTATGGTGTTTGTGCACATGGTATACTGCTCTGATATGCAGCTTTTTTGACAATGTGTTCTTCATTGTCAGATGTTTTTTCAATAGACGCTGAGCAACACTTCAGCATTACAAGACAGTAAGGACATTCTATTTATATTTTAGTACACTTAGTTCACATTTAAAGTTCTTGATTTTCTGCCCTTGGCAGAAGCCTGTATTTATGATTAGATGTATCTAAGTCTCCCAGACTTCATTGGCACAACTATCCATATCTAGACGATTCTACATGGCCAATGTCTTAACAGAACTTACTCTGTATTTGTAGGGGCTTTGTTAATTGCATAGGGCTCTGATATATCCTTTTTATTGTGTAACAGCCATATGCACTGGCATACTTTGGCTGTGAATTCTATATAATGATTTTTGCACTGCTGTCCAGAATGGCTGATGTCAATGGCATCACTCTTCACCATAGCAAGCTGGTGGCAGGCATACTCATCATAATGGCACAGTTACCACTACGCATGTATTTATTTATTTATTTATTGGCATTTGTTTACTGGGACAGATCACTGGGCCACTAGGAGCCCATTTTCAGTGGAGGCCTGGGGAGAAATGCTCCACAAAATATATAAACACAGACACAGAACAGGAATTGACATTTGTAAAGTTCCATAAAACATGCACACTGGAGGAGTAATTCAGAATTCGTTAAAGTAAAAGTAAAACAGGATTTGGCAATAGTTACAATTAAAACAAACTTAAGACAAATCGTATAAAACAAATCTAACACTGTATGACACTTCTGGCATAAAAGTAATAGGTTACTCAAGACATTGTATAGTTAGTGGTCATTAAAAATAGGTAAGAAGAACATGTAGTGAATAAGATAAATAGAAATAAGAATATATTCAAAAAGTAGAGATAGTCAAGTCCCTATGAAGCAGATACAAAAAGTTCTTGGTTTCCTGATGGCACCTAGCAAGAACCTTTCTGAATTCAGCACCTTCAGCAGGCTTGTCCGCTCCTTTGGTCTTTAACACCATGCAGATTGCCGCACATTAGCTTACCATAATACTATCACTACTGCCTTTTAATAAACTAAAAATATCAGCACAGACAGAAAAACGTAGCAGATGCACAGATAAATAAAAAGGAAAAGTACAAAATAAGCAATTTATTGATGACACAAAAAATTTTTATAGAGAACTGGGAAACAAGGCAAAAGGAGTTGAAACACCACCAAAAAAAGAAGAACTAGATATGTTTTGGAGAAAACTCTATGAAGATCCTATGGAACATAATAAAGATGCTAAATGGGTAGAATAAGTAAAAGAAAGAATAAGAAGTTCACATGTATGGGATATGCAATGGGATGAAGTAACTGCCAAAGAGATTGAAACAAAGTTAAGAAAAGCTCCTAATTGCAGAAAACCCAGGCCCACATGCAGTACCTAATTTCTGGCTAAAAGTATTAACATCTTTAAATGAAGAATTAGCTATGAGTAAGAACTATTTATATGCACACCCCGAACAGGCACCAGCCTGGATAACAAAAGGAAAAAAATACTCCTACTTAAGAGCAAACCTGCAATCAATCCTAAAAACTATAGACCAATAACTTGCCTTCCGACGATGTATAAACTATACACTGGATTTGATGTTGACAGAGTTTATAGTCATTTAGAAGAAAACTCAATTGTGGCAATATGACACAAATATAATAAAAGAAGATCATATGGAACAAAGGATCATTTGATGTTTAATAATGTCATAATGGAGAACTGCAAAAAGGGGGAGAATCTAAGTATGACACCGATAGATTACAAAAAGCATTCATGAATAAAGGAATGCTTAAAAATGTATAACATACACTGTACATTGACTGATTACATTACAGTGACCATGAAACAGTGGCAAACAACTTTACAGTTAAGCCATGATAAACAACAAATTATTATTCCAGGGATAAAAATTTAAACGGGGCTATTCCAGGCTGACTTTCTGCCACCACTGCTCTTTTGTCTTGCCCTTAATCCATTAAGATGTCTGCTTTTACAATTAGGTCATGGCTATAATTTAGATCCCAGAAAACAACAAGGTGTATAGACTTCTCATCTTCTTTTTGTACATGATTTAAAACTGTATAGTTCATCAGATGAGGAACTGAAAGTACAACTGCTAGTGGTCAAAAGTTTTTCAGATGATATAAGAATGTCATTTGGTCTTGATAAATGTGCAAAAGCGACCTTTGAATCAGGAAAGCTGCAGCACCAAGAAAACATCAGTTTGGGACAGGAGTGTGATGTAAAAGAACTTTAGCAAGAGGGAGTATAGAAATATTTGTGAAATGATGAAGTATCAACAATAAAACATAAACAAATGCGAATAAAACTCAGGGAGGAATATTTTTGAAGACTTAAATTAATACAGAGAACAGCATTGACATCTAAAAACAAAGTCCAAGCTACAAACCAATTTGCTTTTATTGTCTTAACGTACACTTTTGGAGTGATTGACTGGCCCCAAAAGGTGTTGGATAGTTTGGACAAGAAAACAAGAAGGATACGTCATGCTCATCAAATGATTTATAAAAATCAGTGCATACCAAGTCTATATATTTATTCCCTATTCTGAAGGAGGTATGGGCTTCCTCGAAATTGACTACATGCATAGATCTGCAATAGTGGGACTGTATATATATATATATATATATGTGTGTGTGTGTGTATATATACTGGAAGTAGATAAAAATCAGGCAGCAACAGAATATGCCAAAAAAACAAAAGTAAGAAATAAGGCGAAGGATCAGATAAGAAAGCATGAAATGTGGAAAATAGATAAATATAGATGCTGATCAGGAATGGATGCAGGAATGGTTAAGGAGAGGTAAATTTAAACCAAAAGACAAAAGTTAATATTAATGGCCCAAGATAGTGGACTATGTAGATGTAGGATTACAAAGTCAGTTGAACATGTGGGAGTAACAGACAAATGTAAATTTTATAAAATAGAATTGGAAACAGTTGCACATCTTGTTGCTGCTTGTGATATACTGATGGCAGATGGAGTGTATACTGAAAGGCATAATAATGTGGCAAAACTATTGCATTGGGGATTGTGCAAACATTATAATACTTGAAGTAGCTGAAAATCACTGGAAACATGAGTCACAAAGTATCATAGAAAATGATGACATTTGTATCACAATGGATCATCCATTACCAACAGTTCAAAAAATAGATGCAAGAAAACCAGATATAGTAGTCCATGAAAAGAATGCAAAAGTAGCAGTGATTATTGAAATTGCTACACCCAGTGATGACAGTGTCTTATGTACAGAGAGACACAAAGTCATAAAATACCAGTACATGCAGGCAGATATGAGGGCAATGTGGAAGAAAGATATCCAGACAGTTCCAGTAGTAGTAGGAGCAACGGGACTTATAAAAAAATAATTTTCAGTCGTACTTAGATATGTTACCGATGCATGTAACTCCATACAAATTACAGAAGGAGTCATTATTGGGCACATTGCAGGTGCTGCGAAGAGCACTTCTGACTAACTTCAAAGACTGAAATAATACTAATTTCATGAACTTTAATCATACTTTGACATAGGAATGGGGTCCATTCTCTTCATGGTATTAGAAACCCAAACGATTTGGAGAAATTAAAAAAGTAGGATATCACATGACATGCATGGCATGCATAATCAAATAATACTGGTACAGAGAGTATCACTAACACTGACTCACAGCACTATGGCCTTTGTAGGAGTATAATGTCCACATTCCCTTTAAGCCAGAGATGAGGTAGAGATGAGCATGCTATGATGACGTGTTATGACAATCATGATAAATCGTCATCATCGTTATTGTGATTACTATTATTAAAACACACTAAGAACCCTATTACAGCATGACAAAAAGGCATGGTCACCACATTGGGGAAAATCAATTTAAGAAGATCAGAAGTATGATTTTAATGGAGAAGTCACTGAACTGGGATATAGGCATGTTGAAAAAAGACAAAACGCATGGTGATGAACCTCTGCACTGCACTTAGTCCTTGGGGTTTTCTTTGAGGTGAGGTGACAACTGAAAGGCATCACTGGGGGGCTCAAGGGCATGACAGATACATAATCCATCAGGTCCACACAGTGGACTGCATGTACAAATTCCAAGACACACTACAACAGAAACAATGGCCTCTGTACAAAGGTCAAGGCATGGCTATGTCCACAGAAAGAGAGGTGAGGCACAAGACGTCCATAGCACTACTGACTGTCAGCACAGTGCTACAGGAATGTGGTGGGTGAGGATGGGAATGGTTACACTATGAGAGTAGACAGGTATATTACCACCACATAGAAAACTGGAGGCAGCACTAAGGCATGGGTTTACGGAAGAGCACCTATGCACACAAAACACTGACCAATGTTTAACCCACAGTTGTCCATGTCTTGTCATGGGTCATGGAACCTAGAGAGCCTAAACATAGGTTTATAGGTACTTACCAAGATATTGATCTGTGAGGAGCTTAAGAAGCCTAGCCCTTATATTTTTTATGCAAATCATCCAGAGAAGGCCTGAACAAGGATATGTTGGGACATTGCATGTTTCTTTTATCAGTCAGGGACAAGGATGCTAAATCGCTGTTGAATTTGCAGTTACCAATCCATTCATCCAAATTACATACGAATAAAGTAAGAGAAGTACTCGCTTTACGTGGAGTGTAAGATCGTTACATATAAATGGTATTCTCTGTGATGCAGTAAGAGAAGTACTTGCTTTATGTGGAGTGTAAGATCGTTACATATAAATGGTATTCTCTGTGATGCAGTAAGAGAAGTACTTGCTTTACGTGGAGTGTAAGATCGTTACATATAAATGGTTTTCTCTGTGATGCAGTAAGAGAAGTACTGAGTGTAAGATTGTTACATATAAATGGTATTCTCTGTGATGCAGTAAGAGAAGTACTTGCTTTATGTGGAGTGTAAGATCGTTACATATAAATGGTATTCTCTGTGATGCAGTAAGAGAAGTACTTGCTTTACGTGGAGTGTAAGATCGTTACATATAAATGGTTTTCTCTGTGATGCAGTAAGAGAAGTACTCGCTTTACGTGGAGTGTAAGATTGTTACATATAAATGGTATTCTCTGTGATGCAGTAAGAGAAGTACTTGCTTTATGTGGAGTGTAAGATCGTTACATATAAATGGTATTCTCTGTGATGCAGTAAGAGAAGTACTTGCTTTATGTGGAGTGTAAGATCGTTACATATAAATGGTATTCTCTGTGATGCAGTAAGAGAAGTACTTGCTTTATGTGGAGTGTAAGATCGTTACATATAAATGGTATTCTCTGTGATGCAGTAAGAGAAGTACTTGCTTTACGTGGAGTGTAAGATCGTTACATATAAATGGTATTCTCTGTGATGCAGTAAGAGAAGTACTTGCTTTATGTGGAGTGTAAGATCGTTACATATAAATGGTATTCTCTGTGATGCAGTAAGAGAAGTACTTGCTTTACGTGGAGTGTAAGATCGTTACATATAAATGGTATTCTCTGTGATGCAGTAAGAGAAGTACTTGCTTTACGTGGAGTGTAAGATCATTACATATAAATGGTATTCTCTGTGATGCAGTAAGAGAAGTACTCGCTTTACGTGGAGTGTAAGATCGTTACATATAAATGGTATTCTCTGTGATGCAAACTTATCCCTCCAACATGTTCTATTTATTTTTCAAAACTGATTGAGATCCCTTGAGTGGGTGTTTATGATACCATTGGACAGATGGAAAGGGTCACCACCCAGGAGACAGAGATGTTATTGTGGGCTCTGTGCACATCTTCACAAATGGTAAAGTAAACAAGGACTTCCACAGCCAGTTGTGGTAAGAAGCGGTGCAGGAAAAAATTGCTGTGGGTGGCCATAATAGAACACTAGTATATAGGTGCATCACAGGGTCATCAATATGATACTGCATGCCAGGACCATGCACAAGACATCAGCAGGGACTGGTCCATAACAAGAGTTGAACATCAAAACAGACATAGCTCACAGAGGTGGAAGAGTTCCTGCTAACCCTGACTGTGATTAGTGAATGAACCTTCAATCCTGATCATTGCTTGACTGTGGGAAATGAGCTGGTGATGATTGGCCAAGTGTTTGTTGCACACTTCTTTGCATAAAGGGAGGAGTTACTCAACAAATCTCCTCTGCATATATGTTTTGCAGTTAAGGTGGGGCTGCAAATGTGACTACCTATGCCACACGGTATGCTTGTGGCCATGTGCTCCTCATATAATTGTCATGTACAAGTATGTGTACAGCAAGTTGAGGGAGTGAGGTATGTGTTCCAGCACTGCCACCATTATGGTATCTTTATAGCTTCACAGGTTTGTACTTGTGGAGGACAAAGCACAACAGAACAGCATTTGCCCGATATCTGTAGCTCACCTTTGGCTGTCAATGATGGCAGTGTGTGTGTGTTGCATCATCGGCTGATACAGTGGCATTGTCAGCAATGATAATATTGGAGTGTGCTTGCAGATCCCCCATCCAAGCCACACAAGAGTCACTATCACATATGATGTCTGTCATCTGTACTGCCTCCAGTGTGTGCGCACCTGTTGTGGGGGAAACACATTTTGGTGACCATTGTTGCCGTGACTCTAGATCCTTCCCTAACCCATTTGGCATTAATCAGAGGATGTGCTGGTCAGTGATCCAGATGCAGACAACCACTACACTCACCATGGTAAAGCTATTGTGCTACATGGCTTGCATGAGGATATGCAACTACAACACTGACTTTGGGAAAACTTGCAGCACATGCAGAGTGGCATGGCATAAAGGTATTTGGTGCAACCAAGCATGCTCAGGACATTAGTGGCCCACATAGCATCGACTGTAGTCTACTTAAATGTCTGAGCAGGTTTTAAAGGTCATGGACATGCAGAAGTCCAGATGCAAGGTGGATGTTCAGAAGTTGGGCCTACAAAAACTGCATACTTAGTTCTATAGACTGCATATCTGTTATTCCTGGTAGCCATTGCAACTTGGTGTGGCCAGTCCTATGGTAGGAGCTTTGGATGCTCATTAGCTTTCACTCTGGTGTTAGGGGAACACAGTCTGTATGGTATTATTGGTTAGCACTACATATAGAGTGGAACTATTTCCATTCAGAGGGTTTAACCAAGTGCTTTCTGAAACCATCTGTGAAAAGTTCAGTGAAGTAATAACTGACTTCTTAACTTTCCTTTTGATCTCCCATAGTAATTAGTTTCCTACTGAAATTTATATAATGTCCAGTTGGGATCTGTATCTGAGGTGGAGTTTGAAGTAATCTACCTGGCTGATAGCACAGAGGTGCTGTATTTATAAATTGCACAGCCCCCTTGTCTACTCTCAGGTCTGTTTTCCATAAAGGTTGTGTATCCCTTGAATATTGATTTTGGTGTGCAGGAGTCATTCTTTAACCATCGTTCTGTGATTCCTTTGAGGTTTGACTTGTACATCTTAGCATTTGCTTCTGTCTGAGACCATTTATTCTTAAAGCTGTAGGCATTTAAGTAGGCCATGCATAGGTTTTTTTGAAGTCTACTATAGGAGCTGTTTTGACATGTTTGTTTAGGGTTCCATTCAATGTAAAAAAAACAAAAAGGTCCAGCACAGTGGGTAGAAAACTTGAAATAATTTATTCAGGTAGCTTTAAGAAAACAAATGGCATACCGGTTTCGGCAATAGCCTTCCTCAGTGCATTAACGCAAATAAAAATATCTGATCCTTTAATAGATGACCTCATTGGCATTCACAAAAGTTATTGGTTGGATTGAACATTATGACAACTCATTCACACCAGGGTTAAACAAACTCCCTAGCCTGATAATCCAACTTGATTCCTTATTGTTTAATATAGTGTGCCAACCAACTTTAAAAAAATTACAACCCTGAACTCTATCAATAACAGTAAATGTGAATCTAGCTGTTTTGTGAACCAAGGTCCGTGCACAACCGTACGTGCGGGTGTCTGTGTCTGGTGCTACTTAGTCTCTCCCACTGTTGGAATGAGGGGTCGAACTTGACTTGGTGGCTGAAGAAGATTTTGCTCTATCATTTCTGCAATCACATATATGTGCCAACGTTTATGCATGGTCGCTATTTAGTCTTTGGACATTCGTTTAGAATGGCTGAGGTTTGGCATGCTTTATTCCACTTTACTTTTTTATCTAAGCAACATTTTCTTGTGAACTGGGGCTTAGCATTTTGACCTTAAACTATGCCACAATTTGTGCGGGAACATGGGGGTGAGCCGAATGGCAGATTGAAATACATTTGGGGACATTGTTCGACATCTTTTCACCTTATTCAGCAAAGGAAGGAATTATTAGCACACTGATTGTGTGTTGGATTGTTCTTTCAATTTTATATAGGATACGGACACTTTTGGTATAACTGGGGCTGAGTTGCCTGTCCCTATATGACGCCATTTTTCTATGTGGTGTTATGGAGATGAGCCAAATGGCAGATTGTAATTCTACTTGTGTCTCTTATTTATTGGGGGCCTGTGTTAATGCACTGACGAAGGCTGTTGCCGAAACCGGTATGCCATTTGTTTTCTTAAAGCTACCAGAATAAATTATTTCAAGTTTTCTACCCACTGTTCTGGACCTTTTTCTTTTTTTTATTTATTGCCTTGGTTGGTTTGGTCTGTGCACATCCGTACATGCGGGTGTCTGTGTTTGGCTTCATTCAATGTAACCTGCCTGCACACAAAAAAGAACTGGCAGTAAACATATTAGTTTTGTTACCTTGATGAGTTAGTGGGCTTTAAACAATGAAGAAAGCAATTTGATAGAATGCATGTATGATTGCTTGGTGATGAGGATTAGGTATGTGGAGAGTTCCACCATACAGGTATATTGATTTTAATATGAACGTGTAGAATCAGAGCTGGAGTTTGAGAACATAATTTGATATACACCTGAATATAGGGGAAGGAAAGGGAAATATGTGACTGACCAGTGATAAGACTAGTAGTAAGAAAAGTCTATAAAGACTCATTGTGGTTATACCATTAGTGGATAATAGGATCTTAGGAGTGTGAAAGATTGAAATAATTCAATAGACTGTTGTTGTTGCAGTCAAAAAAGCTAGATGTTGCTAAAGGTGATCACAGTACTTTGGACAATTTATTAGATGGAGCAAAGGAGGAGTTAAAGTGTGAAGAAAGAAATAGTTGCAGCTATAGGCTATGGTGTGAGCAAATATGATTGACAGGAAGTGATTAAGGAAGTGTTGGTTAATACTGAACAGGAGAGACTTGTGATAGGTTGGTGGGTGGTGCTTGTGATTGTTGGTGGGAAGAGCAAATGGTTATATGGGGGACTGGAACTAGAATTAGAGTAGGGGAGTGAAGCAGTATTACACAGTGAGATTGTGGAGAGAAGGGCTATTCCCACCATAACCAGCCAAATAAAACAATCTGTCAGCCTATCCAGGGGAATGCCTACTATGTTGAGCTCTTAGTATGCTACTGTTAAGTTGTTTTTCCAAACATAAATGTAAAGTCCCGAAACCAAGACTGTGGTCTACCACCACATATGTAAGGTCGCTGCAGTTCTATATTGCAATTGCCCCATCAAGAGAGTTAACAAGAATGGGTGGAGTAGCAATTACCTTCTCTAGTCAAAGGCCATGATTATGGGCATTTAAATGGATGACAGCCTTTGTTAAAGCTATATTGCAATCCAGTTACAACATGCCTAGGTGTCTTATACATTTTATGAGTGTTAATGCATCCAGTAACTACCATGTTATTTCAGTCATAGCATGATCATGCTACTTATTAAATCTCCCCCCCACCACACATCACATTTGATTGCATTATTTTGTGCAGTATTATGCTCTAAATGTTTCTGAATACCCTTCCATCTCACTTTGGTTATTTTCCTGAAATTTTGATTTGATATTTCTTCTCTCTGAGTTCCTGTCATGTCAGCAACCTTAATAAACAGCACATAGGGAGAGAGTATGTGATGTACCTTCACTTAGGCCTAGATTCAAATGTAATTCTCCAGAGCTTGTATAAGACACGACCTGCAGATTATGCATCTATATCATATCATCTACAGCTTAGGTTGTCAAATCCTAAAACATCGACACCTAAGCATTGAAATCTTACAATAGCGAATGGCCACATAATCTAACTCTTTCCTCAGGAAAGAATTTGCATGGCCGTCCGTAAACAAAATAAGCAAACACACCCAAACTTAGTGGGGGGCTTCTACATTGGAGAAGGGGCAAATCCCTGGTAATGGCCACACAAATTCTTTCCTGAGGAAAGAATTTGATTATGTGGCCATTCGCTATTGTAAGCTTTCGACGCTTAGGTGTTGATGTTTAAGCATTCGACAACCCATTCGACAACCTCAGCTGTCAGTTATGCAATATAGACCCACAAATTATAGTATCTAGCTAATTAGCCTGAAATATATCCAGCCACATATCTGACAGGGGTCTTTAACAACTGGCAAAGCCACCACAAGCTTAAAAAAGATGAGACCTTGTTTTAGTACTGCATCCAGAAGAATGTGTCTGAGGAGTGCATCACCCCCATCATGCTGTGCTTTATATACAGCCAGGAAGCTGGTGTTTGGATAACAATGCTTAGTTTGTATTTCCAGGCATCAAAGACAAGTATGCTACCCGCTGAGCCACAGGCATTCCCTGTTGATACATTCTGTTGACTGAACTAGCAGTACATGATCTTTAAACAGGCAGTAATATACAGCATCTGACTTAAGGAGAAAAGGGGAGATTGGATGGATGAGAACATCAAGATAGAGAAGAAAATAGTTTATCACTCACTTTTCTTTTAGCCAACAATAAATTTTTTTCACTGCAGATCACACAGGTGCAGCATATCGTGAAATCAAGTGCAGTGATAGATTATGGAGTATGGCATTGGGCCACTTTAGCAAAAGGAATGTAGGTTAAACAGATCCTACTTCATGATTTGAGATCTGTTATTGAGGGAAATACAACAGGAAATGGAAGTAGTGATTGAACTGTGTGGGAAAAGGAAGCCACTGCACTCTACAGCCTTGCATACCCCACAGAGAGTCTCTGTTTTAGGAAGCTAAGTAGTTCCATGATGATGGTGATGGTTAGAGAGTGAGCTGCCCAAGATGAACACTAAATGTGTACTCCTACAAGGACAGAGTAGTCTAAGCACATAATGTTGTGAACTGTCTATGTATCTGAGCAATGCATTGTGTATATGAAACAAACATTGAGAAACAGCTTAGAGCAACTAAATCGCAAATTGGAATTAGCAGTCATGATCCAAGTATAATGTGTGCATTGTTTTAGTATACGTATGAGTGAATGCGTGTGTGTTCATATAGGCAATAGAACAAAAAGTATCAGAAAGAGCACAACAATTCTAAAACTTTACTGTAGAGAATAATTGAGTATGTCTATCCTGTATACAAAAAAATCATCCAAATAAAATCAAATATGAAACAGAATACAAATAATTTAAAAAGGTAAATATCAGCAACCACAATAAAAATGTACACAACAAAAAATAAAAATTAAAACAAAAAATACTGTGAATATCTAAAAAGTATAAACATGATTTCCTTGTCATTACTTTGCTGTCCCCCTTGGTCTTCATCAGTTGTTTAATACTCACAACCCACTTATGATAAAGGGGATGAGTTATATAGGGGCTCAATTTTATGTGGATGCTTGTTTAGCTTTATTGAGGCTGTATGTCAGGCAAGTGAACTTGAAAGTCTTGCCAGCAAATTATTTAGTTAGAAATAATGAGAACAGTGTTGTGGATTCAAGATGACTAGTTCTTTTAACTTTATACCCCACCCCTACTTTTCGGTCTTCCATATAGTTTGCATCAGTTGAATCTGTGATAGTTTGGATGAACCACCCAAATAACATTCTACTACAATACCTGACTTGTGCAAAATAACACACAATTTAAGTTGCATTACAATAGTCTGTTGTTGTTCTTGCTAGAATCCCCTGCAATAGCAAATATAAATAAATATCATTATAAATGTGTTTATAACATTGGGCAATCCAGCTGAACAAGTTTCTACATGGTTTATCAGTCTGACTGAACAAGTTTCTACATAGTTTATCAGTCTGACCTTTTCTTGCTGGCATATGTCGTACAGAATGTAAGATGAGATAGTGCCCCTTAACCCCCCACCTCAACCAGAACAACATTTTTTTTTAGGTTGTTGACTCCAAGCCACAGAGAAAATGTGTTGCACAATTGAAATAAAATTTTATTTTACAGTAGTCTGTATAGCTTTTCCCTGTCCAAGTATCTGAATTTACAAATATATATAATTGAATTTCAAAGGTATTACTGAAACGTGTTATAGTGTGCATTGTTGAGACTGACACCTCCTTTACCCCATCTCTTCACAAAAAACAAGGCCTTTCATCAAAGGAACATTGTTTTTAAAACTAGAATACCACTGCTCTTCTAACAGGATCAGAAAATGTTGCTGAAGAGTATACATATATATGAAGTGTGTATGAAGTGAGGAGGTTGCATGCATTGATTAAAAAAGTGACCTTTATTAAAGCCTAACTGTTGATTGCTTGGCTATTTGTAGCTTTATTTTTTGAAAGAGACAGAAGCCTTGAGTACTGCAAGATACTAAAGGCTGGTAGGGTCAGAGCATGAGCGTGGTACTTAGTAATCTAAAAATGCATTTTTAAGATTTTTTCGTTACTTCTTTTTATTCTTTTTTCCTTGACCATTTTCTGCTACCAGCTCACTTCCTTTTTAACTGTGTCTGCTAGATCTGCCAAAGACTCCTCCAGACTCAGCCTAATCCAGTCAATGGCCAGTAAGGAGATCATGGCTGCTGTTACAGCGTCATATTGCTTACTGGGAAGTGTGTCATAACACCTGCATCCATGCTGGCCACCTTGCCAACTCCGCAAATGCTTCCCTTTTGTATTGTATGCTGAATTCCATGCATTCTCAACCTCCTGACTGAGCAGTTCATTCCTCATGCAATTTGGAGCTGGCCAGGTTAGTATGCTGCATATTGCTGCAAGCCAGGATGAGTGAGCTGATAATCATCTGCTTACTGCCAGCCTCACTCCCTCACAGCCTCTGCAGTGCCTGTACTGCTAATTATCAAGAATCCTGATGTTTGTATCATGTTTGAACTAATATGGATGGCACATTTTTATGCTTTAATTATTATAAGTATGTTGATTTGTTTTAAAGTTCTTAAGTATTTGTTGAAACTATAAGGTTAGCAATACTTCTAGCTCATATTCCTCATACTGCACAGGTTCTTTTGTCACAGACACAGAGAGCATGAATTTATACCGATATTAGAGTGTTCCATCAATTATAAGAATAGAACCATGTAGCCACATGATTATCTCTGCAAAAGCCATCTGAAACACCTCAAATGCTGATGAAATGAAACATTGAATATCTAAAGGTCTATACCTAAAACAAAGAAATACTTCACTCCTGGCATGGCATATGCCACCTCTTCAGTCATATGAAGCAGAGAATGCTCTCTTTTTTTTCTGCAGTTTTATTTAAGTCTTGTGAATCTGTAAAAACATGGCCTTTTTCTGGTTTTACTGTAGTAACCATACTCTTGACCCATTCTGCATGCACCATTTCTGAGTCATGCCCATTTTCTACAAGGAATAACTCATTATCAGCTATAGGCAGCAGAGTTACTGAAACTTTCTTTAGACTTTGTACTGCAGGGCCTGTCAGAATAAGTTAAACTGATTTTAAACAGACCAAGGCAGTAAACACATATTTAATCTCTTTAAGCAAATCGTCAGACTAAACATTTCCTGATCCAAATTTTGATTGAATATTCTCAATGAGTGCTATGTAATGTCTTTAAGAAGTCAGAAAATCCTATATCAAAAGAACACTTAGTAAATCTTGTATTTCTTATTCCTTTATTCACTCACTCTAGATATGCTTTTACAAATGAATCAGCAATATGACCATATAAATGCATTTGATACTACAGAGAGGACTGAAAAACTTATATGATGCAGCAAAACTTCAGATTTATGACCCCCAGTGAAACAGCATTTTTGAAAGTGAAGAGCACTTCCCAAATATAAATACTGTGCACTATATCTTTACAAGGACTGCTAAATGTTTGATTTTGGTTTCTTTAAGAGCCAGTAGGAAACGCAGAATTTATGTATTTTTTTATTTATTTATTTTTTTTGTAAGCTGAATGTCAACAAAGCACCCAAATGACTGTATAAAGCTACTTGTGATACCTAATAATGTAAGATTATATGTATCTGTAGCAGTATGAAATAATGCAGCCAACCTAGTTTGGCTTTGTCAAGAGAAAATCATACCTACTAAAGCCTGATGGACGTATTTTAGAAGATCACTAAGGCAATGCATGAGGGAAAATGATGCATACAGCCTACCTGGACTTGGCTAAGACATTTGATACAATACCCCATTGGAAATAGTTGACAAACCCACAGAAATGGGCAAAAACCCCCTACATAACTTGCCTCGGGGCTCGGTGCTGGGACTGCTCCTATTTGGAATCTACTTTTTGGAAGTAATGGCTAATGACATAGACCTTTGGCTGACCGAGTTCACAGATGACTACAAATTGGAAACTATCATATATTCCCCCCATGGCATGAAGGACTTACAAGCGGGTCTAACACAGACAATTGGCTGGTGCCAAAGTCACAGAGTAAAGCTCAATGCCAAGGAGTGCATTATAGTGCCATTTGGGAAAACTGGCACCCAGGCTAATTTCGTCATTAGTAAGACACCCCTAAGAATTCACCCAGAATCAGGGATCTGGGAAGATATATATATATATATATATATATATAGAGAGAGAGAGATAGAGACGGTAATCTGGCCTTTGGCCAACATGTGGCCACATTAGTAAAACAAATCATTCTATGTTGCTCAACTTATATGTAAGGGTATGGCATCCAGGTCCAAAGAAGTCATAGTGTCACTTTACTTGGACCTTATTAGACCCATCATTGAGTATATTGTCCCTTTCGGCATGTACCTGACCAAACATATCCAACAGTTGGAACACCCACAAAGCTTCCTTACCAGGAGAATTCAGGTATAAACACTTTGACCAATATGGATTGATTTAAATCCCTATCTCTATACTCTGTCTCCTACAGGTTACTGACAGGTGATCTATGTCTGGCATACAAGGCATCCTTGGATCTAGCTCTGATCGACTTTTTGCACATACTTCTGAGGTCCGTTAGGAAAGTTAAAAAATTAGTACACAGTCCACAGACCCCAAACAATCTAGTACACAGTCCACAGACTCAAAACAATCTATACTGATAATGTTTATATTGGTCAGGACTGCAGTAGCCTTAGCTATTATGGATTATATTCTGCCAAGGATTTAGCAGCCAGCCAGATTCCAAAAGATTATGGGTACCTTCTACACACCAAAACTGTCAGACAGCTTGAGCTGAGCTGATTACAAGACAAGTTTGGGTGGGAAGCCCTTCTGAGCTTTACTGCTGCTCAGAGTATGCTCCTTTGAGGATCAACAGTCGGCTTGTGCTTTCCTTTGTTGTGCAGATATGTTCCTGCTGAGGAAAAAAAGTTACATTTTCTTTATTTTGCTGATGTTCGTAGGTTATTGTTTTATTCCTCTTCAGGAAAGTTATTTTAAAGCTAGATTGCTGTGTTTTCACAGACTGACTTGAGACTATAACATACATTTAAACAGGGCACTGTTTTTTTTCTGTTAGTTTAAAAATGGAGTAAAGTAACTGAAAAACATTTTTTGTGGAGAAACTGTATTTATCTTACCTTTGTGGAGCTGGCATGTTGTTATAAATTGGTCTTTACTGCTATTTGTTGTCAAAAAGTAGCTTTTGTGGACTAGAAGTATTTAATGGTTACTGCTGCTTCTCCTGCATGGGAAAAAAGGCACCATTTCTGGCATGACCATGGAACAGACTACTGGTCCCATGGTCGAAAAGAAAAAATTAAGTAAACAGCCTTTGCCACCACAACAGGGTAGCAATTTACCTCAGCTGCAGGTGTGTAACTCTGCTGAGGCCACTTTTTGTACCTCAGACTCCTCATCCTTTACAACATATCCCTCTGGTGTACAGCCATTATGAACCAGAGGTTAACCACATCCTCTGTGGCTCTTGAGGTCCCCTCAATGGGCAAGAGAGAGCCACTCTTGGTGGTACTGGGAGATGGAACAGGGAAAGTTTCCCTTTTGTGGAAGAATCATGTGCTCATCCCTGGGGAAGCTTCTGCTGCCATTAGTAACATAGTTTGCCTCATTTTCCCTGTCAAAAGGTAACAGAAAACCAAGTACATATCTACTCCTCAATTTTCTTTGGATAGGAGTAGTTTACTGGGTCTTGCAAAGGGTTTAATTCAGGATTTTGATCCTTCTTGTAAAGTAGTTTGTGGTAAGGAAGGAAGAATACCTCTTTTCCTGAAGAGGTTCAAGATTCTGAATCTGAACATGAAGATACAGGGATGGATAATTTTTTTCCCTCAGATTTCTAATTCAGACTCAGAGCAGAGCTCAGCTTCTGATTCTCCATGTAGGGATTTTCTTTCTATAATACTATTGCTAGAATGTACATGTGCTTTCAGTGGGTGAACACTGAGGTTTCTTAACCCCTCAAAAATACTGTAAGTTGTTACAGAAGGGTTTTCCAGAACCTACACCCATCTCTGTTGCTCTGTCTGCTTTAGAGGATGTGAGTGTAACTGCCTGCAATTGTCCTTATAAGCAGCCACCCTTTGCTAAAAAGACAGATAGGATGTATAACGTTCCTCAGTCTTTTTATATTTTTTTACGCTGTTCCCAAACCTGACCCAGTTATAGCTTTAGTTGATCCCACTGCTGCTAAGCACTTGGTTAATTCCAGTCTTTCTCTTTCTAATAAGAATGGGTAAATTATTGATAGGTATGAGAAAAGATGCTTACTTCTGCCACTTTGATTTTCAGAATTTTGAATTGTCATCCTCATATATTAAAGTTTATGACAAACTATGAAAGTATCAGAAATGTTTTATCTACAGTTTCTTCTTGTAGGGAACAAACTGCTTTAAATAACTTATTGCCTTCTATTGCACATGGCACTGCTCATTGTTTACAGTGTGCGTATGACTCAGGTGATTCTTCTTCCAGGGCTATTGCACAGGTCACTACTCATTGTTTACAGTGTGCGTATGACTCAGGTGATTCTTCTTCAGGGCTATTGCAGAGGTCACTACTCATTGTTTACAGTGTGCGTATGACTCAGGTGATTCTTCTTCCAGGGCTATTGCACAGGTCGCTACTCAGTGTTTACAGTCTGTGTATGACTCAGGTGATTCTTCTTCAGGGCTATTGCACAGGTCACTACTCATTGTTTACAGTCTGTGTATGACTCAGGTAATTCTTCCTCAGGGCTATTACACTGGTCACTGCTCATTGTTTACAGTGTGTGTATGACTCAGGTGATTCTTCTTCAGGGCTATTGCACAGGTCACTACTCATTGTTTACAGTCTGTGTATGACTCAGGTGATTCTTCCTCAGGGCTATTACACAGGTCACTGCTTATTGTTTACAGTGTGCATATGACTCAGGTGATTCTTCTTCCAGGGCTATTGCACACGTCACTACTCATTGTTTACAGCGTGCATATGACTCAGGTGATTCTTCTTCAGGGCTATTGCACAGGTCACTACTCATTGTTTACAGTGTGTGCATGACTCAGGTGATTCTTCTTCCAGGGCTATTGCACAGCTCACTACTCATTGTTTACAGTGTGTGTATGAGTCAGGTGATTCTTCTTCCAGGTCTATTGCACAGGTCACTACTCATTGTTTACAGTGTGCATAGGACTCAGGTGATTCTTCTTCAGGCCTATGGCCACTGGGACTGTTCTGAGCTGGTTTGCATGGCTGCATTCTCAGAACCACCAAGATGGTGATAAAATGACATTTTAATTTCTCCCTTGAATTTAGTGTTTGGCCCCTCGGCTGCAGAGGTGATCATAAAGTGTGATGAAAGGGGCAAGTTGATTGAGGGAATCTGTAAAATATTCCATGGGATTTTCTCTCTCCTCCTCATGTTTTGTCTCTGCAAAATACAGGTAAACAGACTTTTAAGAAGAAATGGCAAGGGGGATCCAAAAAGAAGTCTCAAACCTCCCAAAACCAAGGAGAGACTAACAAGTCTGAATGATTGTTTAAGAGACTTGTGACCCCCTCCTACTCTAGCCCCTTCTCTTCTACCAGAAAGTCTGAATCTCTATTTTTATATTTGGTAACAGGTTGTTTCAGACAAATGGATTCTGAAAATAATTCATCAAGGTTAAAAATGGCAGTGGGAGGAGATTCCTCCTTTCCATGGGGTTATTCCTCATCATCCGGATCAAACTCTTTTGTTTCCACCAGTTCTTCATCACATGCTGTCCCAAGGAGTAGCAGAAACAGTTCCTTCTTATCAGGTGGGAAAAGGTTTCTAGTCAAGGATATTTCTAATACCAACAAAAGAAAATGCTTGGAGAATAGTTTGGGATCTTTCTTTCCTAAACTTGTCTTTGATGGTGCCCATATTCAAAACAATGTCACTTCACAACCTGTTACATCTTCTTCCTCTTCTCCTGGCAACACGTGACTTAAAAGATGCTTATCATTGCATCCTTATTAATTCAGACTTATTTATTTTATTTTTATTTTATTTTACATTTGTTGACCAGGATAGTCCGTCTTGGTGAGAGCCCATTTTCAGCAGAGGCCTACAGAGAAAAGCTCCAATACAAACAATATTAACATTGACTTTACAGAAATATTTAGGGACAACAAGAAAGTACAATATACAAAAGGCACATTTGTGCAAAGGAGAAAGTTATTAAAATTATATATTGAGCCATGTTTGTGTATATATGTGGATATATATTTTATATAGTTGTTCTTTTGAGTATACTTTAATATGTATACATATGTTTACCTTTACAAAAGAAAAAGGAATTATCAAATGATCCATTTATTGTAGGTAGCTGGTAGATGCTGTTAACTCTGCTGATAAAGGTAAATGGAAACGTGGGATTGGGATCTACGTGGTGACACTAAAATTTAGGGAATGAAATTATATGTGAATTGATGTGGGCTTATGTGGTATTAGCCTGACTTGGTGCAGGAGCAGAGCCAGTTGTTAGTGAGGTGGTCTTTGAGCAGGGTTTTGAACTGGTGTAGGTTGGTGGCATTTAGGATGTGTTTGGGGAATGATTTCCAAAGTTTGGAAATGTGGTGGGAGTAGACCGCATCCCCGGATTTGTTGTTGCTTTTGGATACTTGGAAGAGAGTTTTGTGTGAGGATCGGAGTTGCTGAGTGTAGGCATATGGTTGGGGTAATTGTTGTAGGGCTGGGGTTCTGTTTGGTTGGTATACAAGTTGGTCAGTAAAGACAAGTTGGCTATATGTTGGTTGTTGTGGGAGGTTCACCCAGACCCGGCTACATTTTGCTGTAAGGGAAAAGTTAGTTTGCTTTTTATTTGTTGTATTACTTTATTGCCTTTTTCTATTTTGAATACTGTGAATTGTTTTATTTAGATTGTGTTTTACTTGTATTCTGCTTTTAACTGCATATTAAAACTTGAGCAGAGACCACAGCTCTGTCTCTTGTGAGTAAGGCAGAAATTAGTACAGGTCAATAGAACAGGTCAGTTAAGGTTAATCATCTGTGAACTGAGGGGATGGAGCTAGGAACTAAATCTTCTATTTAAGGGGTAAAATAAAACATTTCAGAGCTTTACTAGAAAAGCTCACCCAGACTCTGCTACACTTTTCTGTGAGGGAAAGGTTAGTTTGCTTTTTAGTTGTTGTATTACATTATTGCTTTTTTTCTATTTTGAATATTGTGATTTGTTTTATTTACCTTGTGTTTTACTTGTATTGTGCTTTTAACTGCATATTAAAACTTGAAAAGAGACCACAGCTCTGTCTCTTGTGAGTCAGGCAGAAATTAGTACAGATCAGTTAAGGTTAATCATCTGTGAACTGAGGGGGTGGAGCTAGGAACTAAACCTTCTATTTAAGGGGTCACAGAAAACCCAATCAGTAAAAACAAAATGAAAACTCCAGCAAAGCCAAAACTTCCACTAAGTGACCTCCCAAACCTCTTGTATCAGAGGCACATGCGATATATGCAAATGATCCTTATGAACATTAGGTGTTTCAGCTAAATGGCGATTCTGAATGCCCATGACTTGTTTTGTCATTTTAATGGACAATCACAGGCCAATAAAGCCAAATCCCCCCTATCTGTGGATATGCATATTTCAGCCTTATTATGACCTCATCAGCACAACACAAGCAGAGTGTTGGACTAAGCATTAGAAACACAGGGCTGTTATACGCAGCTGATGTCATTATCATTAGGGTCACTGCAAAAATATCCCAAACAACAAACTAAAACAATGAGTGAGAAGGTCACTGAAAATCCAATCAGTAAAAACAAAATGAAAACTCCAGCAAAGCTTAAACTTCCACTGAGTGACCTCCCAAACCTCTTGTATCAGAAGCACATGGGATATATGCAAATGATACTTTTGAACATCAGAGACTATTCAGTCTCTAGCCAGCCAACTCTCTCCCAATGGCTCTTATTCTAATGTAGCCACACCCAGTACCCAAACATACTTTACCTTCCAACCTGTTCCTACTCAACTTATCCATGCCCTACTTAAGAAACAAAGGCACACCACCCTTGCTGCCGACCTCCTCCCAGCAGACTATCAGTAAAAAGCTGCTGACACCATAGCATACCCCTTCTCAATCTTGATCAACAGAGCTATATCTGAAGCTACTGTGCCCACTATATGGAAAATCTCCCATGTCATACCTCTTGAAAAAGGAGGCAGTTCCACTGAACTGTCAAACTTTAGATCCATAGCTATTCTGTCACCTCTAGCTAAAATTATGGAGAAGTATGTACACATACAGCTCATACACTACCTCACACAGAACAAGCTGTTGTCCAACTTTCAGCATGGCTTTAAGCCACACCACAGTTCTACTACTGCCCTCTTCTCTTTCTCTAACATCATTAACCACAACTGCAATAATAGCATACTATCCTCAGCACTCTTTCTAGATCTATCCAAGGCTTTTGACATGGTTGACCACAAATTTGCTTATAAATACCTTTATAAGACCTTCTCCTTAAACAACCATGCACTCCAGTGGTTTCAATCCTACCTGCAGGGCAGGCAACAGGCAGTCCTATGGCAGGGCAAGCTATCATCTCACCTACCCATCACATTAGGAGTCCCCCAGGGCTCGATACTAGGACCCCTTCTTTTCGCCATCTTTATCAACAACCTTCATTCAGTTATCCCAGATGCTACCTGCATTCAATATGCAGATGACTCCACCTTGATTTGTTCTGACACCTCACCAGCTACTTTATTCACATTAACCCAAAATACCTTCAGTATAGTGGAAAAATGGTTCCCCAATCAACATCTAATCCTAAACCCCAACAAAACTAAGTTGCTCCTCTTCTCCCCCACGTGCAGGACCCCCCTTCCATCCTTCAGCATAACTGCTAAAAATGGCACTATCATTTTCCCAGAAGCCCAAACTAAACTACTAGGTGTCATAGTTGATAACAACCTGAAGTTTGATGCATATATCAATCAAGCTATCAAAACCATTAATAAAAAACTCTCTTTACAGAATCAAACCTTTCCTTACCCCACTTGCTAGAACTGCAATTGCCCAGTCCCATCTGCTATCAACTCTTCTCTATGTGACACCTCTATTCTCCAACTTAAACAAAACAGATCTTAATAAACTATCATCCTGCTATAACCACATTGCCAGATTTGCTACTGGCGCAGCCTACTGGACACACCACTGTCACAACCTAAATCGCCTAGGATGGCTTGAACTGCCAAGCCTACTGCAGTTCAACAAGCTAATAGTGGCACATAAAGTCCTTTACCAACCAGAAATTACACCTGCACTAAAAATTATTATCAGCCCCTACACCAGCACCCGGCCACTGCGATCATCCACTAGACTCCTAGTTCAAACATACAAATCCAACTTCTCGTCTGGGAACTCTCTGTTTGCCAACTCTCTTGGAAAAATATGGAACATACTCCCAGTTGACTTGACCCTGGAACCCTCACTAACTCAATTCAAAAACAAACTCAAGAAATGCATCAAAACTCATTGGTTATGTCCTTGCACTAACCCTGACTAGTGACCTCTCTATTTCTTAGGTGCCTTACCTTCAACTACTTCTAACTTTTTTCTACCACTCCATTTCAGGAAGGATCAATTGTATAACTGCTGCTTGGTGTGTCTTAAACCTGAATGTAATGCTATGTATGTTTAACTTTGAAAATAATGTTATGTTTTGTAAAGTGTTTTATAATAAGTTAGTACTATATGTGCTAAATGCTGGTATTGCTTATGACTGTAATCCTGCTTGAAACTAGCATTTACTAAATGTTCAGTGTGCATTATTATCTTGGAGCTTTTCTCCCTGGACCTCCACTGATAATGGACATGTATCCAGTCGGACTATCCCAGTCAACAAATGTAAAATAAATAAATAAAACTTCAGCAATTGGCTAAGCTTTTGGTGTCATTCAAAGGGGATCTAATATCTGTCTGCCTGGGGCAACATGATCGACAGACCACGATGCTTTGCCAGAGATGGTCTGCACCTGTCGCACCTGGGATTCAGGTTATTGACTAAGGCTCTTGCCACCCCTATAGTGCCTTTTTTAGGCAAAATTCAAAGGACAAAACCACCACTGTAACAGGTACAAGCATGCAAAATCTGAAGGTAATGCTGCTCAATGCTAGACATCTAAAACTCAAAATGCACTCTATCAAGCCACTACTAAAAATGGAGAACATCGATATCTATGCAGTAACTGAGACCTGGTTCAAGGCTCCAGAGAGCACCCCTGCAATATCAGGCTACAACTCTTACCACACTTTTCGGCCACCAAACCAGAACCGAAACACTAAAGGTGGAGGTGTGTCCATATTCACCAAGGATATTCACAACACCAGGCTAGTTGCCCAACATAATGTCTCTGAAATTCTCCAGGTGCAACTAACACTAGGTAAGACTGCAATCCAAATTGTAGCTTGCTACAGATCTCCCACCATGACCCAAGATTCTCACTACACCTTTCTAAAGCTGCTTTCTTAACTGCTGTGCGCGTGTGTGCCCCTGTATGTACGTTGCTCCCCCCTGAGGAAACAGACAGGAAAAAGGAAGCACAACAAATTGTAGGAAGCTACCAGGAAATACTAGCAGAGCTAGCAGGTGAAAACAATCAGAATCTGGCAATTACACAGGCAGAACAGTAGTCCAGCCCAGCACTGAAAACTCTGCAAACAACAGTGCACTGCAACACTGGAGTAAGCTACTAGAAGTGAAAACTGAAAAAGCTTCACTCAGACAAAAAATGCTAGGGGTTGCCATAGCTGTTATAAGGCGACATATGCAACATGCAAATGCTGCCGGACAACACACAGTGAGGAGACGGAGAAGAGTGTACAATCCCAGGGTCACCTACCAGGGGTTACATGAGCTGGAGATAGTGGAGCGCTATAGAGTGGACAGAGACCTCCTGCAGCAAATTGTTGAGCTGTGCAGGCCACGCCTCACACACAGAACTAACAGGGGGGAACCCATCCCAGTGGAAACCAAGGTATGTGTTGGCCTAAGAATACTAGCAACAGGTACCTTCCAGAGACCAACTGGTGATATGATGGGGATATCACAGGCATCAGCATCCAGGGTACTGCACCAGTTCCTGGATGCCATGTCAGCACATGTTGGTGATCATGTATATTTCCCCAATTCCCGTGAGGTATTGGCCAGCAATATGCATCTCTTCCAGAAAATAGCAGAATACCTAGAGGTAGTGGGTGCAATAGACTGCACGCATATATGCATCAAAGCACCAGTCGGTGAGCGGGGTAGGGCCTACATTAACCGCAAGGGCTTCCCCTCCATCAACTGCCAGGTTGTGTGTGATGCCCAGGACATAATAATGAATGTGTGTGCTGGCTGCCCTGGAAGCTACCATGATTCCCATATCTGGCATCTGAAGCAGCTGTACCAGACATTTGCCAATGGGGACATCCCACATGGTCACCTATTGGGGGATGCTGGCTATGCACTGGAGCCATGGCTGATGACACCCATCAGAAACGCACACACACCTGAACAGAAACGCCATAATGAGGCACACACACAAACATGTAATGTAATAGAGCATGTGTTTGGGTTGCTCAAGTCATGGTTCCGGTGCCTGGACACATCTGGTGGAGCCTTGCAGTACTCACCAACTACTTGTACCCAAATTGTCTTGCTAGAAGAGTGGACACCAAGAATCTGTAATGTGACTTCATCTGACTCTACCAGGTTTACATTTACTTGTTTCAAAGTCAGAATGGGATTAAAAGAACCCAAACTCCTTTTCCTACAAACTTCTCCTATTGTGTCATCAACCAGTGATTCGGGGTACCCACGACTCATAAACATGCATTTCAACAAGGTACATTCCTCATTGAAAGCAGAGTCCTCAGTAGTCATTCTTGCCGCTCTAACTAGTTGGCCCTTTAAAACAGATTTTTTCTGGTGTAGCGGTGTCCACTCTCCTAGCATGGGTCAAACAATTTTTTCACAAGAGAAGTACAATAAAAAAGTTTCATTACTTCTTTTTCATTAGAAGCTAAATACATTAGCAATGTACTTAGAAAGAATTGGCAGTTGTTATCCTTTAAAAAAGAACTCACGGAGAAAATAGGGGACAAACCTGTTATGATTTTCAGAAAGGGCAGAAACCTCAAAAACATTATGGAAAGATCTTCAATAAAGCAAATTAGAATTGAAGGCACATACAAATGTGAGACATGTAACTATTGTAAATTTATATCTACAGGGTCCACATGTATAGTGTAGCAACGTCTGTTTAAAGCAAAGGGTCGTTACAATTGTAACTCAAAATCAGTGGTGTATTTAGCTGTGTGCCAGTCATGCCCTGCCTTTTATATAGGGAAGACTGACAGAAAACTCAGAGAGAGAATTTACGAACATACGTACCACATTAGGAAGAAGAACAATACTAACGCCCCTGCAAGACATTGTAATAACACCCCTTCTCACACTTTCCTTTTTAAAGTTATAGACCAGGTACTTATAGATGAAAGAGGAGGACCCCGACAATTGTTGTTAGAGAAGAAGGAACTTATTTGGCAACTTAAAATGAACTCTTACACGCCACCAGGGTTGAACAAAGTTACTTCTTTAACTTGTGTTTTAAAGTTAAGAAACCTGCTAAGATCTCAGAGGTGATTTGTGCCTAACATATAGGGCCATGACCAACCAAGAACTGATGGACATGCTCCATCTCAAAAAAATCCAGATCCACCAGAGCCCACGACACAAATTTCAACCTTCAACACAATGCACAAATAAAAATAAAACATGGATAGATTCATAACACACAGTTACCGTACCTACTCTGGAAACAAAATCCCAGTTCATGGGAGAGCCCTCTTCATTCACTGTCTCAAAAAAAAAAAAATGCATGGATGGGAGATCGAAGCTCATTCCCCTGAGTCACCTCAGTGTCAACAGCTACAGAGGTATAGAATTATTTATAAACAACATGTCCCACTACTACTACTACACTAGAGGAGTATAATCAGAGATAATACTACATCATGATTGGCTATCATTGTTGGCTAGGCTTGTAGTGCCCCAGGGGCAAAGATAAGACTTCTTTATTTTTACTTTCATCCTTATTTTCATTATTATCATTTTTTTATTATTACAAGATGTTGGAACCTATTATTCCCGTGTTCTCCCATTTTTTGTTTTCCTGTTTTGTCCCATTTTTTGTTTAGCACATACATGGTCTCCACATGCATTGTCTTCCCTTTACTATTTTTCCCATTCTTATTTTCTCATTTCCTCATTTTCACATTCATTATATATATTTCATATATACTTTACATTAAAGATGCTTTGAGCAATTATTTAGCGACTTTTACTTGCCCTGAGTGCAATTCTTAAAGTTGAAGAACCCATGCAGCAGCAGTATTGAGCTGTTACCCCACACTACATTTTTTCACCCTACAGGAACTAGCCTTCTAGAAAACCTGTTAGGGCTGTATTAGCGACACCCGTCACTTTTTAGTCATTCCTTAGTCGTTTTTATTATTATTTTTTTCTACCTGTAAGAATTTTGGGCGATTGGTTCTTATGTTGAACCCTAAGTCTGGCTTTTAAACTTTAATTTCCAAATTTTTAAACTTTAGAAACATTGGTTTTCTGACCTCTGCAGCGTTTCGCTGTATTTCGATCCTTATCTTATCTTATCTTTACTTTGTATAGTTTCGTTCAGGATTTGTATGTTTTATTTTTGTCAGGTTCTGCATTGTGGTCTGACTTGATTTTTGCTTACTTCTAGACACACACATCTTTTTGTGTAAGCAACAACGAGCTTTTAATGTTTAGATGCATGGTATTTTGAAGCGCTATGTTTACCTATTGTCAATGTCATCGAACATCAACAGCTGTGGATTTACTTAGGTGTTGCGTCTCTTTCTTTCTTTTGTCTTTTGCTACTTTATTTACTTGTTACCTTTTTGCACACAGTACCAACTCATTTGCAGAACAATGTGCTGTATTCATGGGCACGGTTGTGAATTTTGTTTGTTTGGCTATCCACCTTTTTGCGCATGCTCAGTATCTGCATGGCTTTTGAATGAAGTGCCATAATGTGAATCCGGCGGTTTGTTTGTTTTGGTTTAGACGTGTCTTTTACGTAATGCCTTACCATATTTTTTTACTGAAAAAGCTGCATTTTGACTTGTTTTGGCTGATACAATTGTGTATACTAAAGGGTAGAAAGTGTTCTCATTGCAGCTTGGTGCTTTACCCGTTGCTTAAGGAACATTTTAAAAAATTCTTTTTCATATAAAATTCTTTTTCATATACTGTTGTTGCATTCTGTTGGCATTGAAATGACAAGTAATTTCTGTGTTAGATATTTAACACGGAAACACATATATATTTTGTTATTTAACATTAGAAATAACACTCCTTTTATTAGAAACGCCTTTGAAATTCCGTTTATTGCAGACTCCTAGTTGAGTTGCACTGTTTATTTATTATTGACTCTTCATCATGTATTAGAGATGTGTACTCTTTACTACTTTCTTTTTTAAGCAATGGATACTATATTTGTATATACTTAGTTGCAAGCATTACTTTATTTTATTTTCTTCTTAACCACAAGATTCTGCATGAGTTTTGTTTACCCTACGAAAAGTTGTTGCTAAAATGTATTTTAAGGGAAACAAACCGTATTTACACTTGAATGTGTTCATGAATCTTCACTAAGACATCCTTTGTTACTTTTATCAAGTTTGTGTTTCTTTTTTTGAAAACTTTTTTATGTTTGGCACTTCGTCTATACAAAGTAGACATTTATTTCATGCTTTTAATGTAATACAACTTTAAATGTGAAGGCATGTCAATGGGTTCAATTAAGGCAGCTGTTTGTAATTTTGTAATACGCCCCTTTTTTTGGCACCTTTTTGGTTTTAAATTGTGTTAGATGATTTTTTTACTTTGTCTGAAGAAGTCTTCCTACTAAGGGAGACGAAAAGCGCTTTACTTTCATATTTCCTAATAAACCTTTGGAGTTTTACACCTGCTGGTTCGGAACCTTTTGGTTTGTTTTTTGACAGTTTGTTTTTCTTCAATTTTGGAATTGATAAGTGTTGAAGAAGGCAGGAGTGTGGCACTGACTCGAGAGAGATGGCGACAGTTAACACGATGCCCCGACCCCATGTAGAAAATGGGAAAAAAGGGGGCTGATGATGATGATATATATATCTGTGGATTGACTGAAGTTGATTGACTGTAAATTAGATCAACATCTGTTTAGCTGACAAAATGTGACAAACTAAGCAGATGATTGACAGGTGTGCAAGAGCACATAATTCATAGGGTAGGGAAATATGCCCTTTCCCGAAGATTATGTAATCTCAACGTTGGTATATATTTTTAGCATGCATATGGGGAGGGGGCAAAGTGCCCCTACAAAAAAATGCTATTTTAATCTATTTTTTGTTGTAAATTTTTCCATGAGCTGAGGTTGTCTATCAGCATATGTGTAGTAGCGTGTTTGTGTTTTCAAAATCAATCTTTCGATGTTAACTTTGTAAACACTGAGATTTGGGTGTTTCAGTCAATATCAGTATAACTGTGAGAAAGAAGATTGCTGCATACCAATCAGTACCTTATCTTTAGCTCTCCCATTGTCAAAACAGAAACTGAGAAAATGGAGTGCCATTGAAACTGATTTTTGGGTAAAATTCAGTTACTGACTAGCAAGTATACTGCCTGGATAGCAGCAGAGAAGAAATCTGAAAACCTGAAAGAAAATCAACCAGAAAAGGTGAAGGGAAAACACTGTCTAGGAGGGATTATAGATATTTTCAGCATAAAGCAGTTCAACCTTCAGTTTTGGTTCAAGAGATGGCTGCATTAATTTATAGGAAAAAATAGATCAAATGTACCCAGAGATGATTAAAATAAATGAAACATTGAAAGACTATATCAACTAAAATAACAAAAGGGTGAAAAAAATAAAAGAAGCTTTAATTAGCTGTTCAGATGAACTGATAAGACTGCAAAAATCAGAGACTGATGTGAAAAAAAGCTGGCTGAGTATGAAGCTTCTCAAGAAGAGCACTTTCAAAAGTTGCAGAGTTAGACAGTAGAGCACAGAAAAAAAAAATCTGAGGTTTTCTGATGCACCACGGAAATGAAAGGAACATACTCTGTTAATTTTATGAAAACACAAATAAGCAAGTGGAAGTGGTAGTTGATATCAGGATGTATTAATTGAGAGGACACTGAGTGGATGCATGAAACCTGACCATGAGAAAGTAGCCAAGACCTATATTAGTAAAGATGCAATCATAGCAGCAGAAAGAGTTGATCCTGACAAAACTGTGGCAGAAGAGAAAAGCATTAAGAATTGGAGACAGTCATTCACTGTACACCAGGCAGAAGAGAATTAGCAGTTAGGGAATGTCAACATGCATATATGAGATTCAGGCTGCAGCATCCAGCTGTATTCAGAGTATTTTTTTTCCTGGAGGATCAGACATTTTTTGATGCAGAACAGGCTAAGACAGAAATAAAAAAAGGTTTATCCAACAAAACTTAAACCAGCAAGTAGAATAGAGCTGTACTTCTCATTCTTCTGACAGCAGAATTCATAGATAAGCTTTCCCAGTGAAACCTTTTCTAATGGTCCAAAGAAAATGCCTGAGAAACAGAGAAAAGCACAGGACTGGAACAAAAGTCTGGTGCTGGGAGATGAAGATGAACAGGAGGACGATCAGCAACACTGAAATTTCTGAATAAATGGAAGACTGTAAAGTATCAATCACATTTAGAAAATATGGTTTTGCAAGAAAAAGTAGCTGGCAAAGACTGGACTTTTGTTGACTTTGTTAAACTCGTGTGGATATCTGTAAAACATATACCCCATTTAGATGAAAGGTATGATAGGCAAAGAGAAAGGCAGGGTAATCTTATGTGAAAGACCTGGTCTGGTGGAGTTCTTAGCTGAATCTACAGCAGAAGCTGCTTTTAGTAGGGCATGTAGAATATTAAGTGATAAGTAGACGAATCAATAAGAGGAGGTTAGAAAAGATTGGAAAGAGAAACTGGAGAAAGCAATTTAGCAGATAATTATAGATGGGCATGTGTGTGGTTCACAGATATGCATAAAGTCCAGAAGGTTTAGGATCTTTTCTTGAAAGTGTTTGTATAAGTATTTCTAAATCAAACTAAATTTTACTCGAACGGCTCCTTATCAAACATTGAACATCGAACGTGCATTTCCTCGTAGATGCATATCAACAAAAATGTTCTCATCAAACTGTCATAGTTGGCCCACACACACAACACCACCAGATATGAATTGGTGGGTCATTCACTGACCCTGCTTGTGTGAGGGGCTGCACTCCCCATTCCCCCTGCTAATTATATATACAACTCTGAGCTCGCACTTTAGTAACTTGATTTACAACCACTATAAACTATCCATTCCAATAAGATAATCCTCTTAAGTCATGTTGCTCTATGAGGAGGATGAATTTATCCCACTTAACTCTTCCTCTTCCAAAATAAATTCCTTTAGTTCCCTATTATATGCCTGACCAGTATGTAAAACTAAAGGGACTAAACATGTCTTCTGTGCTTCTATCTGAATATCCATATCCATAATCAAAAGCTTCCAGTTTTTCAGTTTTTGTACTATCTTTAGTTTAGTCTCTTCTCACATCTTTAGCTGCCATAACTGAATCCTTTTTAGTCTATACACCTAAATACTTCAACGTAATGTGTCCCCATAAATGAGTATTGCTGAACCAATTCATGTATGCATACATAGTTTACTGCTAAGCTTTTGTTTTACTTTTATTACTTTTATATCCTGAAATGACACAAAACTGTCTCAAAATATTCCAGAAGAGCAAAATATCTTTTTCTGGATTTATCAAGTACAAAATATCATGCAAATTAAGTTAACTTTTCCTTATACCATACCAGTTATATCCTTGAATTTGAGAATCCCTTATTTTGTTTCACAAATGATTTAAATATAAAACAAATAAAGTGGAAAGATGCATGCCAACCTGGCTCCTCTGCTGAAACACAGGTTGTTGGAAAGGAACACATCTACTTTATTCAATGCTTCTAACTCTTCATATATTTTTCTGATTATCCCTATTCTATCAGGGAATGCAAATGTTTCCATTGTCCTACTCATAACATGCAAACTATCTTATTAACTGTTTGTCCTGCATGAAGGCCCACTAACAGTGGTATTTTCTTACATTCTACTTCCCTCTGGATCATTATTGTTCTATTAATGTTGTGAAATGTTGCCTTCCCTTCATAAAACCACATTGATCCATACCTATCAATTTTGACAACTTCTTTGCCATTCTCTTAGCTAGTATAGACATAAACGCTTTATAATTGTGGGTTAAAACTTGAAATGGTTCTGGATAGTCATTTTGAGTAATACGGCTACCACAGCTTTCTTCCAACATGCTGGTGCTTTCCCTTCTTTCAAAATACTAATAAACAAAATCTTTCAAATCTTTT